>NC_142064.1:237044661-237362161 GCF_059756535.1 Pantherophis guttatus
TTTTAAGTTGCTAGTTATGCCTTTACGTGTGTGAATTTGTATGCTTTAATTATGTGTGTATAATAAAGAACAAAAATTCACTTATATAAATACATACACACACAATTTCCATATATAAACACAGAGACATTCATCCATATACATCGATATGCACATAGATGTACACATACTATACCTATATATGCATACAAAGTTATGTTTGTTCACTAAAATCCACCCACAAAAAGGAAAGTGATTGACAAAGTGATTGACGATATAGTATCAGATAATGGGTCCTACTGGTTGGAGGGTATTCAACATGCTACTTAGGAAGAGTTAAAGAACTCTTATTAACAGTGTTTATGATGTGGCCAGATTAAAATCTTTGGGACAACTAGTTGCTTGTTTTGCTATACAAGAAAATAAAATCTGAAGTTGCAAAGACAGGATTACAATGGCAATATGGAATATAAGAAGCAATGGCATGGGAAAAGTCAATATACAAAAGAAGAAATGAACTGAGTGCACATTGGCATCTTAGAAATCAGCAAATTGTGATGGACTGGAACTGGACACTTTCAGTTAGATCTTACTGTTTACTACTCAGGGCATGAGAAAACAAAGGAGGAATGGCATTAGTTTCATACTCTGGAAAGATATAGCCAATGGTATTTGATTACAACATACATTTGATTGCATAGAATCAATTAGATTTCATGGACAACTCTTTTCTGTGACAGTAAATGCAGAACAGGAGCTTGGCAACATTTATGTTTAAATTCAATCTGAAATCGCTAGAGCATGCAAACAAAACTTGTTGTAGTGGTGGGAGATTAGAAAGCCAAAGTTGGAACTGGTAAGGAGGAAACATAGCTGGGCTGTAAAACCTAGAAACATAAATGAAACAGGAGAACAATTTATTTTTTTCTGCCGATCCAGCTATTTTTTCATTGCTAACACATTCCTCCGGCAATCAACATGACCCCATGTACATGGACATTATCCGGCATATTATACAGAAATAAAACTGATGATATTATTGGTATAAGGAAGTGGAAGAACTCAACAGTTCTTCCACTTTTAACAGCAAAGATGTTGCAGTTATTAGTGCATATTCTCCAAGTTTAGTTCCCCATTTAGGTATCATTAGCAAAGTGTCTTTCTTTTTTCAGTGTTGTGCCAGGTTTGTCCTTGCAGCTGTCAACATGTATCTCAATAAATTGTGGTATTTCTGGTTCACATGTTCTGGAACAAATCCGAGTAGAAATACTTGAAGTTTCTTAAAAGAGGTTTCTCTCTCTCTTTCTCAAGAACACTTTTCATTCCTCCTGGGATTTGTAAAAACATCAGTCATGTTAAATTCCTGCCCCCATTGGATAATCCTTGCTGTGTCTTAATCTGTTTATAGAATCTGAGTGTACTGTATCTGCACAGGTAATTGCTCTTCCTTTGCTGTCATTCTCCTCAAAATAGAAAGAATTTGAAAGTGAGGCTAGCGGTGAAATTGCTGATTGAGAAAAAGTACGCTGATGCTTTTGAAAAAAAATGGTATTTGCGAAGACTCTTAAGAATATTATGGATGTCCAAGAAAATTTTAAAAAAATAGATCATCAAACAAATTAAGACTCAACCCAAATTATCATATTTGGGACATATTATGCAAACACCACTTCTCTTCAGGAGTCTGTAACCCTGGGATAAGTGACAATAAAAAGAGAAGAAAAAAGGTGGATGGATTCAGTCACAGGGAAGATGGGTACAGCCTTGGGAGGATTGAAGGGCCAGATTGGGACAGATCATCAAGGAGAAGATTTATCTATGTTCTCAGCAAGAGTTGACACTGATATGATGACATATAGTCAGTCAACCAGTCTATCAATTTGGATTCCTGTCATGGCCTTCAAAACATATCCAGATAAGAATTACATCCCCCGAGCTCCAAACCTCTGCTTTTGTGTTAATGATTGAGGAACTGGTGCTTTTCAAAAGCTACTGGTTTGGAAAAACTAAGAACAGCATACTAAAGTAGCTATAACACCAGAGGAAACTTTTGTAAGATGCAATTGGGTTAAGATGACTTATTTGACAAGCTACTAATAATTTTCTCATAAACCTCTCCTTTTGCAAATGGGCATTGGTAAGAGTTTGTACATGTTCTTATGAAAAATACTTTTCAACTGTTCTCTTTTTAAACCTCATTTCTTATGGGGGGGAATAAATGAATTATGGCTCTGAATGTGAGTGGCTATAGTACAACATTTTATTTGTACTCCACTCAGTGTCCTTCTGAGGTAGATGAGTGGTTTCCGAAATAGATAGATAGATAGATAGATAGATAGATAGATAGATAGATAGATGGATGGATGGATGGATGGATGGATGGATGGATGGATGGATGGATGGATGGATGGATGGATAGATAGATAGATAGATAGATAGATAGATAGATAGATAGATAGATAGATAGATAGATAGATAGATAGATAGATGATGGATGGATGAGAGGTAGGTTGGTAGGTAAATAAGTAAGTTAAGTAAGTAAGTAAATTCTGGCTTCTTCTACTGTAGATATACAATCTCAAACTAGACATTTTATTATTGATCTAATCTAAATCTGTTTTGAATTTTGTTTCCTATGAAGTTGTCCTCACAAGTCTTGATAATTCATAGAAATAATTCATATTGGGAATGGTGAATGATGTGCTCCATTCTTCCTGTAACTGTGGGCAAAACAACTTTTTTTTGCAGATTGAAACCTCCTATTGCTGACATTTGTCTAGTTCTTTTATTACTTTCTTACAGGCAACTGAATAGAAGTCGGAATGATCAATGGTCTCAATATATCCACATTATATAAGAACACAATAAAACTCTATATAAAAATCCAAGAAACTCTGAATTCATTCTTCAAGGCCCTGCTAGAGGTGAAAGCAGGACAGCCATCTTCTAACTGATCAATATCCCCAAAGTTGAGATAATTTCCTGAATTCCTTTCAATTTCTCTTCGTTTACATGACTAAAAGATTAATCAGAAGTTGGTGGTAATGCTTTAAAAAATGTTTCCTTCAGCATTTTCATTTTAGAACAATATAGACAAATGCAGAATATTTCTTTCTGCTAGATAACACCTTTTTGGAACTTCCTATTCTAATATTGCTTATGGATGTTGTCAGCTTTCTCACACTTCTTTTATACTAGGAAGCTGGCTTTGGCATGCCTGTGCAGCAGCACTGCAGTTCCATCTGTATTGCTGTACTGATGGGCTGTGCTGATTATACAGTGATTAGAACACCAGAAGAGAGTGAAGGAGGACAGCGTGAGACTAGAAGTCATTAACAAGCAATTAAAATTTAAAAGTTACTCAGAAGTGTGATTTATGTATGGTGAATAATTGGCTCTCCCCAGTGCAGAGAGCATTGAAATTCTAGAAAAATATCTCTAGAAAGGTCTGGAAAAAAAAGCAATCTGCTGAGAAACACTGCTACTTGCAGTCTTTTACAGAACATACTTACACCTGTATTATTCAAGTAAAGAATTTCGGTCTGTCCCATCAATTTTTTGCTCCAAACGTCAGGGAGTAGATAATTCATTAGAATTATTAGAATATTGTAATGGAATATTAGGATATTCCATTAAAATGATGTGAACTGTTTTACTGTAGAGCAGGATGAAATCAGATGGTCCTAGTGTCATCATCAAATCTACACGTTCTGGCTCAGAGAGAGAACTGGATTCAGCTGCATCCCCAATCCTTCTACCTCTTTAATTCCATAATACTGTACTTTGGGTCTCTTAATATCTGCTACCAAATTGAAACATTCAAGGTGTCGTACACTGTGGATTCACCTCAATTAAATGATTAAAATGTAGCACATGGCTGGGGATTTGAGGTGTAATAAGAGGGCACCATTAAGATCTGACTCCTTTTGGTACATTCTTCTCTCTTTGTGGTTTTGAGGTAACCTTTTTTGACATTGGAACAACATCATTAAAAAATGAACTTGTCCTTTTCTACATTTGCTTAAATGATTAATTTTCCTTATAATAATCTCAAATGAACCTATTAAAAGACTTTGTTCCCCCCCCAAATGCTGCTCATTACATTATCGTTTTAAGTAATTAAATCAGAATAAATGGCTGTGTGAAGATATTTTAATGTAATGTCTAATTATATCTGACCCAGACACTGAACTGTAATCATTAACTACATGAACTGTGTAATGTTCCAAAGGCTCTTTAATAATTTATATGCTGTGGATTCTGCGACAAGCTGAAGTCACTGGACAGCAGGCACCTGATCTATCTGGTATCCAGCAATCCCAACTATCTGTCCAATTAGTTTACAATGCACCGTATCTGATTGATTTCTTCATGCAGCACTTAGTTGCTTCATCTTCTGATAGCTCTGATTTCTGCTGTGTTCTTCAGTCTTTCATAAGCTTCAAATATGTTGGTCAGTTGAGTTATCTCTGACCATTTTCTCTATGGCCAAGTTTACCATAATGAGTATCTTCTTCTTTTTTCTTCTTCTTGGGTTAATACCATTATACCATGAGGGGCTGCCACAAAGAAGAGGGGGTCAATTTATTTTCCAAAGCATGAGAGGGAAGGATGAGAAACAATGGATGCAAACTAATCAAGCAACTTGGAATTCAGGAGAAACTTCCTAACAATGAGAACAATTAACCAGTGGAACAACTTGCCTTCAGAAATGATGGGCACTGTATCACCTTCTGTTAATTTATGTGACTGGCCTTAGGCAGGCTATTCAGCAGAGCAGCAAAAAATTTGAGTCATCAGATACATAAATTCCAATGGTGGGCTGCCCCCGGTTCGCACTGGTTCTATAGAACCGGTAGTAAAACCGGCGGGAGGCTCCGCCCACTGACCCCAGGGTCATCAAAATGCTTCTGCGCATGTGCAGAAGAGCGCGTGTGCGAGTGAAGCGAGCGTGCACACACGGCCCCGCTGTGAACTGGTAGTAAAGGTAAGTAGAACCCACCCCTGATACATTCCCAGCTGAAGTTTCTGCATTTCCAGATTCAAAGTTCGCAGCAACTTTATAGAACATAATAACTGCAAATAATAAGAATTAACCGGACTGATTTAAAACATGTTTTAGTACAGTCAACATTTTAAATAATATTTTTAGCAATTACTTCAAATTAAATTTGTTCAGTAGACTTATTTATTTATTTATATTATTGTTGATTAACAAATATTGTGGGTAGATCCTTGAACGGTTATAACAGTGGATAAGAAAAATGA
Organism: Pantherophis guttatus; assembly: GCF_059756535.1. Taxonomy (NCBI): domain Eukaryota; kingdom Metazoa; phylum Chordata; class Lepidosauria; order Squamata; family Colubridae; genus Pantherophis; species Pantherophis guttatus. The sequence continues at coordinate 237,049,909 of NC_142064.1, forward strand.
GAAATATATACATAGTTATTTAATGTGGTTTTGTGGTGTCAGTGAGATTTGAAATATACTGTCATTTAAAGAAGGATGCTAAGAAATAGATCTAATTAAAATTGTGTTTAAAATATTGATCACTTTGCAAATGTTAGGCATTAGGCCAAAAGTATACTAATGTTTAAGTTTAAAGGGAAGTGCAAAAAAAAAAATGCTAGCTATTGGTGCAAGCTCTAGACTATAAAATGATTGATACATCATCTACCTAAATATTCCCCATTAATAGAGCAGAATTTATTATTTGTTTTTATTGTTTTAAGTTATATTTCAATCAGTGCTGTTTACGTGCGTTTGGTTTTCCTTTCCCTTTTAATATTCTGGGCTTGGTTAGCAATCGTGGGCTGGTGGCCAAATGAATACATTCCATTTGAACCCGTGCCATTGTAAAAGATATCGGCATGCAGCTTTATATTAATGCAAAACAGGGTATGCCTGCACAGAATTCAGGAATGTGCAAAAGTGTAAAATGGCTTTAATAACTTTTCACACCATTAAAAATACCCAAATCATAAATTTGCACACTCACCAAAAATCCTTGAAAAAACAAAAATACCAGATCCCAGTATTATAGTATTTCCTTTATTGATGTTGGCCTGGATCCAAACCAAGGAGATACATATGCAGACAAGAAACACGTCAGCCAGAATGTTAATTCGCTTTTCTTTTTTTTAAAAAAAATATTTCTTGCTGTGAACAAGACAATCTGTTCCATAAAATCAAAAGCAGCTTGCCTCTTTTGCAGTGGTAACCGCTGAAGCAAAATTTGAGGTGCTTGGCTTGCAAATCTATCCCAGGTCAACAAACTTTTCTGGATTCATTCTGGTCAGTGTCTGTGATTGCACAAAGCTGATTTATCAATACTGGTAAGGACTGAAGCAGGAAATTTATTTTTGATTTTTTTCATTTAGGAAGGCCCTTTGGACAGATTAACAATCCTATAATTATTTTGCAATTTGATGGGGGCAACGGGAGTTTTTATTTTGCTTTTTCTGATTTTGATACTGTATTTTTAGTGTAAATCAAATGCACTTTTGGTCCTGTAGTTTAATATTGTATTTTATTGGGACTATTTACATTAAGCTGAAGTTTTTCTCCCATACCTTACTGAGTTTGCAATTCACTGGAATGGAAATTGCTTCTTTCTGTAGCAAGTGCATTAATTTGCATCAGAGTAGTCTGCAATTCATTTGCACACTCGAAGTTAGTTTGGCAACTTAGCAAGGAATATCCAGTATTTGTTCATTCTGTGAATCATGAAGGAAGAATTCCACTCAACCTAACATCTGTCCAGGATTTAGTGTTTCTAAACTTACTGACTGTTCCATAAATAAGAGTTCTTCTAGAGCTTGAACCAATTTGGTATGAAAGCAGAATTGCTGAAGGTTTTTCCATGGGCAACTGATCACACTGTGTCAGGTCTGGAAACTGAGCTCAGGCCTGCTGTTTTTATTATTGTTATGGTTGGGTGCACATCGGCCAGATGTTTAGACTGATTTGACATTTTTGTCCTCCGATCAAGTCCTTCCCAAAGATCTGAGATATGCAGAAGTTGTTGTTTAATAATATTAAAGCTATTGTCGCAGGATGCAAGCTGTTCCAAGTAAAGCTGCCTTTTGCAATTGACTGGTGATGATTTTGTCAATGCCAATAATGTTCAAGTGGTGCTCCAGATGTTTTTGAATTGCACCCAAGGTACAATTATTACTGTTGGAACTACCTTTGCATTCTTTTGCCCCTCATTTTCCAAAATGATGGTTCTTTCAAAGATAGAATTCATATAAACCCTTATACATGGTGGCATGACATAATATAATATCTCCTTATTCTGAGAGCTTCAAGTGGACTACATATACCACCTTTCATTGTACTACTATAATTAGGAATATTTATATATCAGAAAATTTATTAGTCTAAATATTCTTTCAGTATTCATGTATCGTAAAATATAACTTGTTACTTTTACTCTTTGTCCAAAAGCTGATTTTCAATTTGTTTGTCAAAATATGATGCATTTACATACTTACAAGATTGTTGAATGCAAGTCCATTGCAGAACATACTTTTAAAAAAATGTCTCTATCTCCATGTAATCTATTTTGTAATCTTCCCGATTTTGTCAATTTGAAATCCTGAGTGTCTTACAAGTGAAATCCAAAGCTTGGAATAGTTTCACTGCTTAAATTTCAGAAGTCAATGGCAGATAAATTTTAAGAAAGAGAAGAAGTGGGGGGGAATTATCAAATATTGAGAAGCTTCTGTCAGAATATTCATGACTGGGAAGACATGGTAACAAGGTCAGCTAATGAATAGGCATAGCAACTAAGTCAGCCAATGGGAGCTGAAACCAGTTGGGAGCCTGGACGTTGCTTAGCAAACAAGTCTGGTCTAGTCTGTGTGCTGAGAACTGAAACTGGTCTGCTCTACTCTGCTTGTGTTTTGCTTGTAACTGTTACCACATTGGAAGAATCTGCTATTGTTATTGTACATTTACTCATATGTTATTATGTATATAAAGAAGTTAATGAATCCTGCTGAATCAGTTATCTGTGTGTGCTTTCTGGAAGTGATTTTACAACAAACTCTGACAGGTTCTTAACCTGACATCCTCTAGATGATGTCAAAAAAGCTATTGGGTTTTTTGTTGATTGTTTTGTTTGTCAAGGACAGGATTATTGAAGACTTTATGATATTGTTTCTATGAATTGCTGCTTGTATATTGCCTTGAATGCAGTTGATGCTGAAAAGTGGGCTGGGATAAAGTCAGCAAGCACTTCATAAGACTCAGTAGGGATGGGAGGATATTTTCAGTTTCATTCTTGTGCTTAAACATTTCTTTCTAGGTCAGCATATTTTGGAATGGAGTCACAGATCTTGACTATCCCAGGACTGACTTCATTAAAGACATTCCAAACCTATTATTTAACAAGATTACTACCCATGACATGTCTGGCCAACTAAGAAATGAGGTAGTCTTGAAGGCATTTTGAAAGGCAAAGGAGATAAATAAAGCAAGGATTATAGCTGACAACGAAATGGTAAATTGAAGTACTTAGACTTTTATATGTGTGACTAAGCTTCATTATAAACAAATGACTCACAAGGTATGCAGAAGAGATGATGGTTGTACCTGAATTCAAGCTCTGACAGCTTGCCTTCAATCCTGGTTTCTTGCTGGCTGTTCATAGATCACGAAGATACCTAAACAAATGTTTTGTAGTACTTTTGCTTGTGAGTAGAGCTTGGTTTAGTTTTTTTATAGATGAATTCTCACAGGAGATAGAAGGAGGGGCCACAGATGCTGGGCTGGCATAAGAAGCCAAGTCTTAAATTATCCTAACAGCTTTGAGAAGAAGAACTGGAGGAGAAGTGGAATAATGTCTGGCAACCAAGGAGCTAGTAGACTACCAATTTAGGATTGGACAGTTTTTTGCACTGTCTGCAAAAGTGTTATGAGTTGGAGAATGGCCCAAAGCTACAATGCTGATAAAGACAAGATTGCTGAAAATGAAGAGGAGGAAAAGCTAGAGGATTTGTCTACACACTGCAGATCACCTTGGGGGGAGGGGGGGTGTTCAAGCTTGTTAGAAGAGTGGCAAGATTTACCAGTCAGAGAAATAGTAAGTATCAACTTTACTCACAAAGGGCAAATTGTTGCCATATCTCTAAGCCCTTGTTTGACTCTACATTAGGATGCAAGTAAAGTGTAAAATAATCAGTATGGTGTAGTGGTTAAGACATGGGGCTAGAAACTGGGGGACTGGGAATTGTAGTCCCACCTCAGGCACAAACCAGATGGGTGACTTTGAGCCAATCATTCTTTCTCAATCCTAGGAAGGAGGCAATAATAATCAACTTCTGAAATCTTGCCAAGAAAACTAGTCCAGGCAATTGGACTAGTCCAGGCAGTTGTCAGGAATCTCACCTCCTATTCAGAAAGTTGAGAGTTCAATCCTAGGTACTGGCAGATGTTTCATTCCTAGGGCGCAAAGAAAAAATATCTGCTGTGAATTCCATGTGGCATCAGGAAGGGCCAGTAAATGCTCTGCTCCATCCAGTCACCCCCAACTCTACCCCAAACTAAGGAATTACAGGGTCGTAAAAAGTGAGGTTGTTTTATATATACCTGTATATATATTTATTAAACTAGTATTACAGACAGTACACATATCCAGGCAGCAAACACTTAGGCTACAAAGTATTTGGCAGAGAAGAAAAGTATCTTCACTTATTCTTGTATTTTGAATCTCTGATCTCATAATAGAGAGCAGAACAAGATAATAATAGAATGTAGTTCCGATTGTAAATTATGCTTGCAAAACTGCCTGAGAAATCAAAATTAAATGCTGAAGAAATGTTGGCTATTATGTCTGGTTGTTTGAACAAAGATGAAAAAAACTGAAATGATGTTTTGCACTTGTTTTCTATCAAATCCTAAGAACATTCCCAATGACACCAGACAAATTTAACATTAAATGAGGTCCACAGGTGTGATCAAAGAGTCAAACTGACAATTGTAACATTATGGTCTAAACCCTACCCCTTTGCACATGAGTGAAGAATCAATGCATTACAAATGGCCAGGGTTTGGATCACAATGCTGCAACCACAATCTTGCCTGCTTTGAGTTCTCCCTGCAGACAATTCCACTAAAAAATGTTCTCATACAGAGAACAAATTACTATCATGCACAGAGCAAATATTGAGTGTTTTAGGGATTGTTGGGACAAATGCACAACACTGGATTCTCAACCAACAACTAAAAGGTAGTAATTTTCACATGTAAAAAAAATAAATATATAGTCAGTACAAAAGACTCACAGGAAAATCTGTATATGCCTGTGTAGAAGTAAATAGATTCATCCCAAATAAGTAAAGTTTGCTATTTTAGATTATCCTTCTCTTTCTTTTTTCTTTTTCTTATTTTTTAGGGAAGAGTTAGATATAAGCCCTGAGATTCCTGGTCTTCAAAATTGAGGATTAAAGATAATATGTTTGTAATAACTTTATTAAACATTACTATTAAGCCAATGAACACTAACACAAGCAATGAATGAATGAATGAATGAATATAGATGTGTTTGAGAGAGAGAGAGAGAGAGAGAGAGAGAATACATACACAGTACAAATATATGTGTGTGTATGTGTGTGTGTATATATATGTGTGTATATATATATATATTCTTAACACCCGAGATTTTAATTTTTTGCATATATATATATATGTGTGTGTGTGTGTGTGTGTGTGTGTGTGTGTGTGTGTGTGTTTTGTGAAGCACGAAGCCGAGAACACCAGCCTGAAGATGACGAATGAGACTTCGTCGAAACGTTGCCAAGAAACCTCCAATTTTACGCGGGAGAAAACCCGAATAACCAAAAACCTACATACAAACACCCATGAAAACCTCAGAAAACATATATATATATATATATATATATGTTGTAGATAGAAGTAGATGGAGATGATGGGGATAGAGATAAATAGTTATAGATACCCTTCTCTTTATTGAAGGAGTATCTTCTGTATATCTTCCTACAATTGATCTAATCGAGATTGTACAACCTAAAAAGGGAGCAGGTAAAAATACAGGCCCACAATCAAAGTTTCTTAGGAATCAATAGCTTCAGTGAAAATTAAAAATTAGCATCAAACTTTCTTATCTTATACAGAGATACAGTATTTCATCTAAATGCCCAACTATGTCCACATGCCAAGTTCAAACACACATACTGTATGCACATCTATTTTTCTTTAAAATACTTGGCTTGGAAAAACTCTTTTTGATTTCTCTAAACTATTTTAAAAGAGACCATTCTCCTTTGTGTGAAGATAAGAAATCACAAATAGTAAAAGTACGGTTTAAAAAATGACAAGTGGCAGCTATTAGGTAGCATAAGAACCAGCCTGTAAATCCATCCATTTTCCATTATCAAAAATCCCTGATTCAACAAGAAATTCTTTTCAGTGATTCTGTGCCCTGCAGCCTTCTTAATGTATGTCTCCCAGTGGTAAACATTTCAAACTTTGGCTTGCAAAGATATCTGAAAGTGAGTATTCCAGCACATGCCGCTTCAACACTTTTCTTCCTATAATTTGCCAGTTATTTCTTCCAAATTTTCTGACATAAAACTGCACAGCTCAATTCAGATGCCAGTATACTTGCATTTTGGCTGGCGATTTTTTTTAAAGTCAAAATTCACTTCCTTAGCACTTAGTCTAAGTAGGACCTATTATTGCTATAAAATAAGAGGCTGCAGAAGAGTGTCAAAAGATATTCCATCCACTGCTGTGGAAGCTAAAGATATATCTTCATTGCTATTCAAAATGCTTCCATTTTGGAATTCACCAAATTATGACCATTCATATAACCTTTGCAACTTTTAGAAGTCAGCTGTGGATAAGAAGGTACATTTAGAATTAGGTAAATTACCTTTTGAGTTGGCTAGGCATGAACATCTGGTAGAGTTAAGCCCTAGAGATCTCTTAAATAGTCCTCAGAAATTCTAGTAACATAAAAAGAAGCCAAAAATAAGAGTCATGGATCCTGGAAAAATCCAAACATTGGTACGGAAGCAATAATTCTTTTCCACTTTGGTTCTCCAGTTACTGATATTTTCAAGTATTCTAACGATGATAGACTCAAATTTTTCAATAGTTAGGATAACTATTAAACTTTGAAAACCATACACTCCATACATTTTATCTAAACTTCTTCTAAAAGTCATATAAATTGATAGTCACCTGTCAGGATACATAGCTTTTTCATACATAGCTTTTCCTTATGAGGAAGCATTTCTGTACCTCAGCTCTAAATGGTTTAGGATTCTATAAACCTTGATCATTACTTAAGCCTTCTTCCAAACAAAGAAAAGATAACACTTTGGGATTCTTTCTTCCCTCCACCCCCCCAAAAAAGATAAAAAATGAAAAAGTACGCAGCTAGGAGAATCAGTTTATCTTTGCTTCTTAATGATGTACCACCATTTTTGCTACCTCATTATCTCAACTCAAACTGCATTTGATAAATATTTCATTTAGAGTCACTCTAATTTGTTCTGGGGTTTTGAATAAGAAAGTTACCATTTCAGTAGGTGTGATCATGTTCCTTGTGATGAGAGGAATGGGGAGAGGCCTTTCTTTTACTTAGCCATTTTTTTCCTACTCTTTTTTGATCTATCATTCCTTGTGCTGCTTCGGGAAGTATGGAAGTGGCTGGTACCGAAAGAGAAAAACCCTGGTTGCCCAGGCAACCAGGCTGATGTTCTTGGACCTCGTATGCAGCACTGGTGGTTTCACAGATTGCTGGCATCACACAACAGAATATTAATCCCAATTCTTCCCAGTTTAAATGTTTTAATTGCTGTCAGATTCCAGGGGTCAACTGGGCAAAAACTGCCCAGAGACATCACTCAGTATAGTTATATAAGAATCTATATTTCATATAAGATGGAAGATACCTTAAACAATTGAATTCTCTCTATCGACCCACTGCAGTTTAAATACGATGATTCTTTTTTCACACTTTTATATCAGTTGGTTGATTGGTTGGTTGGCTGGTTATTTCAATGATTTGTATGGCCATCCATCCCACAACAGTGACTCCATGTAGAAAGAGGCAAGAGAGAAGAGCCCTGAGGCACCCCACAAAGCTTAATAGAAATCTCACTCTTTGTTCTCTCAGACTTGATGCTAGGTGGCAGTTGATTGTTGACATAACCAATATTCCTGCCCTGGGAAACTCTAGTTGCTAATGCAAAACTCGCTATGCCTGCTGCATACTATACCAATTGAAGCTTTTGAACCAATTTTAAAACACAAGAGCAAGCACTTGGATTGACTGTAGCAGAAGTTTAGGGATGAGTCCAACTGGACACCATATACATAACCACATCAAGCCTATGCTTTTTCAGTCAGAATGGAAAAGAAGCTTTGAGTGTCCTCTAATTACATCAACAGAAAATTGGCTAGTGAAGCACTTGAGGGCTGTTGAGTAGATGATGTTGCCCTTGTGATATAAAACACCATTAAACTATAGCTTTCTATTCTATGTTTCTTTTTTCTAGCTACTCGAAGTAGGTTAAAGGAATACTTTAAAAAGCTGAGAGAGGCACATTACATCCAACACCTGATGGCTCTTAACAACAGATAAACAAAGGCAGACAAAAAAAAAAACCAGGGCCAGCACCAAAAAACAAGTTTTATCCTTGAAAAGGGAAAGGCACATCAAAATTGGAAGGAAAGGAGAAGAGTCTGAAACCTAATATTTGTGCTGAGAATCAGCACAAATACCATGATTTATGTACCTTATAAAAGAAAGAACGAGATGTTGAAAGGTTGGGATTCGCCAATGATTTCCCAACTTCTTTTATCCACTTGGCCAATGGAGAAGAAAGGCATTTTCTCTTTATCCCTCCCTATCTACCTTTCTTCTTTTTTGGGTCAGTATATTATATACAAGTGAGTGAGTCTGGTGTGCTTGTAGAACATGTTGTAATAAAGCATAACAAAAACATAACTGATTGTGCTCCTGGCTTATTTAATGGGACCTTCATGGCCTATTCTCTGACACAGCATATAAGATTCTATATATTTCTTAATACTTGGAGATCCCAGCCAGGTGCCTTAGTGTTCTCTCAGATCCATTAAGGTTTCTGCAAAATAAATTCATTTGAATCTGCACTGATTTTAAGACCATTGTACAACACCAGGTACTGGGGCATCATTTCTTTTATTTTATTTCTTTTATTTATTTGTCAAGAACGTATTAGGTAATATATATATAAGTATAAGCATGAATTGAATACATAAAATAGATACAAATAGAGGAAACATTAGGACAGGGACAGTAGGCACGCTGGTGCTCTTATGCACGCCCCTTACAGACCTCTTAGGAATGGGGTGAGGTCAATAGTAGACAGTCTTAGGTTAAAATGTGGGGGGGGGGTTGGGATGAAACCACAGAGTCAGGTAGTGCATTCCAGGAATTGACCACTCTGTTGCTGAAGTCATGTTTTCTGCAATCGAGTTTGGAGCGGTTCACTTTAAGTTTGTATCTGTTGTGTGCTCGTGTATTGTTGTGGTTGAAGCTGAAGTAGTCATTGGCAGGTAGGACATTGTAGCAGATAATTTTATGAGCTACACTTAGGTCATTCCGAAGGCGGCATAGTTCTAAGTTTTCTAAGCCCAGAATTTCAAGTCTGGTGACATAAGGTATTTTGTTGCGAGCAGAGGAGTGGAAGACTCTTCTTGTGAAATATTTCTGGACACGTTCAATTGTATTAATGTCCGATATATAATGCGGGTTCCAGACAAATGAGCTGTATTTGAGAATTAGTCTAGCAAATGTTTTGTATGCGCTGGTTAGTAGTGTGATATTAGTGGAGAAGAATAATATTTCATCAATCCTGTTTCATTGCTTGTGTTTTGCAGAAGCAGGTACATTCCCTGGATTGGTTGATGCCATTACTTGCTTGTTAGACTCTGTCTTCATTTGAGTGACTAAAAGCGGGTATTACGGAGACCTGGTTGGGCCTGGAGGGAGGGGTCCCTCTGGTTGAGATGTGCCCACCAGGCTTCAGAGCATTCCATCAGCCGAGGGCCCAAGGGAGGGGCGGGGGGTGGTTATTATTAAAGAAGGTCTTGGTCCGAGGGAGACCACTGTGCCACAGATTGCCGGATGTGAGTCCCTCTTTGTGAGATGGGATCATGGGGTTCAGATGGGCTTGCTGCTTACGAACCTGGCTCCCTGCCGCATGGCAATGGCCCTGCCTGAGCTACTCGACGTGATAGCCACGGTGGCAGTTGATACACCCAGGCTTATGGTCATGGGTGATTTCAACTTGCCGTCCATTGGTGAAACGTTGGAGATGGCTCAGGAGTTCATGGCTTCCATGACGGCCATGGACCTGACCCAGTTAGTTCATGGCCCCACTCACAGGGGGGATACACGCTGGACCTGATTTTTGTCTCTGGCCAGTGGTTGAGTGGTCTTATTATAGGGGATATAGACATGAAACCCTTGTCAAGGTCAGATCACTCACTCCTTCGTCTGGACCTTCGAACCGCTACACCCCGCCGCAAGGAGGCGGACCCAATTAGATGGGTCCGCCCCAGGCGCCTGATGGATCCTGATAGGTTCCAGACGGAGCTTGGGCCAATTCCTGAAGATCTGGCACACGACTCGGCCGAGGACCTGGTAGCTGCCTGGGATCAGGTGGCTGGTGGGGCCTTGGATTGAGTCGTGCCTTTGCGGCCTCTGGCCCGGTGTCGATCCCTCGTGGCTCCTTGGAGAGAGATGAAACGCCGGAAAAGACGCCTAGAGAGCGGTTGGAGGGCCAGTCTCGCTGAATCTGACCGAACACTGGTAAGGTTGCATATTAAGACCTACCTAGTGGCAATAAAAGCGGCAAAGTCTAATTACTTTTCCGCTCTTATTGCGTCATCAGAGAATCATCCGGCTGCCCTGTTCAGGGTGACCCATTCCCTACTCCACCCGGGGGCGCGGGAGGACCCCCTGGAAGGCAGGGCCGAGGATTTCGGACAATATCTGTATGACAAAATTGCTCAGATCCAGGGGGATTTGGACTCTGACTGGGTAGATTCGGGCAGGGTGGCGAGGAACAGTCTTGAGAACGTTATCTGGGAAGAGTTTGACTCTGTGACCCCTGATGACATGGACAGGATTCTGGGGAGACTTAGTGCGGCCACATGTTTACTGGACCTGTGTCCCTCCTGGTTAGTACTGGCTTCCCGGGAGGTTACACGAGGCTGGCTCCAGGGAATTATCAACGCTTCGTTGAGTGAGGGTTACTTCCCCACGGCCTTGAAAGAGGCGGTGGTGAAGCCTCTCCTCAAGAAGCCTTCCCTGGATCCGGCAGTATTAGCCAACTATCGTCCTGTCTCCAACCTTCGCTTTGTGGCGAAGGTTGTTGAGAGTGTGGTCGCACGACAGTTTCCTCAGTACCTGGAGGAAACGTCTTATCTAGATCCGTTCCAGTCGGGTTTCAGGCCTGGGCACAGCACGGAAATGGCATTGGTCACGTTGGTTGATTATCTCTGGAGGGCTCGGGACAGGGGTTGCTTTTAGACCTCTCAGCAGCTTTTGATACCATCGACCATGGTAACATGCTGCACCGGTTGGAAGAGTTGGGGATGGGGGGCACTGTGTTATGGTGGTTCTCCTCCTTTCTCTCAGACCGGTCGCAGTTCGTGTTGGCAGGGGGGCAGAGGTCGACCTTGAGGCCTCTTATATGTGGAGTGCCTCAGGGGTCGGTCCTCTCGCCCCTCCTGTTCAACATTTATGTGAAGCCGCTGGGTGAGATCATCCGTGGCTTTGGGGTGAAGTACCACCAGTACGCTGATGACACCCAGCTGTACAGCTCCACCCCAGGCCACCCCAACGATGCCCTTGAAGTGATGTCCCGGTGCCTGGAGGCTGTGCGGATCTGGATGGGGAGAAACAGGCTCAAGCCCAACCCTTCCAAGACTGAGTGGCTGTGGTTCCCGGCATCCCGATATAGTCAGTTGACTCCATCACTGACTATTGGGGGCGAATCTTTGGCCCCCTCAGAGAGGGCTCGCAATCTGGGAGTCCTCCTGGATACGCAGCTGTCCTTGAAGGAACATCTGACGGCTGTTGCCAGGGGGACTTTTTGTCAGGTTCGCCTGATCCGCCAGTTGCGACCCTTTCTTGATCGGGATTCCCTGTGCACAGTCACTCATGCCCTCGTCACCTCTTGCCTGGACTACTGCAACACTCTCTACATGGGGCTTGAAGGGCACCCGGAGGCTCCAACTGGTCCAGAATGCGGCCGCGCGGGTAATCACGGGAGCTGCATGGCGCTCCCATATAACACCACTCCTGCGTGAGCTGCACTGGCTCCCAGTGGTCTTCCAGGTGCGCTTCAAGGTGTTGGTTATCACCTTTAAAGCGCTCCATGGCATAGGACCTAGTTATCTTCGAGACGGCCTGCTGCTACCGACGGCCTCCCATCGACCTGTGCGCTCCCACAGAGAGGGCCTCCTCGGGGTGCCATCAGCCAAACAATGTAGACTGGTGACCCCCAGGGAGAGGGCCTTCTCTGTGGGGGCACCTACCCTCTGGAATCAGCTGCCCCCAGAGATAAGGAGAATCCAAGACCTCGGTGCCTTCCGCCGTGCCCTTAAAACCTTCTTTTTCCAGCAAGCCGGGCTGGCCTAATTTTTTAAGTGTTTTTAATTGTTTGTTTATCGTTTTTAATTAATGGGGCCAAATTTATATTTATCTTTTTAATTGTATTTTAATATTTGTACTTGATGTTTTTACTTGGCTGTTCACCGCCCTGAGTCCTCAGGGAGAAGGGCGGTATACAAATTCAAAATAAAATAAAATAAAATAAAATAAAAAGCTCCATCCTTTCTGAACTTGTTAACCCTTTTTTGCAGTGAGTGGAGTTTTGCACTGCATTAGAGAATGCACTTCTGATCTGGCTGATTTGATCAGCTAGGCTTGTCTCCAGTGTCCAGCATTTAGCCACACAAGTGAAAAAGGCAGTGACACTGCAGCTCCTGGAACTCTCAAAGGAAGTTGGTTATTTAAACCCTTTTCAAGGTAGATAGACCGAACAATCTGGTAAATGGTCTATATCAGAAGAGAAACATGTAGAATGTAACCCTATTGAATCCCCTAAGAGCTCTTCATTTCATTGACCATGGCACATATGCTTGTGGAGGACTTGAAAGGTTAAGTGAGAGTGGAGTATATTTGCTTTGCGGTTATTTCACTATTGTTCCTTTGTGCACTGTCAAAAGATGAAACTGGGAGAATCTATTTGACCCCCAGTATCCAGCTGCCAAGATTTCTGTAACTGAATACTTGTTCCTTTTCTCTAAATCTGATTAAATATATTTTTGTGAGAGTTTTGTATCACCAAGAGCTTGAGAAATTTGAAACAGTGCTCAAAACAAGCTTCTTGAGTTGCAGAAAACCTGATGGCCATTAGATGGCAGCTAAGAGATACATTTCATTCAGATGTTTGAAGGCCAGCTATAAGTCCCAGCCTGCCTTATGGCAGAATGGAACAGTAATTTATTCTGGGCCCCAGTCATAAATGTACCCAAGGGAAGCCAATTGACAAAATGAGTGTCACAATCTTACAATGCAGACTCCACCCCTTATTTATTATGCACGATGTTATAAAACAAGCACAAAAGAATGACATTTGTGTAGTGACACTGCATCACACATTTCATCATGTTGGCATTATCATGGTTAAAAACTGATGCCTATGGGTATACTGATTGAAAAGGCAGGAGAAGGGAGAGAGATTGTTAGTAGGCTTACTGTGCTTTTGATATCTCTCAAAAAACACAACCCTTTCAAATCAACTACTGCCTCCAGGGCCAAAAGACATACTGAAAGTATGAAATTCTAGTCAGTCCATTAAGAAGTTACATTAAAACATTTTTTTTTAAAAAAAATGTGGCTGACTGTGCAACCAGCCATAGTAATAATAATGTGGCAATTGATGTGGCAATACCAGGGGATTGTAGAATAAAAGACGAAGAGTTGGAAAAGTTCACAAAGTATCAAAATCTGAAAATCAAAATTGAAACCAGCCATGGTGGTCCCAATGATCACTGACACACAGAGCGCCATGCCCAAAAATCTTGGACGGTACTTAAGACGATCTACAGATTGGCAAAATTTCCATTCAGTCAATTACAAAAGGCCACACTGCTTGAATTCACACATATACTATGCCAATAAAGTACAGCTTCCTAGATTCTTGGGAAGAACTTGATGCATATGAAAGCCAACAGCAGTTAAAGAACTGGCAGCTATGATGTCACACTATTGTGTATACAATAATACAGCAGAAGAGAAAGCATTGGAGAAAATTACAATATTCAAAGAACTATAAATAGAAGTAGAACGATTGCAGCCAAAGAAGGCAAAGATACTACCAACAGTAATAGGTGCCTTGGGTGCAATTCCAAAATATCTGAACACCACTTGAATACCATTGGCATCGAAAAAAAATTACCATCTGTCAATTGTAAAAGGCAGCTTTCTTTGGAGCATCTTACATCCTGTGCAATACATATTGTCCTTGACTTAGGACCACAATTGAGCCCAAAATTTCTGTTGCTAAGTGAGGCAGTTGTTAAGTGAGTTTTGCTCCATTTTACGACCTTTATTGCTACAACTGTTAAGAGAATCAGTGCAGTTGTTAAATTAATAACACAGCTATTAAGTGAATCTGGCTTCCCCATTGACTTTGCTTATCAGAAGGCCACAAAAGGTGATCAAATGATCCCGGGACACTGCAGATATCATAAAAATGATTGCCAAACATATGAATTTTGATCACATGATGGTGGGGATGATACAACAGTTATAAGTGTGAAAAACGGTTATGTCACTTTTTACAGTACCATTGTAACTTCAAATACTCACTAAATAAATGGTTGTAAGTTGAGAACTACCTGTCCTTTAACACCATCAAATAACAACTGCCTGTCCCAGCTCCTTGGGAAGGGTTTGAGAATGATAAAAATGCAAAACCAGTCTAAACATCTCGCTGAGTCTGTGATCAACTACAATAATAATATATTATGGCATTGATACATTATAACACATTACAATATCCTTGGTTCTTGGGAAGATCTTGAAATATACGAAGGCCAGCACCAGTTGAAGACCTGGCAGGATTAATTTCACACTGTTGTGTATATATAACAATAATAAACCTCTTCTAAATCAATCTTAACAGGGACATGGTGGCTCAGTGGCTAAGACGCTGAGCTTGTCGATCAAAAGGTCGGCAGTTCAGTGGTTCGAATCCTTAGTGCCGCATAATGGGGTGAGCTCCCGTTACTTGTCCCAGCTTCAGCCAACCTAGCAGTTCGAAAGCAATTAAAAAATGCAAGTAGAAAAATAGGACCACCTTTAGTGGGAAGGTAACAGCGTTCCGTGCGCCTTTGGCATTTAGTCATGCTGGCCACATGACCATGGAGACGTTTTTGGACAGCGCTGGCTCTTCAGCTTTGAAATGAAGATGAGCACCGCCCCCTAGAGTCGGGAATGACTAGCACATATGTGCGAGGGGAACCTTTACCTTTACCTTTAAATCGATCTTATTCTTATTAAATGGTCCCACCTGACAATGCTGGCTATGCTGGCTAAAGAAAAAGAGCTATTGCAACCGCAAAGAAAGAAGAGAGGGGATTTTGCCTTCATCTGCATCCATACTGACACTATTTCTTCCTTTTGGAAATTGGAGAGAGCTTTCCTATTAGATGAACAATCTCAAAGCTGAGCAGCTCAGGAGGCAGACGGAGAGTGAAAGGACAAGTAAAACAGGTGGCCAGTATACTGGCCTACAGCTGCACAAGCAGTGGCAAAAACAGCAGTGGGCCACTCAAGGCTAGGAAGATCCAGCAACCAAAGGAGGCCTCACAACAGACTTGCCAGAAAAGGCCAGAAGAGGCTCAACTAGCAAGGCCACCAAACAGCCACAGATAACACAGCCCACAAAGAGGCCAGCAATGAGGGAAATGCCTCATGCATGCTGAGATGAGCCTGGAGGAGAAGGTGAGGAGGGTAATGACCTTATGGGACAGAGTATCCATGAAACACACAGCTTCCAGCTGATGTAGAAAGTCACCTTCCTACACTAAGGAATGCTTGCAGATGTCCTCCTGATATTCCTCAGGAGGAAAAGAACAGCTGGGTGGAATCTAGGAAGATACTTGAGGAAAGAAAATTATTACTGGATTGTGTCCAGCTGGCTGCTCAATGTCTGATTTTCGGGGTTTCTCACTCCAGCTGCCCACCCATCGTACAAAAACAAAGCCTACCTTTTAAGTCTTACTGTTTGGATTTCAGAGTTCTATCATTCATGTTATGAATTATAATGGAGTTGATTTTTCTGCCTATCGATCCGTTTGAATGAGTTGCACTTTCCCTTCAGCTGTTAGAGCACAGAGATACAGATGTTACTATGTCATGCCCCCATTTGAGGCCTTATGAAACTTGCAAACTATTGGACTAGGTAGCATATTATGGAAATGTTATGTATGGAAGGATTATAGAATTATTCTGTCTTAAGCAGTTTTCCTGTGAATCAGCAAGGAGGTACCGTTTTTTCCCCCCACTGAAAATGGAGAAGCTTCCAGGTGGCTGTTTATATAACAGTCTTCTGAATCAGTGGTGGGTTTCAAATTTTTTTACTACCGGTTCTGTGGGTGTGGCTTGGTGGGTGTGGCAGGGGAAGAATATTGTAAAACGTCCATTCCCTCCCTACTCCAGGGGAATGTTACTGCAAAATCCCCATTTCCTCCCAATCAGCTAGGACTTGGGAGGCAGAGAATAGATGGGGGCGGGGCTAGTCAGAATTTTTACTACTGGTTCTCCGAACTACTCAAAATTTCCACTACCGGTTCTCCAGAACTGGTCAGAACCTGCTGAAACCTACCTCTGTTCTGAATCTTTATTGGTCTGTGAACCAACCATTTTATTTCCCCAAACCTCTGTTAGCATCCTGTGGCTATAGATATTTTGGATATTTCTTATGGAGGGAAAGATCTTTGCAACATCCCTTGACTTGTATTTAAAGAAGTGTAAATTCTTCAAGAATAGCTCGTGACCCAGCAATAAATCCAAATGTAAAGATTTTTAAAACTTCTTAAACTTCTCCAGTCATTTTCATAAACAAACAGAACAATTTAAGGACTTTAGATGTAAGGTTATGGCCTTCTTATAAATGCAGTAAAGGTGACAGAAAGAAATACCAAACTGGTTATATGATTATATACAGCATCCTTCATCCTAACATCCATACTTATATTCTTTGGTTGATTCATGGCTTTGTCATACCATGCCACTTAACTCTGACCATAAAAGATTTCATAGAGCAATATGACAGTGGCTTGTTAACATTTAAAAAAGAGGTGTGACTAAATTATACATTTGTCATTTATTGTGCATTCTGGATTTTATTTAAAGACTATATAATGCCATCTTTGACAGTCATCAGACTAGTCCCATCATAGGCAGAAAACCAGCTGGGTGACCTTAGGCCAGTCATTCTTTTCAATTCTAGAAAGGAGCAATGGCAAACCATTTCCCAAATCTTGTCAACAAATTACAGGTATTTGTCCAAGCAGACACCAGAAGTCAACAGTGACTTAAAGGCAACCAAAAAAGCCCTCCTCAATGAATTTTGGAGCAAATAACTTCTTTTTGTGAAATTTATTTTAAAAAAATATCAAATTAACACGGTTTTAAGGAAAGAAACAAAATGGTGGTATATAGTAGCTATTCATCAGCCATTTATCACTTAAAATTATCTGTTTAAAGGAACACAGTCTACAGGCAAATTCACAACATGTGCTTCTGCCTTAATTAAAACCAAAAGGTTTGGTTCTTAGGGCAGTCTCCCACATCCATAATCATACAATGCTGCTATATTTTCCTTCATTTTTGTTATCTACCCAACAAGTAGCCATCTGTATACCTGCTGGATGGTTAGATGGTTTTATGGCGAGAAAATGAAATTAATTAATGACATTTCCTGAACAAATCTCACTAAAATTGTTAAAGACCTTCCAATTGATATGGAAATAATTCTTTTTCTTTGGTGTGTTAATAAAGTAGGAGATATTTGAATTTGTATATGCCTACCAACATGCCCCCATATTTTAAAAAGATAAATTTTTCCCTTAGTACCTCCCATAGTTGCCATAGCCATAGCTAGCTCATGTATCTACCAG
This sequence comes from Pantherophis guttatus, assembly GCF_059756535.1. Classification (NCBI taxonomy): domain Eukaryota; kingdom Metazoa; phylum Chordata; class Lepidosauria; order Squamata; family Colubridae; genus Pantherophis; species Pantherophis guttatus. Next base: position 237,067,702 of record NC_142064.1, read on the forward strand.
AGAATGCTTTGTCCCTCATATCAAAATTAGTCTTCATACTTCGTTTCAAAATGAATGAAATATAAGCCCTAAAACACCAAAGTCATGAACCAAGTAGAGTGTGAACAGTTTTAAACTGTTCAGAGTGAGTGGCCCCACTCTGTAATACCCAAAATCTTGGGTATTGAAGCATACGTTTAACACTTCTAAATAGGATGAAGGCAACAACAGGCAATCAATAATAAAATATGAGTGGGTCATTAACATGTGTGTGGTAAAACCAGGATTTTTTAAAAAAAATTTCCTGAATGTGGAACAGAGTCACATTTTATGAGTTATGATACAATATTTCTATTTTCCTATTTCAGAAAGCCAGGAAATCATGAAGCTTCTTGGTATTTGTGATTGGTGGATCTGAACTTGGAAAAAAAATTGTATTCCAGGCTCATGTAAACCTATCCCTGTCCTATCTTCTTCTTTTTGGTGTCCCCAACCTGCTCGGTTAAAGCTGAGAGAATTTGCATTAGATATGAGAGATTTGAAAAAGTTCTGTATTTAATCATTTGAATACACTCTAGTCATTTGTATAGTCATTTGAATTGCCTTCAAATATAAATGGCTCCATGCAGCAAATCTAAAAGTAAGCATGGACCTTGAAAAAATGTAGAGGGCACGGACAATGTCCCTGACACCATCATTCAACTAGATTTCAAGTTTGGCAGTGCTGAGAAATTATTTTGAAGCAGATTACAGTTGAGTTCACCACATAAAAGGGGATTGTGACCTACAGCAAACTTATTCTCATCCAGTTACCTGAAGACTACCCACTCAAATGAATGTTTCTCAGGGAGAGGAGCATACAAATAAACCTAGGAAACAAAATGGTGGGTTACTTGATACTTCTGCCCGTGAATAGGAACAACCATAACTGAAGATTATTTGGAACATCATGATCTCTATTCCAGGAAAGGCATTCAGTGCAGAAAGCTATCAATCACATGATGAACTCCAGGTGGCTTGGCAATCCTCCCTCTCCAAGAGCAATATGAATGCCAATCCTTGCTTTTCTTGGCTTCACGGAGCATAAATATTAACCTAAAGCACTGAGCCATTTTTAAAGACACTTTCAGGCATTGCAAAAACCATCCTGACCAACTTTCTTCTTGACTAGTATTTGGAGGCTCTGAACAGATTTTGACACCCCAGATTTTTCCTCTAGCACAGAGAAGAGAATGGAAAAGGAAAGAGAAAGAACTTAAAGAGGAATTAAATATCTCCCTTTTGATTTCAAAATCGTTTTCTTTATGAGTCAAGGGCCAAGACTCCTGGTCTTCAGATGTCCATTGATAAAGTTATCTAAGTCTACCCGAAAAGGAAAGAGGTGTAACCTTGGTCTTGCATGCAAAAGATTGAGGTTCTATCCTCAATAGCTCCAAAGCTGGAAAAATTCTAGTCTGAAACCCTGGAATGCTATTGCCAGTGTGGACAATATTGGGTTAAGTCTCATTCAGCGTACGTTTTTTTGGTTATCCTAGGCCAGGTGTCAGCAGTCTTAAACACTCAAAGAGCCATAAAGGTCCTAACTGGAAGCCCCCGTTCAAGTCTTGAGCCGACCGGAAGTCCAGTTCCTCTACCATAGAGTCTCCTCTTAGTGTGGCATCCTTTTTCCTCTACCAGTCCTAACCGAAAGCCCTATCAATTGTGGAGCCGACCAGCAACAGGGAGCCGCAGCAGAGGGATGAAAGAGCCACATGCGGCTCCAGAGCTGTGGGTTGCTGACCCCTGTCCTAGGCACATTGGTAACTCTTATCAATATCAATATGTACCAATGATTTAGTAGCACCAACAGGCAAGGAAGGGAAATAAAAAAGGACTGTAATAAATCAAGTTCAGAAAAGGTAAAGCCAGGCCAGATCAGTAAGAAAGTTTTCCATTATAATGTGAGCTTTGAGGGGGGGCACTCCCTGTCCCCCCCAGTTCTAACATGAAAAGACAGCAGCAGCTGCTTCCTATCAGATGTGGAACATATGAAAGAACAGCAAGTCTTTTAATTTATTATCATTGCCTCTTTATTCCCAGATACCAGAGGAACATAGATATAGCCTTGGGATCTCTGCACCTTCTCTGCGAAGAGGCAAAGTGCATAATTTCATGTTCTGCCTCAGGCAACAAAATGTCTCGGACCATTCCTTAAGGCAACGATACAGATAGAAGATAAGAAGGAAAGATACAAATAGACACAAGCAGCTGAAATATTTCACCCCTCTCCAACCCCCCCCCCAAAATATTGTTTTTTTTTTAAATGTATGGATATTGTCGAGCCTAGCCTCGCGCTCAACAATGCTAACTTGAAAACGATGGAACGGAAGAAGGGAACAAACTGTCATACACATGAGGGTGGCGGTGGCACCGGGTGTTAGGCGGCCGTGTGCAGGGTGCAGGGAGACGGGTATGACGGAGCTAGGGACTTTGCATGAGGGTTGCTGGTTGGTTCACTGTGGAGCTCAAGGACCGCCGGTGATGAGAGGAGGACCTGCTGACACGCCACCCGCGTTTCGCTGATAGACTAATAAGCACCAGAACTGCATAACAAGCATGATGGGTTTGACGGCTAAGGGGAGGGCCATTTAAGCGTCACAAGCCGGCTGGGTGTAGTGTCGAATTCGTATCGTTTTGATTGCAGTGTGTACCTGGAGCCAGTGCGCATTAAACCAGCATTATCCAAAGAGCCTGAAATTGGTGGTTTCTGTGTTTTGCTGCGTTGTGCCTGGGAACCCTGAGAGATATTTCACATGGTGATCTGTTACTTGAAATTTTCAGCAAAAGAATTGTCCTACCAGTTTCTGATTCAAACGGTGGAAACAGAACTTGGTTCTCAGCAGAAAAAGAACAGCCTTTGGTAAAACCCTTATGGGTGGAATGTGATCTTCTCACACTAATTTAATTAGGAGGTGGGGCAGGCAAAGAGAAACATGTGAATGTCCTGTGTGTGTTGAAGGAGACTTCAATGTGATGAAAAGAGGTGTGACAGAAAACATCCCTAAACAGTTGCACCCTTCACTACTTCAAGCAATGCTGTAAATTCAGAAATAATTCTGAGAGAAAGTCTGAAGAAATTCTCAAACACCCTGAGAATAAGGTAGAAAATCAGAAGCCTCTTCTTTCAAAGGAATAACATTTTCAGACATTACAAGGCAGATTTCTACAGAAATCTTAAGCAGAAACTTTCAGCTGTTGTCTAAATAAGAAAACCTCTCTGAGGCCCTGCAGTTTAAAGTGTTATTATCATCAATAATGAAAACATCCATCTCAGGAGTACACTACCATTTGCAAAAAAACAAAGAAACAAAAAACAGAAAATAAAACCCTCAATTCTGATTCAGTCTTCTTTTATGCAACGCAGCAGATATTTTTTTCTAAGAATTTCTACAACTCTTTAGTATCTCTATGAAAGTTATAAAATGCAACCTTCCTCCTCCCTTGGCTATTATGCCAGAGATAATAATAGCTTCTGATTATGAGATCATTTATGTTTTATTATTTAGTTCCTTTCAGTAGCTTGAAGCCATTGGCAACTTGCTGGGACAAAACTTTGATAGTTTAGACATTAAGGCAGGATTGACGAGTTAAAAAAAATAGTGGATTTAAAGTAGAGAAAGATAGTGGCTCATGGCCCCTGAAAGGTATGACTAATTCAAGAGTCTTTTTGTGATTTTTTTAATGCGACAGAAGGCAGAGGAATAATATATACTGTAATAAAATTACAGTACTAAAATTAACCTTAAATCAAATCTACTTTTATTTTGGCCTGGCAACCTATTTGCCTTTGTCTATCATTTTTGGGGCGAAAACACCAGCCTGCCTTCAGACAGTAAAAGTTGGACATTATTGAGAGATCAGGATTGCTAGCTGGTTCAGCCTTTCATTGAAGTGATAAAGGAGAGAGATCCAGCCTTTTAATTTTGGGTTTTTATTTTTAATTAAACCCACAATTTTAATTTTGGCTACCCTACAATATTGCTGATGACAAGGATCAATTAATTTGTCTGACTTTGAGAGGCCTTTCTCTTCTATTCTCCTACGGTGAACTTACTAACCCATTTTTCATCCCAATAGGCATATGACAGATCCAGCTGGTATTACCAGAAGACTTTTAATCCAGTGGAAGAACAATCCAGTGCAGAAAAAACAAGAGTGAGCTGTTTTATAAGCCTTTCCAAAAGAACCTGGGGTGAGTGTGGAGAATGAAAGCTCCAAAACAAAAGAAAGTCAGCAAAAAATGGCCAGTTCCTTTCCCACCAACTTTGTGAACAAAATTCCACACAAAATCTGCTCTTGACAACAGAGCAAAATGCAGATTCCACTCTATTGTTTTGTCCCATTTCTTTCCATAACCAAACTCATACTAGCTTGCAGACTATAGCATGTTTCAATGTCGTTGACATGAGAAAGGAATGGATTGAAATGGGTGTCACCTGCAATGTATCCTAGATTTTCTATTGCAATGTATACTTTAGGAATATTTTAATCAATTTGAGGTTGTTCAGGCAATGTTATGGTGAACAATTTAGGCTCAAAATCACTTTCACTCTCTCAAAGTCTTGGATGTGGCCCCCAGATACCTTCAGAAGTCATTACCAAAGTGTAATTTGTAAAGTGACAGAAACAAGGCTTAGGTTCGGAGAATAATCAGATTAACCATCTTTATTTTTAATTAAATGAATTTTGGTGAAATCTAAAGTTAAAGCTAAAGTTCTGGCTCCACCCAACGATTTTGAGAATATGACTCCAAGCACTCCCTTTAAAAGCCAAAAATGGGCATCAATCTAGAAAATATCCGTGCCCCTCTTAACTAAGAAAGGATCAGGTAGAAAAAAAGCTAGGATATATTTGATGCTGTTTTCAGTATTCTTATATTCCCTAATAAATGGTTCTTTCTCTTAATGTTGTTTCCAGAAAGAAGAATCTATAGGTTTCTTTCTCCAAATACCTTCTAGGATAAGTTTTGGCAAATGCTCTGATAGACATCTGGAACATAACTTAGAAACTAGTGTCAGTCTGAGGTGTTTTACCCATTTTTTTCAGCCATTTCATCCATTTCAGTATATGCCACACATTTGTGCTTCTGTTGTTATTTAAGAATGTATTTCTTAATACATTCAATGTAGATTTTCAATGTAGTCTTCCTCCATAACTGTATGGTTGTAGCTGAGCTTTTCAGTGTTAGAAGCCAGCACGTATTCCATAACACCTCCATTAATGCTTTTTATTTAAACCATTCTTTGAAAATCTGTTTTTGATCAATCTCTATTCCAATCTATCTCAGTTGTGAGAGGTTTTGCACAAAATATCCGGAAGGCACAACATTGCCTTTCCCTCAACTTCTCATTATAGCTCTAAAAACACATTTCATTTGAAATGTGGCATAGCTACGTACGTAACAATTAGTAATAGATGACTAGAAATGAGTAACTGTAATTTTAGAAAAAGGAAGAATCACTTGATCAGCCCACTTGTTTTTCATGTTTTTCACACTAGAAAAAAAAACACTTCCTCTGTGACGAATGTGAAATAAAGCATTCTAGTGGAGGAAGATCTGTCCTCTTATGCTAAGTCTAATAAAATAATAACCTCCATCTGCATGTTAGCATGATGAATAAAAAATAAAATCTTTTGTTCTGCGGCCATCATGGAAATACCAGCTAGTTTTTCTTTCTAGATGAACATGAGTCAATTTTTCGTTGCCTTTGTAACTTTGAATGATCACTAAATGAACCGCTGTAAGTCAAGGACTATCTTCATAAGCATAAACCCTTCCACCTGATCTGTCATCCTGAGGGACTAGGACCGTGATGGCAAACCTATGGCATGCGTGCCAGAGGTGGCACGCAGAGCTCTCTCTGCTGGCACATGCACCGTTGCCCCAGGTCAGATCTCTGTGGCATTTCTTTCGTGAACTTCTGTTTCCCTGAAAACGACAAAACACAAAGAAAAAGATCTTATCTCTTGCCATGCTGTCAGTATTGGAATGCCCCATCTCCTGCCGGCCAGTTGGTCTTCGGGTCTCTGCTGTGCACACACACATGTCCATCCATGCGTGCAAGCGTGCACCTTTCAGTTTGGGCATGCATGCGCACAGTTTGGGCACTCGATGGATAAAAGGTTCACCATCACTGGACTAGGATCTCAGATTGTATAGATAGGATGGTAAATATTTTTGGGCATGTTAAATACACAAAGCACAAACCTACATTAATCAGTTCCCCATTCAGATTTTTCAATAAATGAGTAGTACTCAAATGCAAAATTACAGGTATCCTGGGTTTGTAGTGAGGCGGAAGCAGATCTGTCTCCATTCATTCTATAAATATGCAGAATCCTTTCCAAGGAGCCAGATTGAGAGATCGTTCTAATCTAAACCCTAAGATCTAAACCCTCCACTTTAACTTAAAAAAAAAAAGTAAGATACTCTGCAAAAAGTATTACTGAAAAAAGTAACTCTAGCTCTTCTGGACGATGTTTAAAAAGCTAAAACAAATCCCATAGCAACATAATACTTTTATTAGCACTACCCAAAATGGCACAAAACAATATGCAAAAGATTTTTTTTTTAAATTCTCCAGAACTATTTGTTGGTCAATATGTTGCAAAAAGAGCTAGAAACAAGGAAATCCAAAAATTAGAAAAAAGTTCCACCAGTTTAAAATCAGTGTATGTCATGCCTGCCCCAGCATATAACTTTTATATACTGTTGTTGCTCTCTCGCCCCATCTAGTGGCCAGAGAGACAAATACCAAATATATTGTTTGAAGCTGACCCCATCCCATACATAACCCATCAGCCCGCAGTCTCAAAACAAGTGCATGCTGGGAAGCCAGACTCAATTTCTTTTAGCGTTTGGAGAAGGCAGAAGCACAAAGAAGAATCCATCTTAATCTGTAGCACATGATCATCCAAGGACAAACCCACATCGCACACACAGAGCATCATTGGTGAGATTTAGATTGCTTGTATTTATTAATCGCTATGTTCAGCAGGAACCCAATACTGTCTATCTTGTATTTGGTTCTCGTTGTATGTATCCCTATTTTCCCAGTTTCACCTTATCCTGTTCTTTCAATAAAGCATTCAATAAAGCACATGGTCTGTTTTATTGGAAGTTAGGTGGGTTTAGCTGCATGTCGAGCTGCACACAGACCAATGTGTAGTGAGAACAGAACAGTGTAGCTGACATGAAGACAACTGCACTAGGTAGTGATAGGGCTAAACATGAGTTGTTTCCATGAATGAAAAAAAGAATCTGCTCTCGAGATGACCTCTCCATTCTTTTATGTCTGGGTTCTGTTGTTTCTGTTTTGTAGAATATAAGGATCCATCCAAATCCCCCCCACACACACACACACAGTGCAATCTGAAAAAGAAAATTTGAACCCATGGGAAATATAGAGTATGTTTTTTGGCATCCAAGGTGCAGTACATGCAGTGCAAGTTTGCATGTGGATTTAATCAAGTTTGTCAGCAAGCTTTTCCTCTTTATTAATGTATATGGAAACTGCATTCTCTAAAAACGCAAGCAGTAGAAGAAATCATCAGAAAATAAATTAGTTTGGCATCTAAGGTTGATCAGCTAGCAGGCTGTATGTACCGGTATTTATGCAGATAGCTCCTCTTCAGCTCTTTTTTGTCTAAATCAGGATTTCTCTTCTGTTGTATTGCAACCACAGATCCCACAATCTATGACCATTGGCCATGCAGGTGGAATGAAATAGATTCCCAAAGCAAAACCTAAACTCAATCTAGCACAAATTCTCCCCTCTCCATCCAAGCATGGCAGTCAGTGCCGCTGGGAAAGCAATTCCATACCCCAAAATATTTACCTGTGAAAAAGATTCCAGCCTCCTCTGGCACAGGAGAGGCACCTTTCTTTGGACAGGAGACAGGAGGAAAATAGCTTGCTCTGCACAGAGAAAAGGACTCCATGCAGGGTAAGGTAGAAAGCAATTACTTTGATTCTTCGATCACATGCCTTCTCAGAGGTGGGTATCAATGAAAACTATGGGGGAAGAAGAGAGCATTCTGACTTAGTATGGATTTTTGGCCCACAGATTGCAGATTTTGTACCCCTGTCCAGCTCTCTCCCCTTCCCCCCCTTTCCCCCCCCCTCTCTCTCCCACACACACACACACACACTATAGATGTATAATTTGACATGTTACCTAGAATGTTCTTAGGTGGAAAAAATAAAAGTTAAAATAGAATCATTTTATGTTTGGCAGTTATGTATGATATATAATTATGGCATGATGTCAGTTATGGCATGCTCCATAGAAGAGATAGCAAAATATTCTGACTTTCAGGTCTCATTGTCTGTGGGAACTGCTAAAATATCGTTCGATCCTCTTTTCATGTTATTCCATGAAGTTTCACAGAAAGTTCAGCAAGAAAGTCGGATTTTGTACAATCTAGGCAGCCTAGAAATGAAATATGTGGGGAATCTGTTAAAGAGAACTGTAGGTCCTGAAGTTGTCTTGGATATAAATTATTTCTCTGACATCAACCAGCTACAGACCCCCCGCCCCCGAGGGAGGAAGTTTGCATCAGCAAGTTAAATATAATCCATAGTTTCCTATGAAGTGATGGGCTTCAGGAAAATGGCTAGATTTACTAAAGTTTTTCATTCAAGTCAGTAAAAATAGCTGGTTGAATACAATCCAGGAATTATTTCAGAATTTTTAGTTTCTACACACACTGTCCCATATACTAAATCATATTCCACTGTCCTAGGATGCAAAGAAAGAAAGTATATTTATGGGAGAGGTCCAAATGAACATTCTTCCAATCCCCAACTTTTCAAAGCCTAAAATGACTCTGATTATCACTAAAATATGTAATACAGTACTCTGTGTAGCCTAGGATCCCTTTTCCGCTTCTCAGAGTCCTCGCTGATCAAAATCTAAAGAATACTGTTTGTAGTGTGAACTAGGCTTTAGCTTTGCAGTCCCCCAAAATATATCTCTTCACAATCCACATTTGGAATGATTACTGAGGATCCAGGGAGTAGGTAAGCTTAAGTAAGTCTCAGAGCAAAAAAGTGATCCGCATTAGAAGTGTTATTGCTAGGATTGGTGACCTTAATTTTTACTTGTTTAAATGTATGGAACAGTATGTCAGCCCTGGAGGCCATCTTTTTCTTTGGCTCTTTAGTGCTGTGGGAAACTGGGAGGGGGGATTGCATGGAGAGCAGGGATATCTAGCCATAATAACATTCTTTTCTCTGAGAGTCAAGGACATCCAGCCTGCACCTAGAGTGGCATGACTGGGAGGCATCGCCAGTTTGGATGGTGCATTAATTGGACCATGTGATGGATATGTGGGTCAGGGGAAGGGACTTGGGTTTTCTTTTGAGGAAAACTTGGAAGCTTTCAGATTTGGGTTTTCCCAGATGTGCCAATATGTGCTCCCTGCTGGGGGTAGGGAGCTGCAGGGAGCTGAGTTTCTGTCTCCCTTAAAATTTCTATTTCTCTTATAGGGGAAATATTCTGCCTTTTTAATACTTCCTAAAATATTTCATTCTTCTAGGAGGGGTGGGTGGTAACTTTCTTCAGTGGTAAAGGTGTTGTTTATCCATGTTGCCCTACATTCATATTACATATACAAACCAAGTATAAAGAAAGTAAAGTTAAGTCAATGCCTTAAAGACTCAACATAGAAAACCATACCAAATACCTATCACAGATGCAAGCGAACTTTCAGTGGGACAGAGAAGACAGACACAATATACCATGTTGTAACAATGAGCCTCTGGCTCAAAAGCAGGTTTTAGTATGAATTCATTCCCTAAGTTTTAAAAAAATCTTCTTGAATGGCACCCTGCTAAGATCTGATTTCCAGTCGAGATTTTGACCTGGTAACTTTTTTGGGGGGGGGGAGGTGTATGATGTTTCAGTCAAGAATTTGTTCTGAACACAAATGTTTTGTATTAGCAGCGAAGGAAGGAAATGTGCTTGGACTCAGCACCAAGGATTCAATCAACTCCATCTGAAGGTGAAGCATAGAAATATTGCAGTTCTTCACTCTCTCGTTCCAACTGGATTGTTTAAAATACAGGAAGAGCAGCATGTGAAAGAAGCAGGAGAACAAAAATCTGACTTTCATTACTAATGAACGTTACGTTTTGGCTTTTAGAAGGCATTCTCCTGAGTTTAAAATGTGTCAAAACAACAGAGTTCAAATAAGTGTGATAAATCAGCTAGCTATGTATTGCTCACAAGTCTTGGGGAGGAAAAAAATGAATGGGGAGAGAACATGAATATAATTGGAACTATTGAGTACAAAGGAGATGTGAATGTGTTAAACAATCCCAATCATTACCCCAGAGAAAACTGACAAATGTGTCAATGACATGCTGATGGGTGACATGGATTGCAATCCATCATACCAGCCTTTGTCAACTGGATCTGATAGGGATTTGTCAATTCCCTAAAACAACTATTCCACAATACTTCCTGAGTCAGTTCTGGCAGTTATTTACCAACATACTGTGAGAAACTATTAACTTTGCATTCCTAAGGTACCTTATACTTTTTTATAGAATGATACTTTGCCTTTCCTAATGGTTGGATTCTTTGATAAATTATTTTGGCCGTAATATGTGCTGAAATTTACTATTCCTGGCCTTGTTTGTTTGTATCTCAATGGATGCCTTGCATCCATTGACTTTACACAGACATGTGCCAGTTCATCAGAAGGATCTGCAAATTATCTTAACTAAATGTCTCGAGCAGGGGTGAAATCCAGTTACCTTCGCTACCAGTTCACAAATGGGAATGTGACACCTCTGTGCATGCGCAGGACCTTCTGCGGATTATCAGAGCATCAAAAATGGGACATGATGACGTCCGGGAGGGTAGGCAGAGCCTCCCACTGCTGGTACTACCGGTTCACCCGTGCCGGATAGAACCAGCTGCATTTCACCATTGGTCTCTAGGCAAGTTAACTGCCTTTCCAACTTCCACTGATGCTTCATTTGCTGCTGAAGTGCCGTACATGGGGCTGCCTTTGAAGACAACCCAGAAACTTCAATTGGTCCAGAATGCAGCACTGCAGACAGTAACATGGACCCCTAGGCTTGCTCATATCACACCTTTATTTTTTTATATAAAAAGTTTTTTATTTTTTTAAAAAACAAACAAACAAACAATACATCCTTAATCATTCAATGTTTCATCTGAGTACATATTTTGTGTCTTCTACTCCCTCCTCCATCATTTTCATATTATATTTCTATCATACCTTTAGATTTTCATTTAGATTGTTACATCATTCTTCCCAAATTTCTTGTTTATATTAATTCATCAAATATCTAAATATATATATATATATATATATATATATATATATATATATATATATATATATATATATATATATATATATATATATATATATATATATCTTCTCTAACCATTGATATAATTGCCCCATACTTTAAAATACTCCAATTCTTCCTTTTCTTTAATTACCAATGTTGATCTATTCATTTCTGCACATTCCAATATTTTCTTAATTACTTTTCCCTCTAAAGGGATTTTCTCTGCTTTCCAGTTTTGCGCAAATACAATTCTCGCTGCAGTTACAATATGTATAATCAAATAAGTATTTTCTTTACTATATTTCTCTGGTAAGATACCCAATAGGAACAATTCAGGTTTTAAATCAATACGTTGTTGTATCATTTCCTCTAGCCTCTAATTTTAATTCAGTAGTTCCATGCTTCTGGACACATCCACCACATACGATCCTGGTATCTGATGGCATTTCCAGCATTTAGCTGATTTATCTTTAAACATTTTTGCCAATTTTTCAGGTGCCATATGCCATCTATAGAACATTTTGAATTGATTTTCTTTATATGCTATGGACATGATTAATTTATAGTTTCTTTCCCATATTTGCTGCCATTTGTCTAACTCAATTTTATATCCAAAATTCTTAGCCCATGCTGTCATTGTTTCTTTTACCTGTTCTTCTAGCTTAATACTCAATAAGTAATTGTATAGTTTTTAAATCATTTTTTTCATCTGTTCCTGTATCTCATCTAGCTCTGTCATTTCCAAGTAAAAACCATATAGTTTAGCATCTTTTTCATATCTTGTTTGTATTTGTAATTGGGTATACCAATCCATTTCAATCTCTTGTTCTTCTATTTCTTGTTTCTTTTTCAATTCCCCCTTATCTGTTAGTATAACTTTATATCTAAGAATAGTCCCCATATTGATAATATTTGGATGTATTAACACTTCCATTGTAGATAACAATGTTGGTATTTTCAAGTAATATTTATCTCTAACATTCTCCCATACTAATAATAATGCATTTCTTACATAGTGTCATTGAAAATAACTGTGCGTCTTATTTTTGCCATACTATAAAAAAGCATGCCATCCCAATTGTAAATCAGAGGAGAGATTTAATGGAGAAACTAGACATTCAGATTGCGAAGAAAGTAAAATATTTAGGAATCCAATGAACTTCAAGATGCATAACGATTAAAGAGGATAATTATTATAAACTGAAAAATCAGAGAAAGATTTGGAGAAATGGAAAATTTTACAGCTATCACTAATGGGAAGGATTGCGATAATTAAGATGAATATATTACTGAGACTCTTATTTTTATTTCAAATAATACCAATAAAATTGGAAATGAAATATTTTGAACAATTAAATAAAATAGTAATGAAATTCATATAGCAAGGGGAAAAAGCGAGAATATACACCATTATTGTGTGAGCTACACTGGCTTTCAGTTTCTTTCTGGATGCAATTCAAGGTGCAGATCATCATTTTTAAAGGGCTAGTTTATCTGCAAAATTGCCTTTCCATAACGACATCTATCTGTCCTACCCAGTCAGATAGCTTGGGTATCCTCCTCACCACTTCCCCTAAATATCCCCATCTGATGGGAGCTAGGAAGCACACCTTTTCCATGGAAGCCTCTGCCCTATGGGACACTCTGTCCCCTGAGGGTTGGCAGGCATCTACCTCTTAGCCTTCCACAAAACTTTGAAGATCTGGCTTTCCCTGGGATACGATTGGATAATTGCACATTAGAAGGTTGACTTGGTGCCAGGTCTTTGTTGGCCTCAATATCTGAGTTTGTTTAGTTTTATACGTATAATATGATTTGATACGTTGTTTTAACTTTGGATTGGAAAATGCCCAGAGTTGTTTAGAAGATGGGCAGCTATATAAATATTTTAAATAAATGAATAAAAAGTATATATAGGTGATTTTACTCTTTGATTGTGGGGACATTGGCTCAGGGGTATGCTGTACATAAAAAACAGAGAGAATTTGAACTGCACTGTTGTGGTTACCTTCTTAATGTTCTTGACCATCCTATGGATACTCTTGCTCTGGTTCCTGATGAGCAGTGGTGGTTTTCAGCCAGTTCTATCCAGTTCAGATGAACCGGTAGCAGCTGCTGAGGGAGGCTCTGCCCACCCATCCAGACATCATCACCTTCCATTTTTGATGCTCTTCGCATGCGCAGAAGATCCTGCACATGCACAGAGGTGTCACACACAAGCGAAGCGAGCGCGCTGCAAACCGATAGCGAAGGTAAGTCAATACCACCCCTGCTGATGAGTAGTAAAATACAGCAGTCCTCAGTTAACAGCCACTCAATCTGCAAATAAAGTTACATTGTAGGACTTACAATCAGTCCTTGAAGTTCTGGCCGTCTCAGCATCCCAGCAGTCACATGATCACAATTCAGGCACTTGACGATAGGTGCACAATGATGAAGATAGCAACCTCCCATGATTGTGTGATCATGATTTGCAAACTTCACTATAGTTTCCAACAAATAAATTCAATGAAGAAGCCAGCAAAACTTTACAAATGGCAACCACACAATGGGCTTTGCTTCATGAAGGCAAGCAAAAGTACTGGAACTGCCGTTATAAATCAGCTTTGTCACATGATGACATGCTTTACAACTACATCACTAGTGAATGGTTCCAATTACATCATTAAGTGAGGACTGCTTGTACAGAAGGTAAACTTGGGCTGGGCTATTTGCTTTCTTTAAGTTCAACTACTTTCCAAAATTGCTTCATAGGGGAAAAAAAGAGTACTTAGAGGAAGATAAGGTAAATAACAAATTATCAAAAAACAATAATTAGAAATCTGTCTCAATAGTTAAGCAAAAGTCAAATAAGGTGATTTTTGTCTAAGTCTGAACAGCTTTCTAATGAAGAAGTAGATAAAAAACCTGCAAAACCACAACAGTGCAGAGATGAGTATTTTCTTAAGACATGGCTGCTGCATAATGTTATTTCCTGTTGAGTAATATCTTGGTCAGCAGGTTGCAGAAGGTGACATCTTTCTGTTTTAATAGGTAAATATAAAATTAATTCAGGATAAATGATGCTCTTCTTTCTAATTCAGTTTATTCATAGATGTGTATGATTCATCTTTGATTTATTATCTGGAGTTTTAATTGTACGTAGATGTGTATCGTTGATATTTCTTTCTACATTTCCTATAATTGATTCTTTTATTTACAATCTTGAAACATTTCTAATAAATGTTTAGTCGTAAGAAACATATCTCCTGAAGCATTACAAAATGATCTAACAGCTCGTTGCTTGCAGAACACAGGAAAATGCAAATATTCGGTTTACGCAGGAATTGTTTTTAATCAATAACAAGAATCAATCAATAACAACTAACCCCTTATATGTGCATGCATACAAACTGTTTCAAAAGCAGCTTTAAATGCAAATGAAGATAAAGCTTTCTTCACTCTGGTCTTTTCTTTTTTGAAGAATTAAGGGAGGTACTTCCTTTGACCATGGCCACATATCAAAACAAAACTGTATTCCTTGTGAGGTCTGTACAGAAGCTATTATCATATTATCCTTTATACAACTGCTATACATTCTTTTACCTTTCTTCCCTACCATATTGCAAGAGTGTGCAACTTCCATCGATGTGTAAGATGATTTTTCCATACATCTGGCACATTGAGCACTGAGCTGCATGACAAAAATAGGCAGGGTCGGGTCCTGCTTGGCAGATGATGACAAAGAGACATTGAAGGACGGGACATGATATTTAAGCATGTACTGACTTCCATGAGACTTAAGGTTCCTATTTAGTGCTTTCTTTATTTACTTGGACTTATATAATGCCTTTCAGGGAGTACTTTAAATCTGGTTCTGAAGTTCCAAAGGCCACCCCGACACACACAGTCATGTGACCACATTTCAGATGCTCCATTTTATGGCCATTTGCTGTGCTGTGCAGTTACAATGTTTTTTGCCAAATGCCAGCATTTACTTCCGATTTTCAGCAAAACTGGCCCATAGCAAATCATTGTGTCGCTTAACAACCACAGCATTCACATAATGATTGCCAGGTAGTAAAAGATAGTAAAATCAGGTTGATCATGCGGGGGACTCGCTTTCGGACTCTCACAACTTACAACCTTATGTGGTACAGCTTGTCCTCCACTTACATCTGTAATGGAGCCTGCTCATCATGGACGTAAGTTGAGGGCTTCTGGTACAACGCATCAAAAACACACTATAAACACAAAAGAATTCTGAAAATGTCTGATCAATAGTTCTTCTATAACTGCTGGCTAATTCTGCATATTATTCCTGAAAGACCATGTGTAAGAGCAGGGAAGGGACCATCGGACACCACAATTTATTGCGCCAAGAATGAGCTACACAAAGCCTGTCTGGTGCCCTCCTCCTTCCTTTCCTCTTTTGATGCACCTGTGACCCATGAACAGGACAATGGAGCCACTGTGACTGATGTTGTCTAAATGTCAAATCGCATCTTACAAAGCTGGCTTGAAACCTTTGTTAAAATTACTGCTGAATCTTGGCCTTGAATGAAATGGAACCCTCAGCTCCCATGTTATCTTGGGGTTCTGCTAAATGAGGAGAAGGGAAGAGGAATGGTTCATATGCTTGTTGAGACTCCTTCCTCCATTATTTTTATTTTATTTATTAAATTTATTGGCCACCTATCTTACCACAAGGTAACTCTGGGCGGCTCCATGTACGGTTAACAGGAGAAACCAAAAGCTCAAGCTATGAGCTATATGGATTATGACAAATTTTGGAAAAATCAATTGTACAAAGAGAGAGTCCCGGTTTATGCTTAATTACTTGTTTATGATTCTGTTAACAAGTTGGCTTCACGGACAGGCTTCATATGGGCAGCTGCGTTGTTCCAAATATGTCCCTCCACTCTCCTGCCCTCTCACTCCAAATGGGGGTTGTGGGGTTTCAGAGCTGCTCTTGAGCGTTAAATGGATTTTAATGGAGCAGAAAGCAAACTGAATTATCCAGTGGATACAAAGAAAGGGAGAAAGAAAAAGAGCTCATTATCCAACTTAGGAAGCCCATAGGATGCTCAGACACTATTTCTTCTGCTTAAAATAGCAGAACCTGATCTGAAATCCCTGTGTTCGACAACGTATAATCTCCCTCCTCACCCACCCAGGACTCTTTGATAAGAGGAGCTCGGAGAGACAATTGCCAGAATTCTTCAAGGCTGGCTGATTCGGTTAATATGCTGAAAGCCAGAGTAAACAAGTACGGTATGTTGATCTGCCTGCCTGTCATAATTAAAAGAGGAACACCCAGCAGGATTTGGAGTCTACTCCTCCAGGAGCAGACCTGCTGAGGCAGCTCCTGCATCTTAAAAGCCTCTGCAGTTACTTCAATTCTTCTCTTCTTCCTCACCTCGTTCTCATTTTTTAGAATAGAATAGAATTCTTTATTGGCCAAGTGTGATTGGACACACAAGGAATTTGTCTTGGTGCATACGCTCTCGGTGTACATAAAATAAAAGATACATTCGTCAAGAATCATAAGGTACAACGCTTAATGATAGTCATAGAGTACAAATAAGCAATCAAATCATATTAGGAAACAGTCAATATAAATCGTAAGGATTCCAGCAACAAGGTTATAGTCATACAGTCATAAGTGGGAGGAGATGGGTGATAGGAACGCTGAGAATAGTAATAGTAATACAGACTTAGTGAATAGTTTAAAAAAATATGTGGCATCAAAGCCAGATGTTTATGCTGGAGCTGCAACTGTTAGATGACATTATGGTAGTCTGTGGGGAAGGATTGCAGAAGACAGTTGGCAGAGGTGTTGGTGGTTGAGAATTGATTCCAGTGTAGGAATTTGGAGAATGTTTTTATTCAGTCCTGGCACTGGAAATGGAAGTGGTCAGCCAAGCAACTGGAGAGTGGTCAGGCAGCAAACAGAGGATTAGAGACCGGCTGTGACACTGGGGAAATGGCCAAAGAGTTCCTTGGAAGAGCAGACAGTAGTATTCTCTCACTTAGCAATACTGCTGATTGACTCCTGATCAGCTGGCTAGTGCACATACAGGATTTGGCCACAGGTGTTGGGCCTAGAGGTTTGGAAGACAACTATGTGGGCTGGGACCCCAGTAGCAGCTATAAGGCAGCAAATGCTTTTATTGGTGAATTCCTAGCAAGCTCTAGTGGTGACAGTAACCACAGGATGCTCAATTTTGATACTGTGAAGATTTGAAGGCTTGAAACAGCAGTGGAAGAAAGAGCTGATGGTCCCATGGATGTCACATAGGACAGAACCAGGGGTGAAATCCAGCAGGTTCTGACAAGTTCTGGAGAACCAGTAGCGGAAATTTTGAGCAGTTTGGAGAACCGGCAAATACCACCTCTGGCTGGCCCCAGAGTAGGGTGGGAATGGAGATTTTGCATTATCCTTTAGCCAGGAGTGGGGAGGGAATGGGGATTTTGCAGTATCCTTCCCTTGGAGTGGGGAGGGAATGGAGATTTTGCAGTATCCTTCCCCTGACACACTCAACCAAGCCATGCTCACCAAGCCACACCATGCCCACAGAACTGGTAGTAAAAAAACTTTGGATTTCACCACTGGACAGAACCCATTTTGTCCTTTTTTCTTTCCTCATGCTATGGAGGTCTTTGCTACTGCTGTTACATTTACAGGTTGTGGCAGCCCTGGTGTCTTTGGAGGGTGAGAAGGAAGACTGGAGTTTTGGATTGGCATCCTGAATGACAGGAGGCTTTGGGAGATGTTGGGAGGGGCTGAAGTCATTTTCCTCTTTTCAGGTTGAGCAGGGAGTTATCTGCCTGTGTTTGAGGGTAGGGTAAGGGTATTTTCTTCTGTGTTTTTTTTTCCCTCCTCTAACCTCCCCACTGAGTCTCTGACTAGGTTGGGTCAGAAGATGGAAGCTGGGATAACTAGATGGGAAATGGCAAATAGATTGGTTGGGTACTGGGTGCCATTTGCTTGGGTGTTGCCAGCCCCTTGAGGTAAGCCAGATCAAGAAACAGACACCACTAGAAATACTAGAACTCCACTTTATTGATAGCGATTATAATAACAGAATCTTGAAAAATTGACTGTTCCCTCTTATAACATTCAAGACAGGGTAACTTTAAGTTTCTTTTTCATGAGGTCTTGTTTTCCTGGACCGACCTTGTCTTTTGCGAACAATCTCAGCATATCCTTTCTAAAGTCATCTGTTTCTCTACAGGTGTGTAGTGGCCCTTTGATTGGGATGATGAGTATTGTAAATTGGGAGATGGGGAGAGAAGGCAGGCAGAAGCATCACAATAGTTACAGACACAGGGAGATATGATGGGATACAGGGATATGGAGGGGGAATCATTACTACATTCCAGTCCATGCACTCTATCTCGATCCTGGTAATTACACCTTCAGTGTATCTGAGTATTGCCTGCTATACATGCCAGGTAGGTCTATAATAAAGCCTCCTTCATCCAGGTTTCTGATCATGAATGAAATGACCAACTTGGCATGTATTATTGAGACTTGGCTGGATATTGTGGAAGTTCTCTCTCAGAAATGTGCCCATCTCATTTACAGGTATGGCTTCCATTGAGATTCTGGGATGGGGTAGGGGGAATAGCTATTGTCATCCAGGAGTCTCTGATGGCTTTCAGGATCACTGTTCTACAGATAACTAGATGTGTGAGTCCTTATTTGTGTAATTGGGCTGTAGGAATCTGATGGGATTACTGCTTATGTAGCAGCTTCTTTCTGTAGCTACTTCCTTACTTGAGAGGAAGCCTGACTTTTCCCCTGATCAGTGGGGCCCAAAGCCCAGATGTATATTTGAAGAGGTCAGAGAGATTTTTAAATGAGCCTCAACTGTTTTCTTCACTGAATTTATTAGCCACCTAGAGTTCCACTGGTTAGATAGGCCAGTGGTGGGTTGCCCCCAGTTCACACTGGTTCTATAGAACCGGCAGTAAAACCGGCGGGAGGCTCCACCCACTGACCCTGACATCATGAAAATGCTTCTGCGCAGAAGAGCGTGTGCGCGCGGCCCTGTTGCGAACCGGTAGTAAAGGTAAGTAGAACATACCACTGAGATAGGCATCCATGTAAATTGGTTTAACATATACATAACTAAATGTAAGTGCAGGAGAAGGCAATTCTACACAAGCATTTTCACTTTCAAAATAACTAGCATATTATCTATTAATGTATTGCATGGGGTTTTTTCCCATTTTTTTTTATAATAGAGAGCATCTTTTAGTATGCTAGGCAAGCTGTGACATACCTATTAACAAAACTTCACCTACTTAATTTTCTCACAAGATGCTTTTTAAAAGAATGTAAGAAATTTTAAAAAAGAGAAAGAAAGCGTCTGATGAACGCTATTATTCTTAAAAAGTTATCCTTGAAAAGCTGCTCATATGGCTTGCATCTGTGACTAAATACTGACTTACTAAAAAAAATTATTTTCCTTATTCATTTTTCAACATTGGTAATTGCTTCTAGTTGATGTAAAAAGAGAAAAATGAAGCATTCGAAACCAATTTCTAAACAGAAAATGCCTCTTACGGTTTGCTTTCCGTGATATTGTTAAGCAACAAACTTTCCAACATAATTTGAGCACTGTCTGGTTCTTTGCTTTGGTAGACAATCATGAGTCCCTGCCCACTTCATTCTGCCACTTCATCCAGCAGGCTCATTTCATCCAAAACATACTTTCCCTTTGGTTTTTTTTTTTTTTTTTTTGTCCTCCTCATACAGCTAGTCCTTACTTAATGACTCCCCATTGGAAGTTATAACCTGCAACTGGAAAAAAAAAAACTAACTTTACAACCTCTACTTGTGCTTAACGACCATTGCAATAACCTGTAGTCACATGCCATTTGGATGCAGTGCATTTATTGCAGCATCCCGCAGTCACACAATCACCATTTGCGAGCTTCACAGCCACCTTTGAACAAGCAAAGTCAGTGGAAAAGTAAAGAATAAAATTGTGCTCATCTGAAGTGTCCCTTAACAATGATGAGTGATTCACTTAACAACCACATGTTGAGAGCCATCAGTGGAACTCATAGAAGTCCAGCATGGTCATGTGATGTTTTGCTTAATGACCTTGTTGCTTAGTGATGGAGTTGCCAGCCCCTATTGTGGTCATTAAGCAAGGACATCCTGTATATAGTTTCAGAGGATATATCTTGAACTGTTATTTACAGTCTGTTGCCCTTCAGTTCTACTTTCCAAAGCATCAGAAGCCAAGGGAAGAACAATGGATGGAAAATAATCAAGGAGAGAAACAACCTAGAACTAAAGAGAACTTTCCTAATAGTAAGAACAATCAACCAGTAGAATGACTTGCCCTCTAAGTGAAGGCTTTCAAGAAGAGATTAGACCATTTATCTGAAATGTACAGTATAGGGTTGCATGCTCAAGCAGGAGGTTGGGCTAGATGACATCCAATGTCCTTCCAATTCTGTTATTCTATGTTCTATTCAGCTCCAAACAGCATGGCCATTGCAAGAAATCCCTGGAGTTATCCCAAAATCTAAAGGGTGATAGGTTGCCTATTTTCAGATAGTCTGCAACTCTTTTGCTTCTTTCAAGTCTAAGGAAAAAAATATCACTTACATATTCCTTGATTGTTTCCTTATCTGTATGATCATAGAGATGTTCCTATCTTCCAGATGCATCCTTTAAGGAGTTCCTATGATTGCTGTCCATTTCTAGCAATCTCTCTTAGAAAGCTTTTTTATAATTTTCATCTATTGTCTTTGAAAACAAACAATTCACTAAATGGCTATTATTTCTACTCCCAAATGGAGTCCTGCATGAACAAACAAATGTCTCCAAATACAGACAATTTAGCTCAGGAAAGATACCATTTAGGTAGTTCATAGGTTAATACACCACAGCTATTAAAAAAGAGGGGGAAATATCTGGGTAATCATTTTGACACCTATTGTTTTTCATATAGCAACTCATCTGTATCAGATTTAATAAGAGCATTATAAAGAGCATTTAAACACTCACCCACCATCATTAACATAAATATAACCACAAGAATGAAGGGCTGGGAATTGGACCTGAAATCCATATTTCTTTATCTATAACCAACATCCAAGCAATGAACTCTCAGAGGGGCTGGAACTTAGCCATCATCTGTCTATATCTGATCTCTCTGGTAAACATCACAGCTGCCAAGAATGAAGCAAGCGAAAAGCACTTACAGATTAGAAAGGAACACATGGCATTAACTGACCTGCTCAAGTCATAAAATATATTGTAGAGGAGGAAAAGAAAGAAAACCAATCATTCTCCCAGGGATGGCCCATCTGCTCTCATAAAGCTTCAGTCATTACTACAAATAAATACATTCAGGCCAGAAAAATCTGGGATTCATTTTTGTAGTTTCCATTAAAAAAACAACAACACTCCTGGAGTCTTTTGGGAAGCTCTGTTAAATAAGTATGAGATCAACAACCTAAAATTGTTAACATATCTGTCTTACATGCTTGAATAAAAGACCCAAAGAGTGCAAAACTATGCCCATAGTCTTTTAATTGCAAAGCGCATTCGGGTCTGGGAGATGGTAAGAAAAAAAGATAATGCCCATGTTCATATTTTGCCTATTTTTTAAAAAAATATTTTATTTATTATAATTTGTCAAACAGAAACAAAAACAGAAATAATATAAAAATACAATGACAGGGACGATAGGCACATTAGTGTGCTTATGCACGCCCCCTCTACGGACCTCTTAAGTATGGAGTGAGATCCACGAAAGTCCATTTGTGACTAAAATTGTGAAAATTTGTAGCTGAGATAACTGAATCAGGGAGAGCATTCCAGACTTTGACATCTCTATTATAGAAATCGTATTTTTTACAGTCAAGTTTAGAACGATTTACATTGAATTTAAAGCGGTTGTTCGCATGCGTATTATTGCAATTAAAACAGAAAAAGTCATTTACAGGTAAAACATTACTACGTACAATTTTGTATGCAATACCTAAATCTGACCGCAAGCGGCCCAGTTCCAAGTTATCCAAACCAAGACTTTCGAGCCTAGTAGCATAGGGAATTCTATTATGTACAGAAGAGCGCAAAACTTTTCTTGTAAAGTACTTCTGAACCCACTCGATTGTACTAATGTCAGATATATGGTAGGGATTCCAAACAGTTGAACACTACTCTAAGATTGGTCTAGCGTAAGTTTTATAAGCTCTAGTTAGCAATACAGTACAATAGCTTTCGAACTGCTAAGTTGGCAGAAGCTGGGACAAGTAATGGGAGCTCACTCCATTATGCAGCACTAGGGATTCGAACCACTGAACTGCTGACCTTTCGATTGACAAGCTCAGCGTCTTAGCCACTGAGCCACCACGTCCCTATTTAAGACTAATATGTAATTTCCCACTTCTTTCAAGAAACTCCTTTAAAGCATCTGCTTTAAATGAAAGGGATCAAGTCTCTTTTTGCAAAGAGATAGTAATCTCTTCTATGTACCACAGAGCCAATTCCCTACCCTGGCTAATTTAAACAACCATAAAGAGTTGTTAAGGGTTACTGAGAAGGTTAAGTAAGCATCTCTAATTGCGTATCCATATAGTTAAGCTGAAAACATTTAGAATAACTGGCCAAGTGAGAAGCAAAGTTACTTTAAAGTTACTGCCACACTTCTGAGGCAGATGCGATTAACTTTAACCACAAAAATTATATCAATTTCTTGTAGCAAACCTCAATTTGTCCAAACTTCCATTTTAAGAATTCTGATGTTTATTTTTTCATAACAATCTATGAAGTAGAATGACAAGTAGTGTCATTCTATTCTGGGAACAGAAAAGTTAATGGAATATCAAGAGAACCAAGCTGCAGGATAGGTTGGAACTTACAGTGGCGAAGACTATAGTAGAAGACAGACAGGTGAATGCAAAAACTAGTATGAAGCATAGAAGCCACATTACCCTGTTTCCTCTAAAATAAGACATCCCCTGATAATAAGCCCAATCGGGCTTTTGAGCGCATGCACTAAAATAAGCCCCCCCTCAAAAATAAGCCCTCCCCGAAAATAAGCCCTCCCTGAAAATATTTAAGCTCATGTGCAGCCGGTCCCCGCCATTTCCTCTGGTTAGGGTTAGGAAGACAGAGCTGGAAATCAGGTAAGACGGCAAGAGGAGTCCCGTCTTCCTCCACACACCCCAAAATAATAAGACATCCCTGATGTCTTATTATAAGACCCTGTGTTATATTTTTTTTGAAGCCTGAAGTAAGTGCTTGGCCTTATTTTTGGGGAAACACGGTTTCTTTCAGAAACTCTGTTAGTATTAAAGATAACTGGGAATCAGGGTTTGTCTCCCACCAATGTATACCATAGATACCCTTTGAGATATGTTGAGAAAAAGTGTTACCCTTTGCAGTTAATAGATCTTTGAAACCAAGTCTCTCTCATTAAAATCCAGTAGTCTAATTACCATGTAAATTGGCTTCCCCTTTATAAAGGGAAATATTTTACAAGGATAAGCACTACACGCAATCAAAATCTTCAGCTTTTTTTTGCAACATCTTTGGGCACTAGCTACCTCTCTCACTGACAGCTACTGTTCCTGATTTCAAACTCCAAGACCTGAAAGTTATGATCAGATAGGGAAGCTCATTTTTTTAAAGTTTCTGGCAGATTTCTCCCTCCAGTTATGCTTCATATCAATAAGAATGTTGATTGCTTCGTCTACTTGTTGAAAAAAGCAGAATGCAATAAAAAAATAATTCTCCTAAGCATTTATTAGCGTATATTACTTTTGCAGGATTTATGAGCTTTCTGGATAGCATATGATTACTTGAAGTCTTTCTTTCAGAGGCTCTGCTTATGTTAAAGTTACATAATAAATCTATTTTTATTCCCTTACAAAATAAATCAATCATTCCTTCATGCTTTTTTATCTTCAAATGGAGGTTTGAAAAGTTAAGTAGATATTTCTTTGTACTCAGCAGAATAATTTTTTTAACCTCCTTTTTTTTTTACTGAACATGTTTTGTTTTGTTATGATATGAGTGGCTTCCAGGCATTATGACCCAAGGAAAAACATTACAGTATTTCAATCCAATTAAGTAAACTCTTGCTATCATAGTAAGCAAAAAAACAGTATAGATGAGAAAATGCAACTGATTTAATTATCCTTCTGATGTTTCATTGCTGGTATAGCAAAATTTATATTGACTTGTTTACTTGTTCTCAAGTCATGTAGGTTGTCTAAATTTTACTGGATACATTAAAGGTAAAGGTAAAGTTCCCCTCACCCATATGTGCTAGTCGTTCCCAACTCTAGGGGGCGGTGCCTAAAAAATTGGTGAAATCCAATTTTTTTTACTACCAGTTCTGTAGGTGTGGCTTGGTGGGTGTGGTGTGGCTTGGTGGACGTGGCTTGGTGGCATGGCAGGGGAAGGATACTGCAAAATCTCCATTCCCAACCCACTCCAGGGAAAGGATACTGCAAAATCCCCATTCCCTTTCTACTCTGGGGCCAGCCAGAGGTGGTATTTGCCGGTTCTCCAAACTACTCAAAATTTCCGCTATCGGTTCTCTGAACTGCTCAAAATTTCCTCTACCTGTTTTCCAGAACCTGTCAGAACCTTCTGGATTTCACCCCTGTGCTCATCTCCATTACAAAGCCAAAGAGCCAGAGCTGTCCAAAGACGACTCCATGGTCATGTGGCCAGCATGACTAAATGCCAGAGGCACACGGAACGCTGTTACTTTCCCACCAAAGGTGGTTCCTATTTTTCTATTTGCATTTTTTATGTGCTTTCGAACTGCTAGGTTGGCAGAAGCTGGGACAAGTAACAGGAGCTCACCCCATTACACGGCACTAGGGATTCGAACCGCTGAACTGCCGACCTTTCGATCAACAAGCTCAGCGTCTTAGCCACTGAGCCACTGCATCCCTGTTATGGATACATTACCAGACAACAATAATTCTATACATTTTCCAAGCAAAGGAGAGAAATCTAAATTTGTTCAATTCTAGTTCTGAAATTCTTTGAAGTTTCATTCCTGATCTGTGACTTCAAAGTTTGAACCTGCAGTGAAGTGGAGTACTAGATCTGTGCATCTAGAAGGGAAAAAAATGTTTTGGTAGACATATAAATAGAAAAGGAATGGTGGTACACTATCAGATCTGCCTTAAACTCAATGGTTCTTTCAATCAGGTTGCCGTGGCTTAAACTTGATGAAAAGTGATTCTTTAGCTTTACTATTCGCTCCACTTCCGTCACCCAAGCTCTACTGATGGTTCAGCTGGCCTTGAAATTGTGTCATTCTGCCAAAAAGCGAAAGCGTTACACCCGTTTATGCTTTTCACATCAGTAAGAGAATGGAGAAATGTCTTTTCAAAGCTCATTTTAGATCCAGGCATTGAATTATATTGGACTTCTTTTTTTTAACCTTCTGCAAATACATGTGGATTCAGACTGTATCAACAGTAGCTAGTCATATCAGGTCAGGTCAGGTTGTGTCATGATACTGAAGATGCTAAAAAAATATCTAGAACCTTCTAAAGGCATGTAGAATAGATGTGACCGTCTTCCATAGCCAAAGACAGCATTTTAATTGAAAAATGAACCCTCAACACTTCAGGAACAGGAAACAGATTGTTTTTTGGTTTTGTTGTGTTGTGAAATTGGGAGGAAGGTGAAGTACAATATAAGTATATAAAGCCTCACAGAAGCTCAACACATTTCATCTCCTTTTATTTCTTGCTGAAAACTATAATTTTGAAGTATAGAAAATTGAATTGTTTAAAATTGTAGAGTTGCCCACAAATTTCAGCTGTGAAAACAGATAGCATTCTGGCAGCCATATAAGTAGATTTAGGAACTCCATATAATCTTTAGGCCCCAAGTTCCTCACCTTAACTTAGAAGACTTTAAAGGAAGCATGTTTACTAGTAAAATAAACAGTAGCAAACTTGTGGCCATTGCTGATGACAACTCCCAACATCACTTTAACACAGGAGCATAGGAAAGTACTGTTGGGGTTAGGGTTAGGGTTTATACTTTAAATTGTTGGGGGCAATATGCTGACTTTGTAAACCACTTAGAAAGGGCTGTAAAGCACTGTAAAGTGGTATATAAGTCTAAGTGATATAGTGCTATTGTTATTCAGCCTGGCATAGGGTCTGCTGATCTCAAGACACAAAGGTTTTGAACACTTTTTCCTCAACGTATTCCTAATTTTGGACACCGCATAACACTGTTTAAATGACATTAATAAATGTAGGTTGTTCGTCAGCTTTTCAAACTAAAGAAATGTTGTAAAAATTATTAGTTAAAACTGTGATGGATAATGCATTGCCTCCTGTTCAGTAGTTGGACACATCCTAAAATCTTTGGAATTCAGCATTTGGCTTATCAAATACAATTCCAAAACTCCTGAGGTAAATTAAAGTACAGGTATTCCTCAACTTACAACCATAATTGATCCTGCACTACAATCCATTGTTCTCTATAGGGATTTTTTTTTTTTTTTTGGCCAGAAACCAGAAGTAAACACCAGTTTTTGGCAAAAAACATCATAAACTGCAGACACATCACTGCAGGACATGGCAAACAGCTGTAAGTGTGTGCTGGTTACTAGGCACCAAAATGAAGTCATGTAACTCAGGGGTGGGGGGGCAACACTGGAACATTGAATTCGAGTCATAAACACCTTTTTGAAGGTCCATCGTAAGTTGAAGACTACCTGTATGCAAGAGGAACACATTTCCTTAAGTCCCAAAGGTGCTTTTCCAAAAGGCAACTGATTTTTCCTTGAAAATGTTTCACTCTCATCCAAGAAGCTTCTTCAGTTCTAACTGATTGGTGGGGAATGGAAGGATTTATATTCTTTGCAGCACTGAGGGTTAGTCAATTTCAAGGGGGGGAAATCCAAGAAAGTCCAGTTGCCTTTTGGAAAAACACCATTGGGACAACGATGACTTGGATGATTGAGAATCTCCATGCACATTTCCTGAAGGAAGCATATTTTCATTTTAGAGGAGGCTAAAACAAGCCCCAGACCTGTAGCTAGTTACAATTAAAAACAATGTGATGCTGAATAGAGATGAACTGATTCAGAATTTTATTCACAAGAGCTGTTTTAATGAATGTAATGTTATTTGAAGACTAATGGAGATTTTCAATATTAATTAAAATGCGCCACTCGCATAATCACAATTCCATACAGCTAATAAAAACCATACAATATACCAATGATTACAAGAAACCACACAAAAGAAACAACATCCATAAACAACGTATCAGACATATCCTGTTGCAGATATCTGTCTCTGAGAATGCGCTAATTGCCACATTGTCCCCACGCAATCATACACATAAATGGTGGAATCTGGGTTTCCTGTTAATTTTAACTTTGTTTCTATTAATATTTTATCTTTTTTATATATGTAAATCCTCTTGGGAGCATTCTTGCTGTTGCACTTAAAACAGACAGATTAACAGCGTTGGAAGGGACCTTGTAGGTCATCTAGTCCAACCCCTGCCCAAACAGGAGACCCTACACCATTTCTGACAGATGGCAGTCCAGTCTCTTCTTGAACAAATTACAAATTGTTTACACTTTACACTTCATTTACAAATATTTTTTAATAAGTAAATTACCATACCATCCTTGGGAAACTGGTTTCATCATTTTTTATTTATTTTTATTTTATTTATTTATTAGATTTCTATACCGCCCTACTCCCGAAGGACTCAGGGCGGTGCACAGCCAAACAATAAAAACACATACAATACAAAATTTAAAAAATAGAATAAAATCAAATTAAATAATTTTGGCCCCGACAAATTTAAAACCCCACACTTTTAAAACCAATTTAAAATTGAATATATAAATACTAAAAGATATTTAAAATTTTAAAAATCTTTTATAAAAGAGGGGGAAAATTAGGCCAGGCCGGCCTGGTGAAATAGTAAGGTCTTTAAGGCGCGGCGGAAGGTGCGCAGATCCGGGATCCTCCGTATCTCTGTGGGGAGCTCGTTCCAGATAGTAGGTGCCCCCACAGAGAAGGCTCTCCCCCTGGGGGCCGCCAGTCGGCATTGTTTGGCTGACGGCACCCGGAGGAGCCCCTCTCTATGGGAGCGTACTGGCCGGTGGGAGGCTATTGGTGGTAGTAGGCGGTCCCGCAAGTACCCGGGTCCTAAGCCATGGAGCGCTTTAAAGGTGGTAACCAAAACCTTGAAGCGCACCCGGAAGACCACTGGGAGCCAGTGCAGCTTGCGCAGGAGAGGTGTTACATGGGAACGCCATGTCGCTCCCATTACCACCCGCGCGGCCGCACTCTGCGCCAGTTGGAGCCTCTGGGTGCTCCTCAAGGGGAGCCCCATGTAGAGAGCGTTGCAATAGTCCAGGCGGGAGGTGACAAGGGCATGAGTGACCGTGCGTAAAGAGTCCCTAGATCATCATCTAAAAGAAATAATTTTTTTTTTAATTAGAGATTGTTCTAATTACTACCTATCTTTTTCAGGGTCCCTAACATCAAACCATCCTCAGAAATATACATATACATCATCTGTCATCTCTGGGCACCCGAGCGTGTGAGGATCCAAAACAAAAGCCAATTTAAGAAACTAAATTTCTTAACAACCAGAGAAAACTGTTGTCATTCCCCATTCTCAACAGGAACACCCCATATTTATGTAGCTAGACAATAAACCTTCACGTACATTTCCAGTAGCTTTCTTTACCGACGCTTAATTGTGGGCAATGCCCTTTTGAGGTTCCATTCAGGATTTCTCCATTTGGGGACAAATCCAATGGCAAATGAGTTTAGGGCTGCCCCCAGCGACTGCCACTAACAGTCTAATTATCACTGGAGGAAATAACTGACGTACATGGCACATCGCAGTTATAAAGTGAGGCAGTGCCAGAGTCCACTGGCGATTTATGGGCTATTAAAAGTCCTTACTCAAATAAAATAGGCAGAAACAAAGTATCAAGAGCACGCTAAAGGCAGAACGTGCTCAAAGGAACAGGCCCCTCAGTCATAATTAGTACCGCTAAAAGCAAAGGAACAGCTGCAGAAATGTAAAGCTCATTTTTACAAGTGATCCCCTAGAAGAAGCCAAATGGCGCTCAAAGCTGCTGTAGGTCTGTGGCATTAAGCACAGTCACAGAAGAGTCATCTTGCCAACAGCTTGCCATCCTTTCTCTTTCGTACTGGCGGTGACTCAAAAGCCAAGCCAAGCTGGAGAAAGCTCAGTGCCACCCTGCAGGCCATCAAGAAATCCAGCTGCCTCCGATGACCTTTATTTTCAAGTGGCTCAAATTAGTTCCAAAGATTATAGGCATTCGATGACATAAAAAGCCAGTTGTGCTTTTCTACTTAATGGCAGGAAAGAGTAACCAAGCTATTCAATCAAAGCAACAGCTGGAGACAGAAACAATGGGTCGGTTCCTAAGGCAAGACCATTAGGGCCTGACTGTGTAATAGGGATTTAAAAGGGTTATAAATTGCTTTGCATTGTATTGTTCTTTTTTAAATCTGGTTTAAAGGCTTTTTTTCCCCCTTGCTTTGTGCTGCAAAGAATCTTCCAGTTAATAAATGAGACCACGTGGAGCCAAATGTCAAAAGTGGGATGAAAAAAGTTGACATTTATTGATTGAAGGCACATAACAAAACTTGTGTAATTTTATAAGGATAACATATATCTCTTAACTTTTTTTTTCTTTTATCCAAAAGATGAAAGTTGCCTTAGACCAAGGGTGTCAAACTCAAGGCTCGGGAGCCAGAGTTGGCACATGTGGTGCTTAGATCTGGTAATAGAAGACAGATATTATGTCCTTCCTGATCCTTTCTTTGATAGACTAGGAAAATCTGCCATCTTCAACCATTCATCATATGATTTATCCTCCAGACCAATTATCATCTTTGTTGCTCTTCTCTGCATATTTCCAGGGTCTTGACGTCTTTTTTATACCTTGTGACCAGAAATGGATGTAGTATTTCAAGGGTCTCTCATGTTGCTAGCCTGCATCAAACTCAGTAGAAAGCCTCTGTGATGACCTGGGATAAGCCACAGAGGCAACACAGTCAGCTGATAGTTCAACTTTCCAACTTTCCCCCAAATGCTCCCACATTATGGCAAGTCCCAGAGCAAAGTGATCATATACACACACCCCTCTCCAGAAGTCTCTGGCTGCAAGTAATCCAGCAAAATGCTGTGAGCACAATGGCTGCAAAGTAAGAAATCCAGCAGGGCAAGGGAATAAGTCAATGAGTCCAGGAAGCAAAGGAACACGGCAATTAATCCAGAAAGCAAGAAATAAAGCAAGAAGTCCAGGAAACTCCAGATGCACACAAAACTCCATGAATTCAGCATTTGTTCCTGATACCACCACCCCACAGCATCTCCTTAAGCCTCAATCCTCAGGGATGCTGTCTTCCCAAACAGTAATGGGTTCCACTTACTTTCACTACCTGTTTGGAACCGTGAGCGCATGCTCACATGCAGAACCTTCTGTGCATGTGCAGAGCATCCATGAAGACATCCAGGTGAGTGGGCGGAGCCTCCTGCCGCCGCTACTACCTATTCGCCCAAATTGGGGTGAACCGGTAGAAACCCACCATTGCTCCCAAGTTGTCTGGGCAACCTGTGTTGTTCCAGCCTCCTCTCCACTCTCCGTGTTTGGGGATCAGGAGGGGGCAATTCTTGTTCATTGCCTGAGCTCCCTTATTCCTCATTTCCACTGCCTGCCCTCTGATGGTCATCCCTGGCCTGTCTCCTCCCCACATTCCCTCAAAGCCAATGAAGCTGCCATCTTGGTCTCCCTTGGCTCCAGCTCCCGCTCATCTTCCTCCACAGTTCAGGCTCCAACGGGGACATGACAGCGTCCCATGTGGACATTCTGGCATATAGAGGTAGGAAATCAGCTGGGCTCCTTTCGGACAAAAGAACTTCCCTTCCATTCAGATACTATTTTGTTTGCCTCCAAAATAATTTTGGCTTTGGCCACAAGAAAGGCCAAAAACCATGCCTGGACAGCCTATTTCTTTTGGAGAATGAGATGGAAGGCAGGAATATTGAACTCATTTTGAGTTGAATGCAAGTCTATCAAAAGCTCAAAACTCCTACTGGTAAGCAACAGCACTAAAGGAACATTAGATGGAAAAACCAGTGGTTTGTTTTTCTTTTCTTTTTTTTAAATTCAGTGAATGAGCTACATTGGCCATTTGAGAATATAACATCCTTCACAAACAACACTGATCCTTCTGTTTTCCTGAGTACACCAGGGGTGAAATGCTCCCAGTTCGGACCGGATTGCCCAATCCGGTAGCGATGGAAGCGGGTGGTTCGGAGAACTGGTAGCAAAAATCCCTGCCCCCCCCCCCCCATGCCCAGCTGAGCCACACAATCATCAGAGACTTTTTTTTTACTTTTAAAAGCATTTTTTCTACAACCTCTTCGGCCGAAAAAATGCTTTTAAAAGTTAAAAAAAAAAGCCTCTGATGATTGCAGGGCTCAGCTGGGATCGTCAGAGGCATTTAAAAGAAAAAAACCCTTTTTTCTTTTAAATGCCTCTGACGATCCAAGCTGAGTTGCCTGATCGGCAGAGGCTTTTCAAAAAATTCAGCTTGGATCGTCAGAGGCATTTCAAAGAAAAAAAGGGTTTTTTTTCTTTTAAATGCCTCTGACGATCCAAGCTGAGTTGCCTGATCGGCAGAGGCTTTTCAAAAAACTCAGCTTGGATCGTCAGAGGCATTTCAAAGAAAAAAAGGGGTTTTTTTCTTTTAAATGCCTCTGACGATCCAAGCTGAGTTGCCTGATCAGCAGAGGCTTTTTTAAAAACTCAGCTTGGATCATCAGAGGCATTTAAAAGAAAAAAAACCTCTTTTTTTCTTTTAAATGCCTCTGACAATCTCAGCTGAGTTGCCTGATCGGCAGAGGCTTTAAAAAAGCCTCTGCCGATCAGGCAACTCAGCTGGGATCATCAGAGCCTTTTGAAAGCATTTTTTAACAACCTCTTTGCGGAAGAGGTTGTAGAAAAAATGATTTTAAAAGTAAAAAAAAATTGGCCATGCCCACCCAGTCACATTAACCCCCCCCATCAAGCCACGCCCACAGAACCGGTAGTAACAAATTTTAGATTTCACTACTGGAGCACACTAATCATAATAATTTAACCTGAATATGTATTATAAGCCCATTAAGAATAGGACATAATCAATAGCTGCTGGTGCAGCTCTGCAAATGATCTGATCAGAAAATGTCATCCGTTCTTTCAGTGGTCACAAAGTGATCCTTAAAAGAGCTTAATTAAGGATTTAGGAGCTTACTTTTGGACAGCTGTTTTTCTCAAGGCCAAAACACAGATCAACAAACATATGGGATCGTCTCCTCAATTCTCCAATTGCTAAATTAATTGTCAGTGAAGAGAACTTGGTGGAACTTTGTAGCTGACAATCCAGAAGATCATTATTATTTTTGAGGAGTTTGGCGACATATTTGATGTCCCCTTCATATTAAGAAAAGTCTAGAAGTTTAGAGCTGGTTCTGAGCCTGCTTGGTTTTTCTATTCTTGTTTACTGAATAAAGGAGAAGAAGGAGGGGTGTAATTTCACAAAGCTTCAAAGCTTTTCTCGCTGTGAAAGTCTCAAGCTTTCGATTCCCATCCCGGACTCATGTGCCAGCCAGTCAAGGTCAGGTCTTGCAGTCTCCTGACTATAGCAGAGTTGTGAAGTCATGGTGTCAGATTATGATAAAAACCTTGGGGTTGTTATTGTTGGTAGGGAACTCCTCCGCACAACCTAGCACTAGATACTGTGGAAATTGGGTGCCCTCTGCTTTCATTATTAAGAAGCTCACTGAAAAAGAGATTTTGGATATTATCCTGTTTGGTATGCTTTTTATGTTACATTTTAAAACTGTTTGCTTGGACTAATAATAAAGTTTAAAATCCCTTTATTTACTGGAGTGTTCGTTGTCTCTGGATCTAAAAGAATCAGTTGCCAGGGCAGCCGATCACTGCACCGACACTTGGCAAAATATACATGTTAAAACCAGAAGTTGGACATACCACCTGTTTACCATACCTACTAAGCCATCTCTGTTTCAAGTTCAGGGGAACAATTGGTTATACAGAAGGAAGGGGAAAGAATGGCATCAAACTATCTTACATTACCATGGTGGCGCAGTGGTTAGAATGCAGTGTTGTGGAAAACTCTGCCCACTGCCAGAAGTTCAATTCTGACCGGCTCAAAGTTAAACTCAGCCTTCCATCCTTCCCAGGTCAGTAAAATGAAGACCCAGATTATTTGGGGGGGGGGTTGCTATTACATTTTGTGAGAGTGGCTACTTGTTAGGCCATGTTGAAATAAAGGTAAGCTATGGGGGCAGGGGCTGCACTTTTGATACGGACATACTTTCTTCCTATCTAAGATCCCTGCCACTGCTGGGTCAATGAATCCTCATGATGGCTGTGAAGTCTACCCACCATGGATCAGAGGTGAGGGTCCTTTTCAAAGGATCTGAATAAATTTACCAATCAGTTAATACTATCTAACCCTTATCATTCAAGCATACAGTCACTGAAAAAGTAGGTTCCAGCACTTTCTAATGTATTTATTTGAATTAATTATTCAGTTTATATGCCCATTCACTGACAGTGACTTGACTGGCTAGATCTAGACCTCACCTAGCTATATCAGTAGAAGACATTAACTTTTGATTGGTCAAAACAAGTCAGCTTCCCTCCTTCCCTGTATTCTTAGACACTTTTAAGACTAGGACACTATTGCTGTTATATGGGTGACAAGAAGAAAAGTTTTGCTAATTCCATCCAGGTGGGAGACCAAGATGCTCCCTCTCTCCCTCTCTCATACCCTACTCCAGTGGTGGATTGCCCCCAGTTCGGACCAGTTTACAAGAACCGGTATTAAAACCAGCGGGAGGCTCCACCCACCGTCCCGGATGTCGTCATTGGTGATTTGCGCATGCAGATCTCATTGCGAACCGGAAGTAAAGGTAAGTAGAACCCACCCCTGCCTTACTCTATGCAATGAAGTCTGCCTTTGATCTAAACCCCAATACAAGCACTTAAGATGCAACTAGCTTAGCTGGACTAACTTTGTGGCTTTACTTGGACGCTGTATGGATAATTATTGGCTTTCCTTCTATTCTGGGTAAGATATTTAAATTGTGGAATTGCGCTCCAATTCAGCCAAGCTTTGAGGGAGTTAATATAGTAAAGATGAAGCCAATATGGGCTTCAAATGACTCCCCATTTAGGAAGCGATGGCCTAATTTCTTGGCAATGAGTATGCAGATTGTTCATCTCATTTAACAGCTTCACTATCAATGCTTGCAAGTGTTAATTGCTTCTTTTCCTTGCCACAGAAGTGAATGGGTTCCTCCTTCATTCATGCATGTATATACACAAATACATATTGTGAATTCTACCCGCATGGAGCACATATGGCAGAAGTGAAATAGTGCTGTTCATTTACATATATTGATTGTAACTCTCAGAACTTAAGTGCTAATCTTGATAGGCAGATGCTTCACTTTCACTCCATGGAAGTTGATTCTACACTTGCAAGACCCTTCCCCCAGAAGGTTTCCCACAGCGATGTGTTATTGTTCTTATTCATGGTTGTGGCTGTGTTGTTCAGGAAGCCAAGATAGCAATCAATACTAAAGAACTAACCATCTGTTATGATAATATTGCTTTTGGTTCTACCCAGATCCAGAAATCTTCCTAGCAAGTAAGGAGGATTGCAAGTAAGTTGTAGTTCTGTATTACATACTCCTTCCCTTTTACCAACCAGCAAATGGGAAAACCTGAAAGCCAACAGCCAGACAGCACTTTTGTTCTTCTATTACCAGGTTTATTTTCCTTAAGGAAAATAAAGGAAGACCTACATTGCAATAGAGTAACAAAATCATCCTCAAAGCAATAAAGACACAGTAGGAGAATAAACACAAACTGTCCTGAGGGGGAACTGAGGAGCCAATGATAAAATGAAGCAGAAGTTAGAAGTTAGGGAATTATCTGTGCAGCCCTCTTAGCAACCACTACAATATTTTCCTTTCCATTTCCTTTGGATAGGCAGCTGAGTTGAAAATTCACTGGTCCAGCTGCAGAAGATTTCCACAGACCACAGCCAGTAGAAATGTTTTTGACACCAGAGAGTAACATGGAGTGCTTTTGTGTACCTGAAGTAATGATTATATCAACTTCAGAACTAAAAGACAATGGAATATAAAGAAAAGGATTGGTACTTTTAATATTAGGAACAAATCTGGCAAACTATTGTTTCAATGTAGGCCATTAAATAGTACAATGGAATTAGAATAGGCATAACCATTAATATTATACAATTTCATTGTAATGAATTGTGATGTGCCATGACAGAATGCACAGGTTTGCTTTAACAAGAAGTTTCTTCTTTAATGAAAATAGAACAATTCTGCAGAAGCTTACGGAGATTTGACCAGGCCTGCATCCTCCTTCCTAATTGAGTGAAAGTTGATTCTATCATTGTCTTAATGTTCACACAAGCCACTGGTCCAGGGGTGAAATCCAGCAGGTTCTGACAGGTTCTGGAGAACCAGCAGCAGAAATTTTGAGTAGTTTGGAGAACCGGCAAATACCACCTCTGGCTGGCTCCAGAATGGGCTGGGAATGGAGATTTTACAATATCCTTCCCCCAAGAGTGGGGAGGGAATGGAGATTTTGCAGTATCCTTCCCCTGCCACGCCCACCAAGCCACGCCCACAGAACCGGTAGTAAAAAACCTTTGGATTTCACCACTAGTCCCATTAACAGGGTCCTGTTTTAGAAAGCCAGACTTTTGTGTTTAAGGAAAAGAAACAATGAATCTTGCCGAGTCAAAACCCATGTGATATTCACGACACTCCCAACACACTATGAATTCGGGGATATTATCCCAGCTGTTAGCATTGTTCAGGTTTTAAGGGTTGGGGATGAAAATATCCCCACTGTCATGTAACTGAAGCCATTTGATTTCCAAGATAATGGGCACTGGCAAGGAAGCACTTGGGAAGAAGAATGTTATATGTTAAATATGATCTTGGATTGTCAGCCACAGTGGGATTGTGCAGTGCAAAATCAGATTTGGTCTCAGTGGCTGTCTATCTAATGTCTCTGCCATCTTTTTTTTTTCCCCTGTGGCTATGCCTAGGAATTTAAACACTGAATCCACATTCTCACTCCAGACTGCCTCTCCTGTGTTCTGCAGGAATATGAAGCCTTAGATGGGAGCCCAATGATCTGTACAGCTTGGTAGTACAGTGGTCTAAAGCACCCTGTTATTAACACTGCCTGCAATTACTGCAGGTTCGAATCTTATCAGGCTCAAGGTTGACTCAGCCTTCCATCCTTTCAAAGGTAGGTGAAATGAGGACCCAGATTGTGGGGGCAATAAGCTGACTTTGTATAAATATACAAAAGGATGAAGGCTATTGCTTAGCGCATTGTAAGCCGCCCTGAGTCTCCGGAGAAGGGCGGCATATAAATCAAATTAAAATAAATAAATAAATAAATGTGCTTTTATTAGGTTGAAAAACAACCTTCAGGACACCTATTTTTAAATGTGGGACAGGTATGAGGAGGAAATGAGCCCTGTGGCTAGTATTCAGTGCTTGGGGGTAGAGAGAAGAGAAACTGGAACTAATTTAGGAAGCTTTGTTACAGTAGTAAGCAACAACAATATGTCAACTGGCCCTGCTTTTCCTTCTCACCTATTGCAGATCATAAGTTTTCATTAGTTTATTATCAGTGGCTGAGTGAGCATAAAATGCAGGGGCATGTTCTCCTCTGAAAAACAAGCTACCGGAAAAATAAGCTGGGATACGTGTTCTACCTGAGGCAAAGAAAAATGGTTGGTTTCCCAAGGGTGAAGAACAACTATTTACTGCTTTAGCACACTAGTCCTGGCTTGCCGCCAAGAGTACGAAGTTGCTGAGATGGTGTCTTGTTACCTATGCTGGGGGGGGGGGCGGGGAGCGGACCTCCCGTAGAAGAGCTGTTGTGTCCAGCATTCTGTAATGCAAAAAAAGAACTACGGTATCTTTTTGTGCTGGCATTGAGAAATGTTTGAGGCCTCCTTGAGTGAGGAGCTGCAGTTCAAGATTTTCACATTTTAATGAAGCAGCTTTTCCCCTTGCCAAGAAATTCCAGCCAAAACAGGTTTGTTGTTTCCAGTCTTTCCATCTGGTTTCTGTCTGATTCCAGAGCTGCCTCATTTAGATTTCTCTACGGAGTTTTGTTTGTATCTAGATGGATGATGATAGCAATAGCCGGTATGGCCTTTTGCTTACGAGGTTTCCTTTCGAGCTGGTTACTATTGGATGCTTTCTGGAACCAGGCAATGGCAGTTTTGCCATATGGTGTCTTAACACTCTCAAAGCAGCATGAGTTACTTTTGCCTTTTCAGGGGTCAAATGCATCAAGAAAAGATTCCATGCTAAGACTATCTAGAAAGCGAAAAATCAGTAGCCTGATTCAATTCTGTGGATGTATCCATTATCCAGCACAATTTAACTGTGCTTTTTAAAAAGAAAAGATACTGAAAAATTCATGGAAGGCTCCAATTTAGCACAACTTTAAAAACAGACACTAAAGAGACATGTATATATGAGGTAATCATTCTTGAATCTATCAATATCTAGCATGCAACCAAATGAAGACAAATGTATATTGTTATCTAAAAGAATTTCAAACAACAATTTCTTAACATGAAATATTGTTCTGCAGGAGCCCATTAGATGAATCTTATTGGACACAGGCACTCAAACCCTCAGCCTTAAGGTTCACTGTATTTTTACCTATAGTATTGATAAATCCATTTCTGGTCATCAAACAATGAAAACAACAAGATTCCATTTCAGGATACTTCAGCATATTATTGTTATTCTATCTTCGTGATCTTTACATAGAGTAAGAGGTATGATCTCTGTCCAGAGTTGGGTTGCTAGAAATCAAATCAAAATTTTAGTATGGTAGTTTGAAGAGTGTCCAAAATCAGAACAAAACAGAAAATAAATTGTGTTAATTTTTTTTTTTTTAAAAAAAACTATGTGTAGCCATTGTTCCCATAATGTTATGTTACATCATCCCCCTCCATCAACTTGCTTCTTTCAAGGTGCATCTTAGAAGAGGGATCCCATGGGATCTTACTCTCCATCTGCATTCTGCTAAAAATAATAGAAAATGTACATTGACATTAAAGGAGACTATTTGTAGCTCAGGGTTGACATGAGGGATCCTTCTTGGTTGTTTTCTTGCAGACGTTTCATTACCCAAACTAGGTAACATCATCAGTGCTAGTAAGGAATGCAGTTTGCTATCAGTTTATATTCTGGTGGTTTGCGTGCAGGGGTGAAATCCAGCAGGTTCTGGCAGGTTCTGGAGAACCGGTAGCGGAAATTTTGAGCAGTTCAGAGAACCGGCAAATACCACCTCTGGCTGGCCGCAGAGTGGGGTGGGAATGGAGATTTTGCAATATCCTTCCCCCAGGAGTGGGGAGGGAATGGGGATTTTGTAGTATCCTTCCCCTGCCATGCCCACCAAGCCACGCCCACAGAACCAGTAGTAAAAAAAAATGGATTTCACCACTGCTTGCGTGTCATTGTTTGTGGGGATGGTCTCATAGATTCTTTGGTTGGAATGTTTGCTGTTGGCTTCATTGGCAGTTTCTTGAATTGGTATTGTTTATTTGATTGTTGGCCTGATGTTAACCTTGGAGTTAATCTATGCTGCTCTGGATTCTGATTGCTAGGTGCTGATCACCCAGCCCAAAAAGGGACAAAAAAGACCCAAGCACTTCTCCACCAGCAATCAGCACCCAGATCAGCATAGATTAACTCCAAAGTTAACATCAAATCAACAGTCAGGTAATCAATACCCCAATCAAGAAACTGCCAATGAAGCCAACAGCAAACATCTCAACCAAAGAATCTCTGAGACCAACAACAACAACACTGACAGGCAAGGCACTAGAATTTAAACTGACAGCAAACCGTACGTAGACATTTTTTGGACTTTGGTGTTGAAGAAAACTCCTGAGAATACTCTATCATGGACAGCTAAGAAAATAAATGGATCATTGAATAAATCAACTCAGAGGTAGGAATGACCATGTACTGGTTAAGCCTGGCTAAGTGGCTCAGTGGCTAAGATATTGACCTTGTTGATCAGAAAGGTCAGCAGTTTGGCGGTTCAAATCCCTAGTACAGGTCTCCTGCATGAGCAGGGGGTTGGACTAGATGACCTCCAAGGTCCCTTCCAACTCTTTACTGTTACTGTTACTCTACTTCAGTCACATGCAAAAGCCTAGCTCTCTGGAGAAGGCTTTAATGCTGGGAAAGGTAGAGGGAAAGAGACGAAGAGAATGACCAGCAGCAAAGTGGGTGGACTCAGTTGCAGTGGTAATGAGTGTTGGAGGACCTGAAAAACCAGATTAGGAACAGATTAGGAGAATATGCATCTGGTCATTAGGATTCAATAATGACTTGATGGCACATAATCGAAAGAGGGAGGAGTTGGAACTAAAGTCCTACTTGCTTGTGTCATCACTACATGGTGGGAGGTTTTTACCCTACAATCCTCAGTCGTCCAAAATAAATTTTAAAATATTTCCCTGATATAAAACTATTATACACTTCTGATGTTAGACATATATCCTGTGAGCGCTGTAGACTTAATTTAGATTTTAAATCTCATTGGAGCAAATTGTCTACTTGAGCCCTTCTGAAATTTTACAGCTTGAACTTGCCTAGGAAATCAGTTTCTGTTCAGCAGGCATTTGCAATATTTCTTGGATACCTGGGACCCTAACTTTTGGGTTAAAAACTACCCAAACGTATACTTTCAATCTAAGTACTGGATTCATGCTATAGGCAGTAGTAAGCAATAGCAATTTTCCAAGAACATATAATAAAGCTGCCAAGTAATTTATCATTTATTATTAAATCAAGCCGCTGTCTCTTTTTCTTTTCTGCCACTGTGGTGCTTTCCAGATGCTATGGTATTCTTGATCAAAATTATCTCATTACAGCTATCGCAGTAATGAGCGATACTGGTTGAATTATTGTTGTAAAAATGTAAAAGGCACATCAATTCTAGATATGTTTAATGTGCCTCATGATGTCAGGTTGAATTTTACATTACTTTTTTCTCTCTATAGAACAAAGCCAGAAATATGACTATACAGTATTTCTCTATTCAGATCCAGACAAAATAAGGATATATGGAAACACTTTCCCCATATTCATTTTGTGGCTTTATTCAATCTCATGTTGCATTTATACGTGTTCAGACTAAATGATATGTTTAGGTAAGAAACCATTCAGTGAAGTCTGGGGACCTCTTGCAATGATGCTTTCTTCTAATAAATTAAATCCCAATACTTTGCCAATACTTCACCAGTAATTTTGAGAAAATCTGAGAAAGCCTATTTACACACATCAGCACCATACATGGTAAAAATTATATGTATATTTTGTGTTTTACAGCCTTGAGCCTCACACTCTATTCCTTTAACACTGAAGTATCACTAACTTTGTTCTTGTAATATTAGGAAATTTTAAAAGATATATTACAGGGGTGAAATCCAGCAGGTTCTGACAGGTTCTGGAGAACTGGTAGCGGAAATTTTGAGAAGTTTGGAGAACCGGCAAATACCACCTCTGGCTGGCCCCAGAGTGGTGTGGGAATGGAGATTTTGCAATATCCTTCCCCCAGGAGTGGGGTGGGAATGGGGATTTTGCAGTATCCTTCCCCTGGAGTGGGGTGGGAATGGAGATTTTGCAGTATCCTTCCCCTGCCATGCCCACCAAGCCATGTCCACCAAGCCACACCATGCCCACCAAGCCACACCCACAGAACCAGTAGTAAAAAAAATTGGATTTCACCACTGATACATTTATCTGGTCTTCTGTGGCCATCACCAGAAAGAACTGTATATAGAACTCCAGAAATCTACAATTCTTTTTGTGGTACTTTTCCCCGATACAGGTGTGATTTGGGTGAATTATAAATTGTTATAATTTATATGTCTACCCACTATGCAATTCCCTATTGGGAACATTGTACAAACATAGAATAAGCCATGGTAAAAGTCAGGGTAATGATGATGATGATTTAATAGCTGACCAGCTGCTGTAATGTTGTAATACTGTAACACCATAACGATGATTCAATGGTAGCAATGAGTCAGCAAGGTTATTTGACTGCTACCGCTTTAAGAGGTTGTAATATAAGAGAGTCCCTGTGAGGGTGTGTGTGTATGTGTGTGTGTGTGTGTGCGTGTGTTTCCATGCTGTAGTTGATGATTGATTGCCTGACTTTGCCTAGTACGTGTATGTATATATTCCTTGTAGATAAACCACTATTTGAAATACAAACCTCTTTACTGTATTTTGCTCCTAGGTTGTCTCAAAATAGTTACACTGTGTGCACTCTGACAGTAAACCATGAAGATATTAAAGGCATGAAACGAGAAACAAGGAAAGATAGTTAAAAATACTTTACAACAACATATTTTTAAGAAAGATACAGCACAACACATAGGGTAATAAAGAACAACCATAGAGTATAAAACATTATAGGAGACCTTTTAGTGATGTTTTATCATCTTCCCTTCCCAACCACTTACCTAAATATTTGTACTTTTTCATTGTACATTGAGGATTATTGCTAGCATCTATTGAAGTCATTTCATGCTATTCTTCAAGGGTCTCATAATTCTTTTTCTAAAGACCATATTCCAAATTACTACATTCGCCTTACTATGTGATGCGTAATATACAAGGGAACCATTCCTGCTTAAATTTGGTTAGATTACTATTATGGATATATAATGTCCATTTTGCAATTGCATGCTCTCCAATTTTGATCTCTCAGTCCTGGTATCATTATCAAAGTCTCTTTTTTCCTATGTTGTGCCAACATTGTCCTTGTATGGTAGCTATTTCTTAGCGTAACTCTTGGCTAAAATGCCCAGAAATTAATTTTTTAAAAAAGCCCAACCCAATAGAACTATGATGGCGAACCTATGGCACATATGCCAGAGGTGGCACGCAGAGCCCTCTTTGTGGGCACATGCACCATTGCCAGCTGCTCTTCGGGTTTCCAGTGTGCGTTGGCACATCGGCGAGCTGGTCTTCGCACATGCGAAGAGCAGCTGGCCAGTGCGCATACGCACGCCAGCAACCTGATCTTCAAGTTTACGGCACTCCAGCATGTGCAAAGACCAGTTCGTCGGCGTGCATGCGCGCACCAGAAATCCGAAGACCAGGTGGCCGGCATGCGCAAGGTCAGCTGCTCTTTGGGTTTCCGGTGCTCTGGTTTGTGCATTAGCATGCACGCACACACATGTTCCAGTTTGGGCACTCAGTGCCGAAAAGGTTCGCTATCACTGCCAAAGAGGGACAGAAAAGACTTCTCCAGCAAACCACTGTAGACTTGCCTAAACAAGTCCTGGTGGGCCTGGTGGCTCAGCAGACTGATAGCATTGTGATTAACACTAGCTGTCTGCAATTACTGTAAGTTCGAATCTCACCAGGCTCAAGGTTGACTCAGCCTTCCATCCTTTCTAAGGTAGGTAAATTGAGGACCCAGATTGTGGGGGCAATAAGCTGACTTTGTATAAATATACAAAAGTATGAAGGCTATTGCTTAACGCCTTGTAAGCCACCCTGAGTCTCCAGAGAAGGGCGGCATATAAATCAAATAAAAAAAAAAAGTCAACAAATATCTGATTAGCAACTTTAGATTGGAACCACTGAGAAGAAATTATTTGTATAGCAAAAAGGTTATATGTAGGCTTCAGATGTTTTATATACTGCGAAATGTTGCTTGGAATGTAAAGCACATATGAGAACCCTTACAGGAATGGCAATCATGCAAATGAAATTCTGCTAACTTCATATTTTGTAGATCAATTTTCATTCAAAACTGTGCTGATTGTTAATTGAGCTATTTTAGCCTGAAGACAAATAATGAGTTCTAGTTTGCAACAACGAAGCTGTTTTCTGCCAGATGTGCTGTCTCAAATATGCCTGTAAGGGAGAAAAGCTTGCTGGTTGTTTTGTTTTTATTTCACACATACCATTTGGTAACTAGCACTATGACCTCATATTGGCTGTTATGCCAACAGATGGTGTTTAACCTTTGATTTCAAAGGTGCTGGATTCAATAAGAACATTACTTCTGCTGCATTTAAATAGACTCTTGCATCACAGAAGATAACAAATTATCATCTGTGCTCAGAGTCATTAACTAGATGTAGGCTGCAAGCAATAGTACACCTGGGCTATAGAAGTACAAGGCCCACCACATTAGTAAAGATAAAGGTCATGTTGAAAGTCCAGGAAAGCAGTTACCTTCATCCTTTTGTTTCTTCAGAGCATGTCATAATCAGGAGATAACAGTTGGGTCAAAGGGTATTTTTGCTACTCCTACTTTAAAATTACATTATTTTATAAAACAAAACTATACAATTGGCATTAAATATTTATGGATGTCCCATAAGATGACTGAATCCATGTTCTAAATGTTCCTGGCTGCATAACATTTTTAATTCATAGTAATTGATTCATTAATTTTCAGCAATTAACAGACATAGTTGATATAGTATGAAAGTATCGTGTTTCCCCGAAAATAAGACCCTGTCTTATATTTTTTTGAACCCCGAAATAAGCGCTTGGCCTTATTTTCGAGGAGGTCTTATTATTTTGGGGCGCATGGAGCAAGACGGGGCTCCTCTTGCCATCTTACCTGATTTCCAGCTTTGTCTCCCTAACCTTAACCAGAGGAAATGGCGAGGATCAGCTGCGCATGTATTTAAATATTTTTGGGGAGGGCTTATTTTCAGGGGGGGCTTATTTTAGTGCATGCACTCAAAAGCCTGATTGGGCTTATTATCCGGGGAGGTCTTATTTTTGGGAAAACAGGGTAAAACACTATATTATAAATCAAGCACTGTCTAAATTCTGATCTTACCTGGGACATACTATTTATATCTCAACTGGATTTTCTCAACTGCAAAACCAGC
Source organism: Pantherophis guttatus (assembly GCF_059756535.1). Classification (NCBI taxonomy): domain Eukaryota; kingdom Metazoa; phylum Chordata; class Lepidosauria; order Squamata; family Colubridae; genus Pantherophis; species Pantherophis guttatus. The sequence goes on from NC_142064.1 coordinate 237,112,103, forward strand.
CCACTTATTCCTACTCAAATTCCATTTTTGGAGGCAATTAAGTAGAGTTTTAAAACTTATTTATTCGATAACACAGGTTGATTGGTGAAGGTGGTTGTGAGTAGATGCTGGGACTGGCCGTAGGGGTCTACTGTAAATCTTGCTCCCAAGTTATATTTGAAAATATTTATAGGTCAGATGGTAGATGTTGGCGGTGGTTTGTTCTCCAAGCTTGCTGTTCAGCTTCTGAATGTTTTGTCGCCAGACTAGGTAACATCATCAATGGAACTTCAATTGAAGCATCTTCTTTCAGTTCTCCTCCACTTATAGTGGTCTTATGTGGTCACGTGGTCAGTTGGTCGCATGGTCGACTGGTCATGTCTTGCGAAGGTCACCTGATGAAGTGGTGGTCAGTGCTGTCATTGGTTGGTAAGAAGCCGGATCAATTGAGCAACCAACCAATGACAGCACCAACCACCTCTTCACCAGATGACCTTTGCACAATGTGACCAGTCAAACAGTCAATCAACCAACCAACCAACCAACCACTAAACTAATTAGTTTTGCCAAATAAATACAGATTTCTGTCAAAAAATACATTTCAGTAGCTAATGTCCAATATTATGCCATTCATTTCCTTGGTTATATAACTACTGAAAATGTTTACACATTTTGAATATACATAGTATAATTTACAAAAAAAGAATAAATACAAGAAAAGAAAAGTTGAACCAAAGTCATATATCTGGCTGCAAAAATGTAATAGATTACATTTTTGTAAGGAAGAATAAGCGATAGAGATGGGAAAGAAGTTGGCACTACACTACTCATGTGAAATTATGTTAATATCTAAATATAAAAATAAACTAAATGGCCATTTAAAAACAACAACAAATGTCAAGCTTCAAATGGCGGTTTTGCTGTTGCAATTATTATCACTTTTCAGCTTGCCAACAAACTATGGGGGGAGGGAAGGGGGAGATAGAACTAAGTTCCAGACATCAAGATGCCAGCCATGGGAACCAAGGATGTTTCAGCCGGTGTCTACCAGAGCCAAGAAGGACTTTCTCACAACAATACCAGAAGTCAATGGAAAATGTGACCTTGTCTAATCGGGTGGAGGGAAGTCCTGAACTTTAACTATATGGGTTTGTGCAGGAAATAGTTAGATCTGGTTTTGCCCTCATCTTTCCCAATATGGTGTACTCAATAAAGTTTTGCATTAAGAGATTGGATCGTCTCAGCCGTGCTTGCTTTGGTTGGGTTCGTCAGTCGGAACATTGACACTCACACTAGTTTACTTTACTTGCAGGGATTAAGGGGAAACAACAGAATTACAGATTTGGAACAAAACTTGGAAGTCTTCTAGTTAACCCCTAATCAGGCAGGAAATCCAAAGCATTTCAGACAAATGGTAGTCCAATCTCTTCTTAAAAACCTTCAGTGTTGGCGCACCCACAACTTCTGGAGGCAAGTTATTCTACTGATTAATTGTTCTAACTGTCAGGAAATTTCTCCTTCATTCTAGATTAGTTCTCTTCTTGATTAGTTATCATCCATTGCTTCTTGTCCTGCCTTCAGGTGCTTTGGAAAATAGGTTGACATCCCCTCCCCGTTCTTTGTGGTAGCCCCTTAGATATTGGAACACTGCTATCATGTGCTTAGACCTGGCTTAAATTATGAATTGTCCCTTGAACCTGTCTTAGAATTTAATATTAGCTCCTAAAAGTAGAACAGACGCTCATGGTATTGCTCCATAAATCTAATCCCCTTGGTGCAATTCAATAAAATCCAAATTGAGCAGGAATTTTTAATTGAATTGTTAATGTCAGGGTATGACTGAGTAGCTTGACAGGAAAAGGATATAAAATTAATGATTTTTGTCGCTGTCTTCCCACTCTGGTTCCATTAGTAGAATTCAGTTGCAAAGAACCAAATATTTTACAGGAACATAGCAATCCTTTTCTTTCTTTTCTTTTCTTTTCTTTCTTTCTTTCTTTTTTCTTTCTTTCTTTCTTTCTTTCTTTCTTTCTTTCTTGTTTCCATTTGCATTAAAGTTTGACTTAAGTGTTATGGTATAAATGGAGCACAAGGCATACAGACATGTGAATTTCATAGTGCTTGCAAATATAAATCGTGGCAAACTTCATGATGGCCATTTTGGTATTACACTTTCATCTGTTCATGCCAAAAACTTACTCCCAAATTGAGTTTTTGCTTACAATATATATATACTCAAGTAGAACCGATGACAATAACTTTCTTTTGAAACTTAATTTTTACATAAGTTGTAAGGGGACATAGTTAGAAAACAAGAAAATAATTTGGAAGTGTGGGAGCCTTGGAGAATAATTCATACAATGAGTAGCGGAGACCCTAAATTAATTCTAATCAGCAATCGATCAGCAATCCCAATCAGTCTAGCCAATTCCAATACAATAAAGAACAAGATTCAGAAAAATAGATAAGAACAGGAAAACAATTAGCTGAACAGTAAAACCTCTATTTAAAAACCTTTTGAAGAGAACAGAGTCCATTAACTTCAGATGGTCATTAAATCCAAATTTATGTAATTTGCCTCAATTTACATAACTTATATAATTGCATAATTGGACTTTCTTGCCTTTTGCCTCAATTTACTTCATTTACATAATTAAGTAATTGATGTTTTACACCATTTGTTTGTCATGTATGCCACTTGAGGAATTATGTATTTTTAATGTTATTTATGATTGTGGCTTTTAGATTTTTATCTGTTTTGATTGGCTGGTTTTTTTTTTAATTGTTATGTTCCCCTTTGAGGGAAGATAGGTGGCTCTATAAATTTGATAAATAAATAAATATAATTCAATTTATATCATTTACATAATGAAATCCTGTTTTGGAAACAATGGACAAAATCTGTTGTTGGGGATGAAGCCTCAACCAAAAAGAAATTGCATCTGATGCCATTAAATGGAGATTAGATAAATCAAGATTTTAATATAATATTCTTGTTTTTTAGGAAAATGGAATAACGCAGGTAGATAAAAGTTGCTAAAAGGATGTGAAGCAGAATGAAATTTCATTGGAATCAAAGAAAAGAAGGTTTGAACATCTTGAAAGTGGCTTTTTCATGCATGCATTTTTTTCTTTTCTATTTTAAATACGTACCTGTAATGTTGTTTTTGTGACAGAATGTAATAAAATTAGGAAACTCATAGTCCCTATGGACATGCATACAACATTTGTGAGGTTCCTTTTTCTTTTTCCTTCTTTTTTTTTCTTTCTTTCTTTCTTCACAGAAAAGGAACATATGTTCGTAAGGAATTATGATATCCTTTCTTAAACATGATGGAGCTCAGTTTATCAGGAGCTGTGCAGAGATACATAAGTAATGAATGAATTCTGTTGATCTTCAAATTGTATTCCAGTTTAATTTATCTGATTTCAGGTATCTGGAAGGGGATGGTACCCAAACATAAGACTTTTTGGGGGAAAGAACTACCATATTCAATTGGCTTTAGCCAACCAGCTAATCTGATGCCCAGGGAGAAAAGTAAAGCTTTCAGTTCAGTTCAGCAGTTCGGTCCAGTTACTGAATGGGAGGTAAAGAATGCCAGGTTTGGTGAGAGAAGTTCAGATTCACTCCATAGAGGGAAGAGTCACACTCTCCTGTTGAGCAATGAATGATGACTTAGTCAATGAGTCTATACTCTACTCTGCCTGTCTTCCTTCTTCTCTCTCATGAAATCCAAAGTCAACAATCCCCACCTAGACATTAGCTGACATTGTTGGTTTCTGCTTTTTCAGAGAATCTCTTCAGTGCCTCAGTTTCTGTACAGGACTGACGATTTTACATCGTATGGCCTAAGCTTAGTCAAAACAACTAGCCCCTTGACTGACAAAAACATATGGACACTATTACAGAACATGGGCACTATTTCATAACATTATAAACAGTGTCTACGAAGCATTGAACATATGAATATTTCAGCACATTTCAAACCAGCCCATCATTCTTTCTAGAAGAGCAAGATGTACAAATCTATTGTAGGAAAATTATCCTTTTCTCTAGCTGTGGAAGTTGTTACCATGGAGATGTAAAATAGCATCTCTGCCTCCCTCCCAAATCCAGGGAAATGTAGATTGCTGTCCCAGAATTTCAAAGGGGCTTCCCCACCCCTCCTTTGAAGCAACAATGAAAATGATAAGACAAAACAACAAGAAGTATGGCATGATAAACAAATGAGATTCAGAGAGGTGTGGCAGGAATGACCTTGGCTATGCTATGGTTATGAATTTATCAATGCACTGGTACTGGCAATTGAAACTTCATCATCTAATTATATGTACCAGCATGCATATTTTATCTATCCAAGCTCCTTTTTATCTACATAGTGCTTGATTCCACTTAGCCTTTGTGCAAGTAACTTTCACGTCAAAGTTCTTCACCGCAATACTGTGTAGAAGAGCAAAAATGAGGGGGAAATGTGATACTTACAATAGTCATCTATACTTTGTAACTCGTAGAAGTTACTAAAGTTACACTCACTCTATCTATCTATCTATCTATCATCTATCTATATGTATATTCTCAATGATGGCTTGTATAGCGTTTTTTAACTGCATTTTATTAAACTACTCGAAACAGTAAGCTACCATTCTCCCAAGAAATCATTCACTGAATAATTATAACTGAGTTTAGGATATCCGGCTGTTTTAATCATCCCTCTCAAAAGATCTTCTGTATGCACACATACTGTTTACTTATGTACTTACTTACTTACTTGTTTGTTTGTTTGTTTGCTTGCTTGCTTGCTTGTTTATTTGTTTATATTTTATTTATTAAATTTATTGGCCACCCATCTTACCATAGGATGGTATGGAATGTACTTCCTGTTGGAGTGTACTTCCTGGAGTGTACTTCCTGTTGAATTGAGGGAATGGGCTTTCTTGATGGCAATTACACAAGCCCTAAAAATACATTTATGAATAGATGTATAAATGTAAAAGGTTTAGATTTTTTAAGAAATTGTAATTGTTTTGCTTGGACTCTTCTGTTTTTCTCTCTGGATACACCAACCTTAGGACTGATTGCACTCAGAATGAATATTTGTTAGAAAAGAATAGCAAACACAATGTTCATGTAAGTTGGTTCTTTGAGACTACACCTTCTCACAATGCAAATAAAATTGTTCTAAAGAGCTGGAACTAGAAATTTAGATTTTAATTCAGCAAGAATTGTCATTAAAGAGATGTTCCTGAGCATATAGAGAGTATTAAAAGAATATTGAGTAATTAAGTTGCTCTACTTACTTTAAAAGACTCAGCAGCCCAAGAAAATAAACTAGGGGTAATTTATATAATATGCAATGAAAGGATTGCAACAGTCACAGTCAGACTAGCAGGGCGCATTCACAAACATCAACCAACAATCAGAAGACATAAAACTATTAGCATCCTAGATCAAGCCAAATCCAAAAATTGCTAGAGAATTCCTGGAAGCTTGGCATTCAGACAAATAAGCCATCAATAAACACATAGAAATTTAAAAAAAAAAACCTAAGAAGGAATCAAAACGTCTACAACACATCCTCTCCAGTTGCCAACACTCAGATAAGCAGGGAACAGCACCAGACAAACAATCAGGTAGAAAAAATACTCCAATTAAGGAACCACTAAGGAAGAAACTACATTCCCACCAAACGTATGAACAGGAGCAAACCTTACACTCACTGCATTGATGATGTTACCTAATTGGGTAATGAAATGTCTGCAAACAAACATCCAAGCTCAGTTGGCACCAAGAACTACACTTCCCATTATTTCTTAAAACATTCCTAGTGTCTTGGACACAGGGTGTCAGCTTAAGCTAGCTATCATTGAATGATAAAAGATGTGTTATATTTATAAGTAAAAGTTAAAATTATGAAGAAATATGTAGAATAGGATGGCTTCACTTCTACCTATATTAAGGTCATTTTTTTTAAAGAAAAGTTTCTATAAGATCCTTAATACTGATTTATTAATATGATGTTTTTCAGCTCAATATTACAAAATTCATGCCAATATCAACTAATATCTAGAATGGAATGGAATGGGATATAATACTATACTTTATGTACATGCTATATACTCTCATAAACATGCAAAACAACAAAGTCAACTAATAATCAACTAATATCAGTTTTAATACTCTTCATTTTCAAAGACATTGTAAATTCAAAATAATGCAAAACTTATTTCAATAATAATAGTAATTCAGAAATTTTAGATGTTACTAATGCACTGGACCAAATTGTGAAATCAATAGACGTTTTAACTGAATGTAAAGTACTGCCATTCTGTAGTTTTAGACAATGGAAATTCACAGAAGTGTGACTGGGCCGTGTGAAACCCATTATGTGGGCTTCTCAGAGTGATTTCATATTGATGAGTTAAATTTTTCTCTTGACATTAATTGAAGTCAACACCTCATCATTATTAGGGGAGAAGGAAACAAAAGGTTTTTGAAAAGGAAAATGAGTAGTCAAGACAAAGCAGATTCCACATTATAAAAGAGTCAATATAAGCAGTTTAATTGGGTTAAGTTTTGAATATGTAGTAGTCATGTTTACACAATAGACTTCCAATCAGGTCAAAGAAACTAACAGTGCACGATCACACTAACTGTCAAAAATCATAACTTTGGCAGTGCAGTCCCTGTCTATTTTTCTACATAATCCCTGAAATACTGTGTGCTGCTGCCACAACCACGATCTGTCTTTTTTTTTTTTTTTGACACACACTGACACACATCCTGCAGAAGCTGGTGGGTAAGACTTCATTACCTCATTCGCCCTTATCTCATTGGTTGAACAGATACTGTAGTGGGAGGCACAGCTTGATACCATGGCCAATCAGTGTTTGAGAGATTCTGGGCTACTAGGCCTTGGCAGTGAGCTCTTTAAAGAAATGGCAGCAGCTTTATATCTCTAACTCTTTCTGCAAAATGTGAGGTTAAGTTTCAAGTCTATCCTATTTTTGGCTCAGTTATGGCACTCACAGACTATAGCTGGGCTTGGGTCAAAAGTCCTGTCTGACTTTTGGCTAAGTTGTTGAGTCAGTTAAGCTTGATGTATAACAGGGCCATAATTCGTTAACACATTCCTAGAAATAACCATTCTACTTGTGTTTCAGAATCCAGATTAAAATCTTTAGAAGATGCCAATTTATGTTGCAGGAATTCAGAGACTGAATCTCTCTTAGCCTGTCCATTTTCTTTTTCTTTTTTTAAATTTTTTTTAAAGTTTTTTACTAATAATTAAAATTTAAAAAACAATGGACATCTCCGGTTTCTAACATTTCCATCTAATTCAAATTAATAAGTAACATATTCCTTAATCTATATACAAATTTACATATATCATACTTCATTACATGTCAAGCATACTACATAATTCCTCCTAAACAACTATATCCATATATCCAGTCTCATTTTCTACTATTAAGTTTAAAGTGTTTTAAATTTTTGGATTTTAATTTGGGCTGAAATTATTTAATAATTTTAATTATTTTTAATTGATATCTGTATATTGTTGTGTTTTTAATAGGCTTACACCGCCCTGAATCCTTCGGGAGAAGGATGGTATAGAAATAAAATTATTATTATTATTATTATTATTATTATTATTATTATTATTGTTGTTGTTGTTGTTGTTGTTGTTGTTGTTGTTGTTGTTGTTGTTGTTGTAACAACACCAATACCATTAGGCCTGAACAAAAGACATCTCCAACTTTACAGAATGACAGACAGACAGACAGACAGACAGACAGACAACCGTTCAAGGAAAGGGCCAGTAAACTCTAACTCTAGCTTTTCAAAAGGTGGGAGGAACATAAAAACATAATGGGAAGTTACACCAAATACAGTCTTGGAACCATCTTGTCTGTGTACATCTGCTGTATGTTTGTACATAGCCTTGGCCAAGAGAAGATGTGCAGCCTGGAGCAAGTCTGTCTGGAAAGTCAGAGGCTCAATGAATGGTGGGCATAAAAGCTCTGGAAGGCAAGTGGCATGGTGACATTCACAGAAAGGGAGACAGGCCAATAGAGGAACGTGGCAAGTTGTTATTGGCAAATTTTAAGAGACAGTAAATCAGCCCAATTGTCGTATTGACACAGCAACACAAATACTGTTCAAGCAATGTTATTTGGATTTTCTCACTATCCATTTGATTCTGGATGATGTGAAGATGATAAATTGAATACAGTTGGAATACAGTAATTTTCGGACTATAAGACGCTCCGGACTATAAGACGCACCTAGCTTTTGGAGAGGAAAACAAGGCGAAAAAAATCTGCCCCTGCCTCCCAGCAATTTGCCTCCTTGCAGCAAACAGCAAACAGCCTGGTCAGCTTCAGCACATCCTGATTTAGCACAAGCAGCTGATTGGTGGTTGGATCAGCCTCCCGAGATACTGCCTATCAGCTGCAGGGCTGCAAGGATCACCACTGCCCATTGTCACCATTGCTGCCCATTGCTGCTTCCGCCTATTGCCACATCAGTGCACCCCATTTTTGGCCTCCGTGTGCCCCATTTTCATCCCTATCCCTGCCGCCTGGAACAGGCCAAAAATGGGGCACAAGGTGGCCGAAAATGGGAACTTGTTTTTTTTTTTTTTTTGATTTATATGCCGGCCTTTTCCGGAGACTCAGGGCAGCTTACAATGCGTTAAGCAATAGCCTTCACACTTTGTATATTTTATACAAAGTCAGCTTATTGCCCCCACAATCTGGGTCCTCATTTTACCTACCTTAGAAAGGATGGAAGGCTGAGTCAACCTTGAGCCTGGTGAGATTTGAACTTGCAGTAATTGCAGGCAGCAGATGTTAATAACAGTGCTTTAGTCTGCTTTAGTCTGCTGCGCTACCAGGGCTCTCTTATGGACTTCAACTCCCAGAATTCCCCAGCCAGTTTCGCTTAAAGGGCACAAGACTTAAAGTTGGCAAGATTGAGACCCCTGCCCTAAATAGTGCAAATGGGTGTGGAAACTTCTTGGAACTGCTGAAAGGACTGTGTTGTAAACAAGTGATAGGTGGTGCCATATTATTGAGTTTACTAAGGGAATTTCTGTAATTCTAAGAATAAACTTTCTATTCTGTCATCATGTCTATATGCTTATTGATAGCACAGAAGGTTAATAAAACAAGATTTAATTCTTGTTATATAAAGGATATAGTGAGTAGCTTTTAACAAAATTCCTCATCTCACTCTTATGTCCAAGACTTTTTTTTTCCCCTCCATGGTTTGTGGTCCACTGAATTCACTGGTAGCAAATGAGATTATGTGGAGAAACCCAATATACTGGACTCTTATTATAAGAAGCACTCTCAAATGGTCTTTTGAAATTCACCACTATATTTGTGGGGGAGGGGAGGGGAGAAGGTTGCATGGGTGGTTTTTCCAAGAGAAAGAAACTCTCCAGCTGTTTCTCAGAAGCAGACCTCCAATTTTGCCACTAGGAAAAATGAATAGGAAGAACAGGAATATAACCAGTGCAGTCTGGTTCCTGTAAACTGGTTTTCCCATGTTTCTTCCTGAAATCCTGCTATGGATCCCAGTCAGTGGTGAAATTCAAATTTTTTTACTACCAGTTCTGTGGGCGTGGCTTGGTGGGCGTGGCATGGCATGGCTTGGCTTGGTGGGTGTAGCAAGGGAAAGATACTACAAAATCTCCATTCCCAACCACTCCAGGAGAAGGATACTGCAAAATCCTCATTGCGTTGTCTCCTAGAAGGTGCCATGGGTGAAGAAGATCTGAAAATGCTTTCGGAAACACATCATAGGACAGATATCAGAACAGCTGCTTTTGATGATAATGAACTGCGACTGAGGTCGGTAGCTTTTTCTTCTTAATTTGCATACTTGATAGCTTCACCCCAGTATATCTTATCAAGGTTGGCGTCTTCTAGAAGACAACGCATCATGGTTTGCAGTACCCCTTGTCTTCGTTCTACGACTCCATTATGAGCTGGTGTGAAAGGGGCCGATGTCTGATGAAGAATTCCATTCTTACGCATCCAGTCCTGGAAACGCTGAGACATGAACTCGGCACCACGATCACTCTGGATTCTGGCGATGCGAACTTGGTGTTGGGTAGAAACAAGGGTTGCAAAGTCTTTAAAGATCTGAAAGGTCTCTGATTTTTCTTTCATAGGATATACATATCCATATCTAGAGTAATTATCAACAATTGTTAGAAAATATTTTCTACCACCAAATGATGGCGGGAAAGGACCAACTATGTCAATGTGAACCAAATCAAAAATGCGTGTTGACAGGCGTGTAGTGCATTTGGGAATGGCTGCTGCTTTGGATTTGGCCTTCTTGCATACAGCACAATCCAAAAACACCTTACACCCCTTTAGATCCAAACCTTTTGCGAACTCCGGCATCTTCCTAAGAACACGGAAACTGGCATGCCCCAATCTTCTATGCCATTTGTGGATACACCTGGAATGCAAAGGTTTACCTGTTAGTGAATTCTCAACATTAACATTTTTATGCAGAACCTCAGGCTTGCTCTGAGCAACCTGTTTACCAATTCTATTTTTGTTGGCTTTAGGAGCCTTAGGAATAGCAACAGGATCTCTCTCTGGAGCATCTCTCTCTGGGCCTGTGCTCTGCCTTTTTGGAGTTTGCATACTTGCCTGTGTTTGTGGTTTAGGCTTTGGCTTTAAGTAATAAACACCACCAATTAATATGGTTTCAGCAACAATATCTCCATCTTTAACTATGTAACTTGCTTTTTCAAGGTGGTGAACTTGGAACTTTAACATTCTAGACAAGTGACACTGACTAAGCAAATTACTGGTTGCTGTTGGTATGTAATAAACATCAGGAATGAATGCATCGAGCTCTTCAACATAAACAGTTCCTTTTCCTTTGACCTGGCAAGAATGATTTGAAAAAGAATAAAGTTCACGTAGTTCAGGTTCAGGCTCGTGCATCTCTGTGAAAAGTTCCTTTCTGTAGGTAACATGCAATGCTGCACCACTGTCCAAAGTCCACAGGAGTCGTCTGTCGTACTCTGGTTGAGGTTGTGGATCATTGGTTAAAGCCAATGTGGCGAGTGGAGTTTGTGGATCACGCCGGGGACCATGACGACCTTGTCTTCCGCCTCTGCCTCTGCCTCTGGAATCTGTTCCTCTGGGCTGGTGCGTGACGGGAGCTGGAACTCGTTGGGGACAATCCCGGGTGGCATGTCCCACACGATTGCAGGTGTTGCATCTTGGCATCCTTGGAGCGTAGGTCCTTCCTCGGAAGGGGCGCCTAGCTGGAGCTCTTGATGCGGGTGGTCCTCTCAAGTGTGGCGTGGCCAACATGAATGCCTCTTCTTCAATTAAAAGTCTACAGACATTGTCCACTGTGCGTTGAGCAATTGGGACTTGGTTAATTTTTGTAACAGCATCTTTCCATTCATAATTCAAAGAGTTAATAATGATGCTGATCATTTGAATATCTTCAATGTTATGGCCTCTTTCTCTCAATTCTGTTCTCAGACCTTTCAGTTTGGTCAAATGTCCTCCAATTTGTTCACCAGGTTTCAATCTCGAACCGTGGAGTTCAGACATTTTTAGTTTTGACTCACCAGTTAGTGGAGAGACAGAAAATGCCTGGTAAGGAGCCTGCACTTGATATGCTGGCTGTGCTGGCAGAGGTATTTGCTGTGCCTGTTGTGGACCTAAAAATGGTCTTGGTTGTGCCATTGGAGGTGGGCCAGGAGGTGGCCCTATTTGCACTTGTGGCTGGGGCACATATGCAGGCATTTGTAGCTGCTGTGGCTGATGCACTGGAATCTGCTGTATTCCAGTTGCCATTTGTGCTTGAGCTGCAATATTGGCATGACCTGCTGGAGATGCAATCATTTGCCTTTGCTGTGTTCCATCTAAAAGGACACCAACACCACCAGGGGGTGTTTGAGTTTGGGCCTGTGGAAACACTTGTGGCATTTCAGCTTCCTGTAGTAAATTACTTTTGCCAGCAGATGGTGCTGCACCTTTAGCTTCGGGCAGCTTTGCATACGGGGCATTGTATGCTTTAGAGTAGGAGTGGTTATGTAAGACATGTGTAACTTGATCAGGGAGACTTTCATGTGACGTATGCAGTGCCCTCTGTTTTAATTGGCCTGACACAGAATCCACCAGGGGGAGTGTCTTTGGCTCTGAGCAAGAAGACAAGATGGCGCTTTTTGAAAAATTTAAGTTATCTCCCATATCTTGCTCAAGCATAGATATAGCCATTTTTGCTTGGGATAGCTGCTGTTCATAGAGTTTTATACGGTCACGATAGGCTTTCATGGCCAGCTGATCCAGGGTGAGCTTAGAGCTTCGAGGAGAATAATGAATTGTTTCTCTCTCTGCGTGGGAGGAATTTTGCTCAGCAGTGCTTGCACCGAGCTTTACAAATTCAGAAGGTTCTGGGGAGACTTTTTCAGAGCTTGGAAGATCAGAAGAAAATGTTACTGACCTCAGTCGTAAATCATCATCTTCAAAAACAGCTTCTGTCTTATCTCCATCCATTTCTGTTCCCACGGCTTCTTCTCGTTCCAGGCGTGTGGCTGTAGTAAGGGGCTGGAAATCTGGAAACCTCCTGTCTGCCACCTCTTCGTTGGAAAGATCAATCAAATCATTTACGAAGAGTGGTCTTGGTTTCACTTTGCCTTTTTTCTTCTGTTTCGGCATCTCAGCAATATAATTAGCGTACCTCAGTAGCTAAAAACTAATTGCCTATGCGCTCTTATCAGAAGTAACAAAAAACAAAGAAAAGCCATAAATCAGACCATCCTCGTGCTATCAGAATGTCAGGGCATTTATTAATCCCATGTTTGGCTCTGGGACTAATTACCCTGGTTTAGAGTAGATGAATCGAGGCTTATTCCTCGTTGTAATATTTTGAAAAGAAACGCGAAGGAAGGGTTTCTAATAAAACTCATTTATTTGTTATAAAGAAAATAAAACACCTCACTAACTAAGAAAAGTTAATTGTTACATTTTTGAAAGTAATTCTTGCCGGCTATCTGAGCCGGACCTCTGGCAAGAGAACAAAGGAAAGAGATGTGTGAAGAGCAAGTGAAGGAATGTGGGTGGATACGGAAACACGTAGCTTACTGATAAGAAGTTGGCAAAGCTACGGAGAGTCTGACAGTCCAGAAATAATGAGCTCAGCTGGTAAATAAAATAATGCAGTGACATTCCCCACTCCTGGGGGAAGGATATTGCAAAATCTCCATTCCCACCCCACTCTGGGGCCAGCCAGAAGTGGTATTTGCCAGTTCTCCGAACTACTCAAAATTTCCGCTACCGGTTCTACGAACTACTCAAAATTTCCGCTACTGGTTCTCCAAAACCTGTCAAAACTTGCTGGATTTCACCCGATCCCAGTCCTGCTGCTAAAATTGCATGGTCATTCCAGAGAGCGCCTAAGACTGCATCTTCTGTGACTCTATAAATTCTAGCACAAGCACAATAGCTTACAGTGGGAAGAAGGCGTGGAGAAATTATGTTTTTATTAGGCTGCAAAAGAGCTTTCAGTCCCCTATAGTTAAGTGGGAGTAGGGTGGGGTGGAGGAAAGGCAATAAGTACTGTGATTAGTCTTTTGTGCTTGTGAGAAGGGAGGATGGAGAGGGAAAGGCAGCTGTCTGATGAGTTATTGTTCAAATTAGTAGCTCCCCAATTTAGATAACACCCCAGGAAGTGGTTCCTTACTATGTTTTACCTTGGTATTTCACTGAAGTGCAGGAAGCCAGGGAGGCTACAGACTAATCTTAAAAAACAGTTGGTCATGCATTCCTCATGAGAAGGTTATAAGATCAAACTCGGGCGATAAGAATTATATCAACACTCTCATCCATTGAAAGAAATGTTTCAAAAGGCAAAGGTTTCCCCTGCCAATTTTGCCCAACTCAAGGGGCCGGTGCCCATCTCCGTTTCCTAGCCAAGGGAGCCCACATTGTCTGAAGATGCTTCTGTGGTCATGTGGCCAGTATGGATATATACTAAGAGACATGTTACCTTACCACCTGAGTGGTACCTTTTTATCTATTTGCATTTGCATGGTTTTGAACTGCTAGGTTGGCAGGAGCTGAGGCACATGACAGAAGCTCACTCTGTCACATGGTACTTGGTCTCGAACTACCAACTTCCAGTCAATAAGCACAGCACCTTAATTACTCAGCCACCTCACCCCTTTCTTCATTGTAAGAAATGCTGAATGCAGATTAACTTTTGTTAAATTGAAAGAGAATTGATCAGGGAAAATATGCATAAGAATTATTCTGTATAGCAACGTTAGAGATTAAATTTTAGCTGATTGTTTACTGCTTTGCATAGGAAGCATTGAGCCTTTTGAAAGTTTGAGATGATGCATCCATATGTAGGTATAGGGCCATTGGTTCTCTTCCAACAAAGATCCTGAGTAAATCTCACAAACAGGATGTGTGTTTTATGTTACACATCTGCTACAGTAGAAAATTCCAGGGCAACATTTATGTTTGGCCAATGCCATCTTGCTTCTTGACTTTCAGAACAAGAACCAGAGCACAGGAGATGCTGGACCAACTCTCTGTCCGATATAGCTTTGTCTTACATCTTGTTGTTATTTGTGCATTGCTCTATCTCGCTCCTGCTTGCTGCCTGTTCAAATAAGTCTGGCAAGCCAGCAAAAAACCCCTTGCCAGTAACAAGTAAAATATTGCCATTTATTGAGGCACTGGCTCACAGTAATGAGATTGCCCAGAAGTGAATTCAGGAGGAAGAACCAGGTGCTGTTGCCAATCACAGCCTATTATTAAGTAAAACACTTTTCTCACTCTGCCTGATAGCAGGACTGCACATGCAATGCTTTGATAAAGTAGACTTCAAATAAATGGGAAAAAACAGTTGCTGAATCAAATAATCAAATAAAACAAAACAATCAACACTACAAAAAAAGGGGGGGGAGGCCAAAACACTTCTCCACCAGCAATTAGTACCCAGATGAACATAGATTAATTTCAAGATTAACATCAAACCAACTGTCAGAGTTCCAAGTAATACACCCATAACAAGCAAAACTCTGAGGCAGGTAGATTCCTCAAAGAATAGTTTTATTGGATATATCATATTGGCACAAGCTGGTAAAAACCGACTCTAAAGGTTCCCATGGTTTTCACCTAATTAAAAGTGAAGTTTTTCTCACTTTCCCAAACCATCAGTCACATAGTCCAATCAAGGTGCCATCCAGGTGCCAGGTAACTTCACTCCTCTCTCCAATCACTGGTGGGAATGCCCTTGGTTCCCAGGAGAAAGTATTTTGTTTTGGCTACAAAACCCCAGCTATCTCTATTCCTCCCTCCTTATCCCTCAGCTCCAGCGTGGCATCACTGAAGCCTCAAAATAGCATCTGTCAGGTCAGCTTCAGGGTTGACACCAACAATCAAGAAGTAAACAATGCCCCAATCAAGAAAGTGCCAACAAGCTATCAGTAAACAACCCAACCAAAGAACCTAAGACTACTCCTACCACAGGGAAAGCCACTATGATATAAACCTAGCACTAATGATGTTACCTAGATTGGATAATGAAACGTCTGCCAAAAAAAAAAAAAAACAACACCATGCTCAGAGAGCACCAAGGACCCCTCATTTCAACCCTGATATATAATGGGCTGCAAAGCATGATATAGTAACATTGGCTTTTCTTTTACTAAATATATTCATCAGTGAAAACCAGAGTTAATGTACCTACTTTGTTTCTGAACTGCAGATTAATATTAAAAAATGAATCTAAGAAAAAAAAAACTTCCACTTCAGAGGTGGGTTGCAGGAGGTTCTGACCAGTTCTGGAGAACCGGTAGCGGAAATTTTGAGTAGTTCGGAGAACCGGTAGTAAAAATTCTGACTGGCCCCACCTCCATCTATTCTCTGCCTCCCAAGTCCCAGCTGATCAGGAGGAAATGGGGATTTTGCAGTAACCTTTATTTATTTATTTTTATTTTATTCCCCTGGAGTGGGGTGGGAATGGAGATTTTACAGTATCCTTCCCCTGCCACGCCCACCAAGCCACTCCACCAAGCCATGCCATGCCACACCCACCAAGCCACACCCACAGAACTGGTAGTAGAAATTTTTGAAACCCACCACTGCTCCACTTAATTATTCTTTCTGATTAATTAGCTAACCAGCAGGTTTAATGGTAACAGGACCATAGGAAGAGGGAGGTTTGTGATCAAATCTTTCCTCATCCAATGTTTATTTAACTGTCATCTAGTTACTATTTCTCTCCCCAAGCAGCAAAGATGTAGTAATAAACTAGGGAGTGAAGCACCATGGATGCGGTCTTGATTTTCTTGAAGAGAAGCTGGAGTAATAATATAGAATATTAATGCATACCCTGCTTTGAATATTTTAATAAAGAACTAATGTAGGAATTTAAGAAATGAAAGCCAGACTGATGGAAGAAATAATTCAATCTTAAACAGATCAGTCCTATTTTGCCATCTAAAAGTATCACTGATTTGACATTTTTCAGATTGATATCTGCTAAAGGCCAAGTCTCTTTGTGTGTGAGAAGGAGCAAGCGAGCAGAGATTGATGAAAAAGGGAAGGAAGGAAGACAGTGAAATATTGCAATCAAAACTGCTAGTGTATATAGACACCTAGCCTAGAACAGCAATCCTGTTCACTCTGTAATATTACCAAGTGGGTAGCATCTTTAAAGGGAGCAGAAAATTGCCTTTTGGGTGAAGAATTATTGCTGCATTGTGGGGAAAATATATGTATTTTTTAAAAGCAGCAAACAAGAAGCTGATGAGACCACAAGGAGAATTATTTAGAGATGTCACACTGGGAGCAACAGGTTAAGCAACTCAATGATAGAGGTCAAAGGTGAATGATACAGTAGAGCTTTCCTCACTTTGATTCTTAAAAAGTCATTCTAGTTTTCTTCTCAAGTTAATTACATCTTCTGTTGTCTTAATCATCCATCAGATTTGAAGGTTTACAGGCTTTATTGTCAGAATGATCACTTCACTGTTACGAAACCTAGGTGAAGTGTTATCATCATGGTTGCTAGAGAGGAATTAATTACCAGCATTTAGCAAATTCAGCTGAAAACAAAAACAATTTAAAAAGTCTTCACAATTAGCCATAGCTTAAAATAGATTTAGCCTCAAGCTAGTACTCTCTTGTCTTTAAAAAAAAAAAAAAGGCTTCAGCTTTATTGTCTTAGTATTTATTGAGCTAAGTACCTACTCATTATAATGTTTTATGAACTTTGTCAGCTTCTATACACAGCCATAAACATAAAATATTTTCCGGTCTGGCGTGAAAGAAGCAGGCGGAGAATTGACAAAATTAATTATTTTGCCACTTGCGGAGAATATCCTTTTTAATGAGCGCAGACGTGTCCTATGTGTGCTTTCTGAAATGGAACATGGACAAAAATGTCTTTTTCCGTCACATCATTTATTTTGAAGGGCAGGGCTAGAATTTGGAAGTCTCATGTGACCCTCTATAGCAGAACTCACCAATGACACTGCAAGTCTATGGAGATGCCAAAATAAGAATAGTAAAATGAATTAAAGATCACAGGGCCTGAAAGGAAAATTAAGATAAAATGTTATTTCCTTGATCTTAATTTGTCCATATTTGGAAAAACCACTTAGAGATGCCAAATAAAAATGAAAGTGCAGTTGTTTTTAGGGCCGCCAATTCTCTTCTTCTAAAAAGTTACGTATATTGTATATTATATTTAAATCCAAGTCTAAATTAGAGGGATTCTCCTCTCCACTACTCACCCATTATAACCTCACAGAGATAGGTGTGGGGGCAGTGTGGGGGCAAATTTTTTACTACCGGTTCTGTGAGTGTGGCTTAGTGGGCATGGCATGGCTTGGTGGGTGTGGCTTGGTGGGCATGGCATGGCTTGGTGGGTATGGCTTGGTGGGCATGGCAGGGGAAGGATACTGTAAAATCTCCATTCCCGCTCCACTCCAGGGGAAGGTTACAGCAAAATCCCCATTTCCTCCCGATCATCTGGGACTCGGGAGGCAGAGAATAGATGGGGGTGGGGCCAGTCCAAATTTTTACTACCGATTCTCTGAACTACTCAAAATTTCTGCTACAGGTTCTCCAGAACTGGTCAGAACCTGCTGAAACCCACCTCTGCAGTACCCAAGTACTGTATATCAACTTCAACTTCTCAGACGAAAGCTGAGATATAAATGTGCTTTATGATGACAACATCGATCAACATGGCACACGCTGATCCACCAAGGCTGCCAGACATCAGAGGACAACAGAACAACCATAGCACAAGAGAAGCAAGCACTCCACAAAGCTAGAGTTGCAAATGCTGCAACAAGGGGGCTCACACGTCTGCCCGACATGTGGCAGAACATTTCATGCCCATATAGGCTTTACTAGCCACCTGCGGAAACATCGTGGATAGCCCACAACCTGTTAGATGTCAAGGTCCTCTTTGAACATGATGGACGGACATCATCATGGTGGCAATAAATCTAGTAATGCTTTAGATGCAAGAAAGATAATGCATGTAGTTCTTGACTTACAACAATTCATTTAGTGACTGTTCAAATTATAATAGCATTGAGAGAGTGACTTATGACCAGTTTTCACACTTATGACCATTGCAGCATCCCCGTTGCCATGTGATCAAAATTTGGATGCTTGGCAACTGACTCATATTTATGATCATTGCAGTGCCTTGGGGTCAGGTGATCATTTTTTGTAACCTTCTGACAAGCAAAGTCAATGGAGAAGCCAAATTCACTTAACAACTGTGTTACTAACTTGACAACTGTAGTGATTCACTTAACAACAGTGACAAGAAAGGTTGTGAAATGGGGCAAAATCCACTTAACAAATGTCTCACTTAGCAACAAAAAAAATTGGGCTCAATTGTGGTCGTAAGTTGAGGAGTACATCTTTCAGGAAGCAGGAAAGTAAATTCAATAAGTGTCTTGATCTGGATCCTAACTTTGCCTCCAAGAACAGAAAAACTTTTACATAACAGGGCAGAAGAGCCGTATTGCCTTCTTTCTAAAGTCACCAAATCTGGACTGGAGTCTGGAAATAGTAAACATGTGTTCTTGCTGCTCTTAGAGGTGACCTGAAGATTTAAAATCTAAAATACTGGAGGGCTGGCGAGGGCTGAAATTAAATGTGGGTTGCAAACACATTTTTAAAAGCGGATTAAAAACCAGGAAGTCGAGGGCAGATGCCATATCGTGGTGGTTAATGCCCCCCTGTGGACTCCCAAAGGAGAAGGAACAGAGGAGGTGGGCAGATGGTACACAGCATGGCACACGAGTGACAATTTAATCACCACCTTGATTATGATGTTATTGGTGGGCTGCCATTATGCTTCTTGGAACCTCTTCCATTCTCATTTGCACTGGATGAGTAGCAGGCAATAGCAATCCATATGAATTTAGCAAAAGCATTATTAGTGATTCACAGGCATGGGCTTACAAATGATGTTGATCATCTCCATTTCTCCTCCTTTTACTCCCCAGACGAGTGGGAGCGGCATGTAGCTGAAGGAAGTTGCAACCAAATACACCTAGATGATGGGTAATTTTATGAAAATCTCAACATTTTCTTTTTTATATATATATATATAGAATCTATTATCCAATTCATTTTTTTGTCCTGCTGGGTCTTTGCATTAGCATGGCGGAGTGACCTCAACTAGCTCAATGTTGTTCCACTCCCCCACTTCAGTTTAGGGCACTTATTATTTTGTAACTCTGAGGTTCATAATTGAGTGTACCATCCCTTACTGAGAATTATGTTCTATCTTCTACTTAACATCCTGCTGAAAGGCTAATTTTGCATCCTTGGAAAGAGAATTAATTACATGCACAATTACTTTTCTGAACAATGATAGGCTAAGCCTCTTGATTAGTCCCATTAATTTCAAAGGGATTTGAGTTGGAGCATAAATACCCTCGTGAAAGGAAGCTTATGAGAAGACTTTCCAATAGGGGAGGTTTCACTGCGGTCCTTCGCAGGTTTTAAGCAGGTTGCTGCAAAGTTTTATTTCACCCACCGGTGTTAACGTCTATATGAAACCACCGAGGGAATCATGGTAGCAATCAGGGAAGTACATTATGTTTTTAATCCAGTCCAGTGACAAGGATTCTGTTGATATGGACAGATTTGTGTTGTTTTCTTGGCAACAGGATAGGAATAATCTATCATTTGTCATGATCAACCACTCAGGTCTCACCCTGCCTAGCCAAAGACAAGTGGGAGTTGTTGCTTGCTGAGACATCCTGAGTAGATCACAAATGAATAGAAGAATAAACATAGTAATAAAGAGAGCAGGACAATAAATGGAGTAGGTAAAACAAATTATGCCATCTGCTTTAGGTAAGGCTGCTGGCTTGCCTCCAGCCAATTCAGAGCTACTTTTGAGTTTTAAGTCTTACCCTATGATGGACTTAATTAACATGTAGAATTTTCTCCTCACAAAATTACCTACTCTTGATCTCCTTCCGAGGGCCTGTTATATTTTTCTGCACTGTTGGCAATTTAGCAAAGAGCAGCCCAGAAGACTTGGGGCCAGTTCTAATGCATTGTCTCTGGCTTAATCTATTCTAATTTAATAAACCAGCAGTGCACAATTAATAAGATTCGTAAATCCAGTGGTATCCTCAGGGAAAACCTTTGGGGAAGAAGTCTAGGGCCCATCAGCAGAATAAGCAGGAAGACTCCAAACACAGGAGAGCCAGCTCATCATATTTTTAAATAAGTGGATTCATACCTACGGCCAGCTAAGGAAAAAAAAAGTGACTCATAAACCTAGAGTTTTTTTTTTTTTTTAAATCGTATAATTATCCTACTCCAATAAATAACATTATATTATAATTTCTCATTTGGGAAATAAAGAAAACCTTGGATAAAGAAAGCCTATTTGTCCTGCTTGTGGACTTCACACAAACGTTTAGCTGGTTACTGGGGGAAAAAAACATAGAAGTTTGGATTGAAATGGTTGGTCTGCAAATAGCAATAGCAATAGCACTTAGACTTATATACCGCTTTACAGCCCTCTCTAAGCAGTTTACAGAGTCAGCATCTTGCCCCCAACAATCTCGGTCCTCATTTTACCCACCTCAGAAGGATGGAAGGCTGAGTCAACCTTGAGCCTGGTGAGATTTGAACTGCCAAATTGCAGGCAGCCAGCAGTCAGCAGAAGTAGCCTGCAGTACTGCACTCTAACCACTGTGCTAACATGGCAAAGGAGGACAGTAATAAGTAGGAAAATAATAAAGAAGTTGGGAGTAGATGCAAAGCTCATTTCCACCATAATAAACAATGCCTTCAGCCGGCTCAGGTACGAGACCCTTCACGCTGGAAGCTCTACCAAGATGAATGGGAGCAATTATAAGAAAAAAGCTCAACCAAATCTGGGAGCAATTAGGTCAGAAATGGGCAGCTCAGCAATCTATGTCTTGTCCAAATCAGACCGAGTCTGAAAGTTGGGAAGCAAGAGGAAGAGGAGGAGCTTATTAGCTTGCAGACTTGGTCCATGGACATCAGATGAGAGTTAACCCATTCCTGACCGCTGGCCCCATGCTCAATGAGAATAGAATAGAATTCTTTATTGACCAAGTGTGATTGGATACACAAGGAATTTGGTGCATATGCTCTCAGTGTACATAAAATAAAAGATACATTTGTCAAGAATCATAAGGTACAACACTTAATGATAGTCATAGGGTACAAATAAGCAATCAAATCATATTAGGAAACAGTCAATATAAATCGTAAGGATACAAGCAACAAAGTTACAGTCATACAAATATAGAATATAGCCAGACTTTATTTGATTTTTCATTTTATTAAATTAATTTATATAGCCACCCAACTCACACATAGGCACCTCCAGGCAACTTACAAAATTTTAAAAATCTATCATATAATAAAAACCTATTAAAGACACCTCCCCCCCCCCACATACACACACACTTGCCGTGGCAGCAACAACACAGTCAAATTAACCACTTGATCGCCTCCATCTTCTTTCATGGTCCCAGGCCCTCTGAAAAAAGCACATTTTTAGGGCCTTTTGAAAAAAGCAGCAGGGTGGGGCCAACCATACCTCAGGGAAGAATGATGTTCCATAGAGAAGGAGCCCCCACCAAGAAGGACCTTTTTCATAGTCCCATCAGACAACAATAGCTAATTGGTGAGACCCATAACATACGATCCCTAGGTGGGCCAGGTAGATAGATCCCTTCCTATTTCAAAGTGGAATGTTTCCATCTTCTGGACTCAGTTTGATTGGCTACCTATAGAAGTGTTAAGAAACCATGCTGCTATTGTATAATATTTGTGCAAAGCTTGGTGATGTTTCTTTTTACTATTATTCAGTCTGTTTTCAAATTTTTACATTTGAAAAATGTACATTTTTTAAAACTATTATATGCTTTCAAACATAAGAATGTTGTTCTACAGTTTGCATCTATTTTCAAAAGCATGCCACTTTTTTAATTGTCCTTCAACAATACTTCCAGATTGCGCCTTTGGATCATCTTGCACGCTAGGATAGAAAAATGGCTATGCATTTCAGCGATATATGATTATTTAAATCCCACTTTTATTATTGGTTGCATAATTAAAGGTGGTGGAGCAATTAATACTCTTTCTTCCTTCTATAGTATTTTCCTCAGAACAACAGCCCTGTACGGTGAATTGGGCTAAGAGAAAGTGACTGGCCCAAAGTCATCTGGCTTTTATGCCTAAGGCAGGACTAGAACTCACAATCTCCTGGTTTCTGGCTTAATACCTTGATCACTAGACCAAACTGACATATATATATAAATAAATTTATTTCTATACCGCCCTTCTCCCGAAGGACTCAGGGCAGTGTACAGCCTATTAAAAACACAAAGACAGACATCAGTTAAAATTAATTAAAATTATTACATAAATTCAGCTCAGATTTAAAACCCCAAAAATTTAAAATACCCAATTTAAAAATCATTACGTTGATAGCCCAGCCTGGCAGAACAGCAGGGTCTTAAGGGCATAGCAAAATACATGGAGGTTGGAGATCTTACGCATTTCCGGGGGCAGTTCATTCCACAGGGCAGGAGCTTCCACAGAGAAGGCCCTCCCCCTGGGTGTCTCCAGCCGACATAACTTGGCTGATGGCACCCTGAGGAGACCCTCTCTGTGGGAGCGAACTGGCCGGTGGGAGGCTGTTGGTGGCAGAAGTCGGTCTCGAAGATACCCGGGTCCTATGCCATGGAGCACTTTAAAGGTGGTGACCAACACTTTAAATCGCACCCGGAAGACCACTGGGAGCCAGTGCCGCTCACGCAGGAGGGGTGTCACATGGGCACAACGGGTTGCGCCCATAACCACCCGCGTGGCCGCATTCTGGACCAGCTGGAGCCTCCGAGTGCTCTTCAAGGGGAGCCCCATGTAGAGAGCATTACAATAGTCCAGCTGGGTGGTGACAAGGGCGTGAGTGACCATGCACAAGGCGTCCCGGTCCAGAAAGGGCTGCAACTGGCGAATCAGGCGAACCTGATAAAAAGCCCACCTGGCCACGGTCGTCATATGCTCTTCTAAAGACAGCCGTGCATCCAGGAGGACTCCCAGATTGCGAGCCCTCTCTGTGGGGGGCAGAGATTCACCCCCAATAGTCAGTGATGGCACCAGCTGACTATATCGGGACGCCGGAAGCCACAGCCACTCGGTCTTGGAAGGGTAATCATATCATATGATTTCTTTATTTTCCTATTTAAGATACCCATCTCTTATCCTTCTCCCTTAATTCATTTGAGGCAGCTGAAATTCTGATATTCTGCAAATAATCAAAAGATCCAACCTATGAAAAATGGAGACACTAATGACCAGTGTCCGTTTCATCTTGGACTTAGTGCTTAGCTTCTTCTAAGTTCTTGCTCCCAGTTGCTCAGGTAGCATCATTATAGCACTATTAAAGGAAGGCATTAAGCCTTCTAATTAGGGGTGGGCCAGAGAGAGAGAGAGAGAGAGAACAAGCACATATTAAAGTTGTTTATTGAATTGCTTAAGTGCTTAGGTGAAGTATTACAATTCTGTTGCAAACAAGAGCAGAGGAGGTGAAGAAGAGAAACTGAAAGTATATAATGGATCTAATGATTAAGTAAATTAGATGACTCCTGTTATGTCCTTATAAGGACATCCTCCCGGATTGGCTGCCAGCCACCAGGCGGGAAAGTTTGAATCACTGTCAGGGGCGGTGCGACTGCCGGAGCGAATATAAGGAGAGCTCCGGCAGCGCGCAGCCAGTCTTGCTACTGTTTCTAAATAAAGTTATTAATGTAACAAGCTGGTCGCGTCTTTCATTCCTGCGCCGATCTAACAACTCCTTTATATGAGACCAAGGTAACCCAAAGGTTGCCTAACCCCCATGAACCTGTCTGTGTGCCTTTTGTGTCAGCAGTGAACAGCTTCAATGAAGTGCCTCAGTCATCTACTGTGTGATGAGAAAGAACAACTTATAGGAAGCCCTTTCAGTAGTGGCACCGGGAGCTCTTCCAATGAAGATCACTTGGCCAGATCTCTCCTTTCTTACCTAGACAGCATATGAAAAAGGATGCATGCCTTTGAGTGATTGAGAGAGAGAGGGACGGAGAAGATAAATGGTTTTCCAATATGGTTCGTGGTTTACTGTTTACTGTTTTGTGTCTTTAACTTGCTGCATTTTAATTGCTATGTTATTATAAACATGTTGCTATGTACAAAGTGATAAAACAGCACTTTCAATAGAAGAGCAGAACATAATACATTGAGTAAATAATTGGATGGACTCAGCAGTTTGGATTTTAATGCAGGAAATCCAACCACAATTTGTATTTTTCCATATAAGTTAATTTGGGGATGTTATACAAGCCTGGGAGTTATACAACTCCTATGGTAGTTTTATTGTATATCTGTCATAAATGAAGACGAATATATGTGTCCCAGGATAATGTTGCAGGAGCTAATCTGAAGCAATCACCAGGACCAGAGGTTTATCCTTCCAAACTTTCAGACTCATGCTGTGACACATTGTGGAAAGAGAGAAATTCCTGAGGATGGGCTCCAGCATGAGTCCGAAAGCTTGGAAAATTAAACCTCTGGTCCCAGTGACCAACTCAGATTGGATCCTACATGTCATATTTGCTGAACATTTGTATCATAATTTCAACATTAAATTATGTATTTGTCATACTATGATGTAGTGAAAATGAGAATTTTTCTGTTGTTTTTAAAAGAGAATAGAAAATACCCCTTCTGTCATATTTATGTTGTCTTCTTCTTCCATTTCAACAAATGGAAGAAGATAAAACTCTCTGACAAGACTATTCTGACCCAGCCTTAGCAGAAGCACAAAAAACCCCTCTTTATTTACCTCTTGTGAATTAATTGCATTCACCCACCGAAAGGTCCAGGCAGTAGTCCTTTAACGACTATTATCAGTTCCTTGCGATAATTGCAAGGCCGTGAGCTCCCAGCCGAAAGGCTGGAAATTAAGTTCTGGCAAACAGTCTTTGTGGCACGAAACACAATGAGCAAAATCTTCAGAAATACGATCCTATGACAACCACTCCCCTTTCCTTCTATTTATTTCCCAGCCAGGGAGGGGCCATTCAGCGTCCACGTGTACTTTGCTTCCTGAGTCGACTCCTTGTCCTCCGTTGTTCACCTTTCCTAACTGCTCTGCGCATACATGCATCTGGAACAGGCCCCAGCTGCTCTTCCTCCTCACTCATATCAACCTCCAAAGGCAGCTGCCTCTCCAGTGGCTGGGAAATGTTGGACGGCTCTATCTCTGTGTCTGATGTAGAGCATTCCCCAGACTCCAGAACTGGCCCAAGTTCCTCCCCAAACTCCTCATCGTCCTAGTCTGCTGGCAGCTCTGCTGGCAGCTGGCAGGCAGCAACCAAGACTTTGGGAGTTAGCCCAAAGTCAGAATATTTCATACCTAAGGAGAACTTCTACCAACCTGGCTTGATTTTTGAATCAGGATTAGGAAAACTCTGAACTTAAAAGAGCATTATATTATCCTGAAGTCATTTCTGAAAATAGTTTTGATTATAACACCCTTGTCTATCCTGGCTGAGAATTATTGGCTTTGAATCCCAACAAAAGAAGAGCATTAGATTGGAAGACCTGGGATAAGCATATCTCTCCCCCCACCCTCTGACATACTTTGATATTTTTAATCTGAGCAAAAAGACCCAATCAGTTTTTGCTATTGTCTGTGGAGTACCTTGTCAACATCCTGGTGAGAATTGTTACTTCCAAAGCTGTGTTTGATTAAATGATGCCACCTATTTACATGGAAGCATCAATAAACTCACATTTAAAAAAATTAAAAATGTCATTGCTGTTGATTAATGATGCATTGTGACAAAATGGCATCTATTATCAATGTGTCCCCTGCAGTGTTAATTTACACATATGGGGTTTAATATAATTATAATAACTGTTACCAACATACAATCTGAAAACCACCCACCACAAAAGAAACACTGTGTGGTGAGTTCCTAGCTGTTATTACAATTTATAAGACTGTCTGCTTCTTTTGGTTCTATAGCAGGGAATAACAGAAGCTATTCTTTAATCTTGTTCAATGCTGCAGATGAAGTTCAGGGTCCCTCTTCTCTACTAAATATATTATTATTATTATGGGGCCTGGGAAGAAAGCTAAATTAAAATATTTAGCTGAATGAACAGCTTTTGATGGGATTTGAATAACAATAGCAATAGGATTTAGACTTATATACTGCTTCACAGTGCTTTACAGCCCTCTCTAAGCAGTTTATAGAGTCAGCATTTTGCCCCCAACAATCTGGGTCCTCATTTTACTGACTTTGGAAGGATGGAAGGCTGAGTCAACCTTGATCGGTTAGGATCAAACTCCTGGTAGTCAGCAGAGTTAGCCTGCAATACTGCATTCTAACCTGTGCCATCACAGAACATTGATTCAGTAAATTGTGAAGTCAATAGGCTCAAGACAACTAGACACATCATCTCATCCCTAGCTACTTGGATACTAACCTTCGAACACTTCTCCGAAATTCCAGCTGCAGCCCTCAAGTAGCTAGGCACAAAGTGGTATATTTTCCTAATAGCTGTTGCAATACATGTTAGGATGGGCTTGATCCTGAATAGACAACTGATATTCATCAACTGACCAGGATTGTTGAGCATCAAGCAGTATGAAAATAATAATACTGGAAAAATATTTGCTTCTTCACCTCTGAAAGAATGCTGGTGCTATGCAGGGTTCCACTTACCTTTACTACCGGTTCGCAGTGGGATCGCTCACGCTGGCATGCACAGATCACCAATGATGATGTCATGCCAGGTGAGCAGAGCCTCCCACCAGTTTTACTACCGGTTCTATAGAACTGGACAGAACTGGGAGCAACCCACCACTGGTCCTATGAAATTTGTATGTCTTTTTCTTTTTCATATTGCATTCTTTTCCAAAGGCATTGTTGAATATGTCAAAGATTTGAGCTGCAGAACCAAAAACAAATAAAATAAAATTGCATGAAATTGCATTCTTTATTTATATTCATACATGGCTAGAATATACTTAATTTCACAGAGTGGGCAGCCAATTAATCTCCTATTCGAAGCACCCCAGACAAAATTAATTTGCCAGGCAATTTTTTGCCATCCTTACACAATCGAGTCAAGACAATAGCTGGCCCTATCAGCAGGCAGGAAGAAACCTTTGTCTGGTGATCAGGATGGCTGATAGAGACCAGCCAGCCCTAACCCATTCTTCTCTGGCTCACCATTTCATCCCAATATCTCAGTCTTAAGGACTTCTCAAAGCAAGGCACTGTGGACAACAGGAAAGTCAGCAGAGTAGCTCATGAAAGGATCGAGAATGAGGGGCTCATGAACACAGGATATGGACGAGAGTGTTGTGGCCTGTGCAGTTAGTAGCTGATTCCGACAGCGAGGAGGCTGGTGTAGTGCTGCACCAGCAGCCTGTGCAGCTGGCGCTCGAGTCAGACAATGAGGAGGCTGGAGAAGATGTGGTGCCAGAGGCGGAGATTCAGCCAGGGCCTTCAGAACCTCCAGAAGTTCCCATAAGTGAAGAGGAAGAAGAGGAGGAGCCTCTTCTCGATGCACGAGCACACAGAGCTGTTAAAAGGCAGGAGTGGCTCCTCAGGAGGAGGTCTCCTCGAGAGTAAGGCTTGGGGCTAATTGGCCACTCCCCTAGCCTATTTAAGGAAGGATGACGACTGATGCAATTTGCAGGAAACAACTTCGTTCATATTCCTTCGTGTCTTGATTCCAGAAACGTTTGATTCGGCTCTTGTTTCTCTCTTGTCAGTTTTTCTGCAAATTGCTTCTGGGCATTCTGCCAACCACAGTAAGATTACGGTTATCTGAAATACAGTACCTCAGAATTGAGTTATTACTCTTTGGATTCTTGTCGGCTGTTAATGAAGTTAAATTAACAGCCCTTGTTCAGAAAAGACTGATTTAAACTGTACTTGTGTTCAAACACCTACTAAGAAAGCTCATTAGTAGTCTTTAATTAGTAAAGTAAGGTTTGTACGGACTTTGGGTGTGCTGCATTCTTTGGAGTCCATAGCTGGGGCAGAACAGAGAGAGATACTCCTACTTCCTGCTTTAGGCCAAGTGGAGCAGGGATGGGATTTAGCGTATTCGGATCAGTTTGGGGGAGCTGGTTGCTCCGACGATCAGCTGAGAGCAAACCGACTCGCTCTGACAGTTATATGGGCCCACCCACCCACCCCTGTGCTATACTGACCTTTATTTTCTTTTTTTGAAGCCCAGCTGATAAGCATGGCAGAGCAGATTGCCATGCCTCAGCTGTTTTACTCACTGGGGCTGCAGTCGAAGGTAAGTTTTAGACTGGTTTGGAAACGAACATACGCAGAGAGCGCGCTCAGCGAACCGGTTGTTACACCAGTTGAATCCTGCCACTGAATTGGAGTGACAAGCTCCTTCTTCAGTTGGAATACAGGTGTGATTAATGTAAACAACTATGAGGAAAAATACAAAGAAAAACAGACTATTTTCTCTCAAACACAAACACACAAGGAAATTTAAAATGGAAAATTTAACCAAAATGGAAAGTCAAGATTTGGCGAAGTATTAATCTCAGAGTTGATGAAGGTGAGCCAAAATGTCCATAATTAATTTAGCAATTCCCAACTGGACCCTATCTTAGCATTAATCAATTTTCTTTAGATGAATTACCCCATTGACGAATCATCATTCCCTCCGTCTTTTAAAATAAATGGTGTATGAGTCCATTTAAGAGGAAGTTCTTATGCTTATGTTAGGACCTGCTTAGAATTACTGTATGTAAAGATTAGAAAGGAAGGGAGGTTTGTTTGGTTTCTAGCTGAAGAATTGGCAGGTTATCTATGATTCACCCTTATGCATAGAAGGCATATTCAGACTTTGCATATATGAATCTTGATAAGATGGGTTTCTAATATAAAATACAGTAGTGGCCAGAATTGTGGAAACCTTTTAGGAAAAGTGTATTTTTGAGGTTTGATGGCTAATAACATCCCTTTTTTGGAGTTTCAAGATAATCATATTCCACTCCTGGAATAGCCTGGGAATAGCCCAGACCTTAACCCAATTGAAAACCTAAAGAAACTTGTTAGTCAGAAGCGACCCAGCAATAAAACGCAGTTAATAGAAGCAATCATTCAATTTTGGTTTCACATTATAACAGCTGTAGAACTAAAAGACTTGGTTCACTCCATGGGAAGATATTGTAAGGCCGTAATTCATGCTAAAGGTTACCCAACTACTAACTGACTTGGTGATTATTTTTGTGTATCTCATTTTTTCTACGTGTTTCACTTTTCTTCTTTATACTGTAACTGCTATTCTAATAGCAAATCCTTCATAAAAGTTATTGCATTACATTCTTGATTAAATTATCTTTCCATTGATATATAATTTTATGGTACTACTCCCAAAAAAAGTAGTGTTATTAGCTAGTTTTAGAAAATACACTTTTCCCAAAAGGTTTCCACAAAAGGTTGGCCACTACTGTAGTATCATCGTTGTCAACCATTCAGTTGTGTGTCTGGCCCTCGCTACTCTATGGATCAGCCCTGTCCATGCCCTTCTGTCTCACACTGTCTCCAGGCTCATCCCGGTATCATCATTTATAGGGTCCAGCCAGCGGGGACTAGGATAGCCCTTTCTCCTTTTACCGCTTATAACTCCCAGCATGATTGATTTTTTGTGTGAGTCAGCCCTCATGACAAAACAAAAACAGCAGGAGATTTTAAAACCCCATCCAGAAATATTTGGATGTCTGGCACAGATTCTCTTCCAGATATGAGCATGTTGGACTTGGGCCTAAAACTAGCAACGGCTGGCATAATATGCGATCTTGGTGCAGTTTATACAAGGCTCTGGGTAATGATATTTCAGTAGCTAATTGTAGGTTTCAGCTGCGAGAGTCTGGCTGTGAGAGTAACTGAAGGGAGGGAATCATTAGGTATTTTTCTAGTGATTAAAGTTGCTATCCCTTTCAGGTTTTGCAGCTGGTAACACAACCAGAGCGTTTATAAGGGTGCCTTTATACCTATGCTTTTCTCTCATTGTTCATTTCAGATCGGCGTTAACATGTGCATAACATCTTGTGTTGTAAATGTTAGCATGGGCAGGGGTCAGACTAGATTGTTTCCAGTGGCACTTCAGAACCTTACAATCCATGTTTTTCTCAATCTTCCTTCCCCTTTTCTATACTCTGCATTCAGTTGCTTAACCCAAAAGGAAATAGCACGATGGATGTGTGTGTGCATACATATGTGTGCGTGTGTGTATAAGCCTGTCTGTACGTGCATCAGCATCTATACATAAATTTTATCTTGTAGAACTGGAGATGCATCATAATCCTACTGCATTTATGTGGATACAAAATACATTAATGGGAATTTCAATGCATTCTTATAAAAACTGCCAATCCAAGGAAATGGAAAAGATTACCCAGAGTTACATGGAGATTTGTTATCCTGAAGTAGTTACAGGGCAAGCCAAATGTTTCAAATTTTATAAGATAGATCACAAACGGCCCATTTAAATGAGGTGGAATGAATTTGCAGGATGCATTTTTTTTTTTATTAATAAGGTGGCTCCTGTGGCACAGTGATGTTTCTGCAACTTGGAATGAAAAATAAACCTAGGGGAGGATTTTGAAGAGAACTAGCTTTTTGCATGCTATATTGAAAACACTACAAGATCTTTATTTTCCCAAGTGGAAATAATTCTGGATAAAATATTTCTCCAGATGAGAGTGCACTTAAAGCTCAAAGCACCTGCAAATGTTTATTTGCACATTTTTCAAGCAGAGCATTCACGGAAGACAAACAAATACTCCTAAAAGGTAGGAGATCCCCATGGACAGCATTGGGCAAACTCAGCTCCCTCTGGCTCACTGTACTGCTTCCAGTGTGAAATAGGTAGCTTGTCCAGATGTCTCTCAATCACATAATTATAGATAACTACAGAATATGAAGCAAATACCTTGTTTTATCTATCTCCTGGCTGAGCAGCATGGTGGCCTAGAGGTAGAGCTCTCGCCTCACAATCAGGAGGCTGAGAGTTCGATCTTAGGTAACGGCAGATATTTCTCACTCTGGGTGCACAGAGAAAATATCTGCTGTGAACTCTGTGTAGGCTTAGGAAAGGGCATCTGGCCAGTAAATGCTCAGCTCCATTCAGTCACCCAACCCCCTCCTGATGCAAGGGATTACAGGGTCTTTGAAAGAAAAAAAATCTATCTCACAGTGGAGATTTGCAGCCCAGATCAATGAAGTAATTTTTTTTTTTTAGATGGATGATTTTACGGCATATAGAATGCAAATTAGCCTTGACTCGCAGTGACTGCCTGGAAAATCCATGTAGTTTTCTAGACAACACTTTCACATGTGGTATACTGTCACCTTCTTAGGGCTGGGAGGGAGTGATTAGCCTAAAGTTATCAAGCTGTCTTAGGACAGAACTAGAACTCACAGTCTCCTGGTTTAGCCTGCTGCCTTTAATCCACTACACTAAATTGGCTCTCATATATTTTAGAAGCACATATTAAATTCAGTTGAATTTTGAAGCTGATCCAAACCTGAATCATAAAAAGTTCTGGAACGGTTTCTGGAACAATATCATGCAGTAGAGCAAATTGAAAATTCATTATAGATTTGGCTATAGAGAGAGACTCAGATAAATGGTTCCACAACATGCCTAACTCTTTATTAACTTCTCAAGGCACGTTATTCTGGCAACACAGTATCACAAAAATTAGGTTACAGTCAGCAAGTTTGGAGTTGGTGGAACATGGTCCATGTTTTCAGCAAGTGCCTTGTATCCCATGATCCCTTGAACAGAGAAACTAAGGGTCACATCGTAACTATATTAGCCCCAAACCCTTTGGCCAAGCAAGCAACAGTAAGCATGACTTGACCCATCACCAAAGTGTTGGGTGCTGCCTAGTGGTGGCAACAGAACCTGTAACGAAGAGGTTGCTTCATTGCTGCTCTCCTTCCCAGAGTTCTAGGTAGGCAAGACAAATCAATAGAGCAGGCTCTGAGTGGGCAGACTTCAGATGTGAAGAACAAAAAGCGAACCGACAGGGGTGAAATCCAGCAGGTTCTGACAGGTTTTGGAAAACCGGTAGCGGAAATTTTGAGTAGTTGAGTAGGAGAACTGGCAAATACCACCTCTGGCTGGCCCCAGAGTGGGGTGGGAATGGAGATTTTGCAGTATCTTTCCCCCAGGAGTGGGGTGGGAATGAGGATTTTGCAATATCCTTCCCCCAGGAGTGGAGATTTTGCAGTATCCTTCTCCTGGAGTGGGGTGGGAATGGGGATTTTGCAGTATCCTTCCCCTGGAGTGGGGTGGGAATGGAGATTTTGCAGTATCCTTCCCCCAGGAGTGGGGAGGGAATGGAGATTTTGCAATATCCTTCCCCTAGAGTGAGGTGGGAATGGAGATTTTGCAGTATTCTTCATCCAGGAATGGGGTGAGAATGGGGATTTTGCAATATCCTTCCCCCAGGAGTGGAGATTTTGCAATATCCTTCTCCAGGAGTGGGGAGGGAATGGAGATTTTGCAATATCCTTCCGCTAGAGTGAGGTGGGAATGGAGATTTTGCAGTATTTTTCCCCCAGGAATGGGATGAGAATGGGGATTTTGCAATATCCTTCCCCCAGGAGTGGAAATTTTGCAGTATCCTTCTCCTGGAGTGGGGTGGGAATGGAGATTTTGCAGTATCCTTCCCCCAGGAATGGGGTGAGAATGGGGATTTTGCAATATCCTTCCCCCAGGAGTGGAGATTTTGCAATATCCTTCTCCTGGATGGGAATAAAGATTTTGCAGTATCCTTCCCCTGCCACACCCACCAAGTCATGCCCACCAAGCCACACCCACAGAACCGGTAGTAAAAAAAAAATGATTTCACCCCTGTAAACGGATCTGATGTGAGTGCATTTGGAACCATCAGTGGCAGAAAGCCATGCCTTTTCCTAGCTTTGCTATACCCCCTATGCCATTTCTTTGAGAGGAGGTCATACATCAGTACTATTGATTCATTTTCTAGCACCAAGGAAGAGGGATTAAAAGAGTTTTAGCTAAGACTAGGTAAAACCTGTAGGATATAAGCTTAGGTTTTCGTTAAAAGGTGAACATACTCTTCACATAGTATGTTCTATATCCTGTATGGTACCCATTTCACTACTCAAAGTGACTTTGGGCAATTTTTAACTGAAAATAAGACCCTGTCTTATATTTTTTGGAACCCTGAACTTGGCCTTATTTTCGGGAGGTCTTATTATTTTAGGGCGCATTGAGCAAGACGGGGCTCCTCTTGCCATCTTACCTGATTTCCAGCTCTGTCTCCCTAATCCTAACCAAGGAAATGGTGGGAACCAGCTGCGCATGGTTTAAATATTTTCGGGGAGGGCTTATTTTCAGGGAGGGCTTATTTTAGCACATGCGCTCAAAAGCCCAATTGGGCTTATTATCAGGGGGGTGTCTTATTTTCAGGGAAACAGGGTATTTAATTTTTTTAAAATACACACACACACACACACACTTTAAAGGCATCCATATAAAACCAACTGAATTTGCTTACCTTGCCTTTAACTGACTTCAGTTTATCACTGAAGCAACTACTGGTAATTCACAGCAGATCTAACACTTGATTCAGAGACATTATAAATGTTGGTTGACCTCCAATTATAGTAGTCAATGAGAGGCATGAACTTTCTGCTTTCCAAATCAAAGGGTGGTTTTAGATTGAATCAAATTGGATGGCTTTTCAACTTAGTTTGACATAAATATACTTGTTTTCTGAGTAGTTTAATGTTAAATTTCCATGGTCAGGGTTTTATCTAGTATTTCATTACAAAGGAAACTAGCATGTGAAAATTTCTATCTCACATACCAGAATAACTTGTTCAACCTTGAGAACTATAAACCTTGATTTGGAAAGAGATGAAGATGCTATTTGCCTTTGACAGTAAATTATCTTGGGTCAGCCCTGTTACCTGTTTCAAGATCAAAGTGATATCAGGCAACCATCTTGGTGCCACATTGGTTAGAGCGCAGTACTGCAAGCTACTTCTGCTGACTGCCGGCTGACTGCAATTTAGCAGTTCAAATCTCACCAGGCTCAAGTTTGACTCAGCCTTCCTGTTGTGGCCCATCAGTGGCCTGTGCAGCTAGTAGCTGATTCCAACAGCGAGGAGGCTGGTGTGGTGCTGCGCCAGCAGCCTGTGCAGCTGGAGCTCCAGTCAGACAATGAGGAGGCATTGTCTCCAGTCAGACAATGAGCTCCAGTCAGACAATGAGGAGACAATGAGGAGCTCCAGTCAGATAATGAGGAAGATGTGGTGCCAAAGGGGGGGATTCAGCCAGGGCCTTCAGAACCTCCAGAAGCTGCCTTAAGTGAAGAGGACAAAGAGGAGGAGCCTCTTCTCAATGCACGGGCGCGCAGAACTGCCAAAAGACAGGAGTGGCTCCTCAGGAGGAGGTCTCCTTGAGAGTAAGGCTTGGGGCTAATTGGCCACTCCCCTAGCCTATTTAAGGAGGAACGTCGACTGAAGCAATTTGCAGGGAACAACTTCATTCACATACCTTCGTGTCTTGTCTTGCTTATCTTATCAGCTTCCTGCAAATTGCTGCTGGGCATTCTGCCAACCACAGTAAGCTTTCAGTATTATTCTTTGAATTCTTGGCGGCTGTTAATGCAGTTAATTAACAGCCGTTGTTGTAAAAAACTGGTTTATTTAGTAAATTAAGGTTTGAACGGACTTTGTGTGGGCTGCGTTCTTGGGGTCCGTAGCTGGGGCAGAACACTTCCATCCTTCCGAGGTGGGTAAAATGAAGACCCAGATTGTTGGGAGCAATATGCTGACTCTGTAAACTGCTTAGAGAGGGCTGTAAAGTACTGTAAAGTGGTATATAAGTCTAAGTGCTATTGCTATTGCTATCACTGTGGTGGAAAAATTGACTAACTGTCCTAAACTAATTAATCAGCAAACTGTTGGTCTGTGAGAAAGCTTTAATTCATTTCACATTTTCTTCAATATCTCAAAACAGTTTCCTCATTGAGAATTTGATTATATTTGGATTAATTTAGATGCAATTAATCAGTGAAATAAATGTTTAGAAAACAGATGATGAATCAATTAACATTCCCAGTTGATAGCTCTAGAAATTAGCATACCTGAATGGTGGAATAGGGGAAAAAGGGAAAGCTTCTCTTCTATAATGGTGCAGAAAATAATAGTCCACCAAAGCAAATAGCAAAGCCTTCATTCCTTTAAAATTTGATTTCACAGACACAGTCCATTTCAGACTTCAAAAAGTCTTCTCGAAGTCTTAAAATGCATTATGTTCCATTTTGCTTCCTGGCCCTGCACAAATTACTTTATTAGGGATGCATTTGTCAATGTGTGTTATTATCCTCACATGTTGTTAGGAGCACCAGAGAAAACTGTCTTTAGATGGAAAGACAGACAGTTTCATTTTTCTCCTGGTATTTCATAGAAGTGGGGGAAGGGAGAGACATATACAGTAAGTAGAATATTCTACAGTGCCCTCTAGTGGCAGTGAGATATAGCTGCAGAAAATTAATGAGAAATGTTAAAATGCTGTCCTTCAGGTGAGATGCAATAGGTTTTTCATAGATTTTAAACCTTAATCCTGAAATATTAATTGAATTGCCTACCAAGGAACAAAAGCTGGTAAAAGAGTTTAATTGTTTCCATTTCAAAACCGATTAGCAGATGGGCTCTGTTCTCTACTATACTATATTTAAAAAACTACTTGGCCCATTGTCCATCCTATCAAGTCAAATGGTAAATTACAAAAACTAGTGAATGTGAGGCCTCAGGGTTTAGCAACTGTGTTGAGACACAGAGGCAATGTAGCCTGCTGTGCTGGGAAATGAAGGTGGAAGTTTCTTCACACAAAGCACATTCTTTACTATTGAAGTAAAGCAGGGGTGAAATCCACATTTTTTTACTGCCGGTTCTGTGGGTGTGGCTTGGTGGGCGTGATGTGGCTTGGTGGGCGTGGCAGGGGAAGGATACTGCAAAATCCCCATTGCCTCCCCACTCCTGGGGGAAGGATATTGCAAAATCTCCATTCCCACCTCACTCTGGGACCAGCCAGAGGTGGTATTTGCCGGTTCTCTGAATTACTCAAAATTTCCGCTACCAGTTCGCCAGAACCTGTCAGAACCTGCTGGATTTCACTCCTGAAGTAAAGGATCCTTCTTTGGCACACCATTTTGCTTTTAAAGATGCCAGCCACTGTTGCTGCTGAAACATCAAGAAATTTGTATTCTATGCCATGGTCACTAGATCCTGAAAACCAACTCTGTGCAATAGATACTAGCTGTGAAAGCCTATATCAGTGTATCACAAGACCTATGAGATCAAGTGTCCTAACAATATTATTTTTTTAAATATTGTATGGAATATGGATTGCTTGCTTATCATCTTTTCTTTCGAGAAATTGCACACAACAATATACTTATCCTAGATTTGATCTTTGAAACAAATGAAGTTAAGATGGGATGTATCTTAATCAGGCAAGATAAGCTCTGATTATGAACAGGGGTGGGATTCAAAAATTTTAGCAACTGGTTCTCTGTCCGGTTGCTGGGTGGGCGTGGCCATGGTGGGCGTGGCCTCCTGCATCATGGCGGGGGGGCGTTTCCACTCTCCCCAAGTTCCGGAGGCTTCAGGAGGGGAAGGGAGGGCTGGGCAGGGCCAGCCAGTCCTTGCAACTACTGGTTCGGCAAACCAGATGTAAAATTAGCAACCAATTCACCCGAACCAGCCCAAACCAGCTGAATCCCATCCCTGATTATGACTCTACTCTTCATAGATTTAGGTATATTTTTAATTGTTGACTTACTGTTTGGGTCTTTTCAACTGAGGTCTGAAGGGATGCTTTACTTCAATAGTAAAGTATGGTTTGTGCGAAGAAATATACACCTTACATTTCAATAGAGTCTTGTTAGACTGTTACAGGAAACATTAGTGGTATATCATTATGATTGATAATGATTGAAATTGGCTCGTTAGGCAAAACATCAAAGAGACTTTACTAACCAATTAATAAGGCATTAGTTCACAAGAATCACACTCAATGTACTCGGTGCCATATAACATGCACTTCTCTTTGGGGTGCCAGAAAATTCTTTGTATTTTTAGCCCCAAGAAATTAGTTCAGTAGTTGTAGAGTAAAAAATGCATTAGTGTTTACTGCATCAGAATAATACAACAACTGCCCTGTAAACAGAGATAGTCTTGCAGGATGGACAATAAAAATGGCCATACTCAGTATCCTATCATCTTCTGCATTCATTTCATAGCAAAGTTGTGAAGGAAAATTTCTGATCTGGGTTCTTGTTATTTTAGCAATTTAGATGTTAGCTGTATTCCCGTGTATTCATTCTCAATCAATTCTTCCTTTTCCTCATTGTTTTGTTTTCTTACACAGGATATGTAGGTAAAGGTTCCAGCAATAAAACATGAAGGAATCTCCTAAAGTAGAATCTAGTTATCTTGTGATTTGGCCATGACCATTTTGGTCTCCTGGTCCTGAACTGTTCGAAGCCTCAAAGACACCCATTCAAGGAATAGGTCATGTCCATTTTGCCTATGAAGGCAATCTTAAATAAGTGAAACACTTCCCAAAGCTCCATCTTCACTTCATAGTCAATTTATCTGACCCATCCGAAAGCTCAGTGGTTAGGACGCTGAGTCTTAGACCGTTAAAAGATCGACAGCTTGGTAGTTCGAGACCCGAATGCTGTGAGACTCAGTGAATTCCCCTCACTTATCCTTGCTCCCACCAATTTAGCAGTTCGAGAGCATGTAAATGCAAGCAGATGAATAGGTACCACATATACGTATATGGGAATGTAACACTGAATCGTCTGTGCTGTGGCATGATTCATGCTGACCATAATGATCACAGAAAAGTCTCTGGACAATGCTGGCTTTTTGGCTTAAGAAGCAGAGATGAGAATTATCCCCTAAAGTCCATCACGACTAGCAGGTTAAAATCCACAAGGACATCTTTACCTTTACAGCATCCAGAATATCTCCTGATAAGATATTGACCCTATGGAGAAATCCTGTAGAGCTCTTGCACCAAAGACACCTTTTCGTTCTGAGGACAAGCTTTACAATCTGGCTCTTTAAATTTTCTCTTTAGATTAAACAGCAGAGGGGGGGGAGATTGGAGAAACTGCTGGAATGTAGTTACATTAAAAATAAACAAATAAAGCTGTAAAGAGCAGGAGAGAGCCTGTAAATTATTCCCACATTTTTTCCCCTCCAAGAAATGTACAGACAGCGTCAGTCTCAATTTTTAAACAGTCGATTAGAGAGGGAGATTGTCACTGACATTTCTACCTGTCATACTTGTGTAAAGCTGTCAAGCAGCAGGTGGGCAGCTGAGACTGCCCTGGAAAAGACGTCTTTATTACCTTTCTCATTCAGCTCTGCCATAAGCTCAGCTTGCTGTGATGGGTTAAGCACACTGCTTTGGTTCACGCTGAACATGCTGCCTGCAAGGAATAACATATTTGACAGCTCTATGTGTTTTATGTCTCCCAAATTAGGCGCAGGTAGGCTGTAATCCTGTGTTTCTCAACCTTGTAGCTTGAAGATGGGTGGTCTTCAATTCCCAGAATCCCCCAGTCAGCAAAGTAAAAACAAAAATGAATCCGAGAACAAGTGAACTTTGCAAACAGACAGCCTAGCTCTGTGTGTTCATTAACATTTCTTGTTGTGACCCCAACTCCCGAGCCTGTCCTAACAGAGGAAGAGGACTCAGAAGGTGATGGAGAGGAACTGACAAGACCTCCCTCTCCAGGACCCTCCTCTCTGGCAATGCCTCAGGTTCCATCCGAAGGCCAAGAGGAACAGCCTGGGATATGCCAGGAGGAAAGCATATCGGAACAACAACAGATAGGGAGCGAGGATGATGAATCCTGGCTTGATCCCAGGCAGTGTCGGAGGGAGAAGCGTGTGCAGTAACGAAAGAGGCGTGGGAGGGCCAGAGATTGAGCTGAGTCACTGAGCCACACCCCACAAGGAATAAAAGTGGGTGTGATTGCTCTTCAGGCTTTGTGACGGTCAAAGTTAAAAACCTGAGAGTCACATCGCGTTACCTGAAATCTGGCTTGTGCATATTTTGGATTGGACCTTGGTTAATTCTTGCTTCGTGGATTACTTTTTGCTACTGAACCGGACTGAGGAGAAACTCTCTCTCTTGTTGACTGTGAGTGAAAACTGACTTGGCAGGCATTTCACAGTTTACTGCCAAAACTCTTATCTGAAAGGGTTTCTAGTCTGATTGCTTAATAAAATCTTGGCAGGCGTGCCTGGTTGTGTGTTTCCCTGTGTGGGGAAGGGGGACAGAACAATTTCTGATTGACGTACGTCTTTCTGGATATTTAAAATGTTTCTGTGATGCAAACTTTTCATTGGGTGAGATTTCTAGACCTGTGCATGGCTGTAGAAATGTCTATTTTGCATGGAGCAGTTTTGCTTGCTGCTCTCAAATGGCTGCTTTCACCCTGCCTCACAGGTAACCTAGCTTTTGTACCAAGATATTTCTGTGCATGTCTCTGTTCTTTTCATTTTCAATAATCATCTGAATTGTTTGGGAGTGGTCATTCTACATGGTATTCCAGCAAATGTCATTCATGGGCAGAGTCCACTAAGATGTAATGAATCACCCACAAGTGACCCTTCCTCTCAGTTACTGTCTTGTATTCAACATAGGCCTGGCCCTCGGCCTACTTGAAAGCAATTCAAATGTGACATGGCTAATGTGTCTAGAAGATAATGAGGATTCAGCAAGAAATTTCCTCATTACTGCCTTATCAAACTGTTGGCAAGAACTGCAGATCTTTGACCTGGTCAACTATAAGGGAAGACAATTTAGTATAAACTTTTTTCCTCTGGCCCTCCTGGTTATTCAAGAAGGGCAAGGGAATTTCCATTGCTAAACAAGGCAGTTAAGTGAGTTGCATCTAGGTTTTTTTCTTTCTTTCTTTCCTTCCTTCCTTCCTTCCTTCCTTTCTCTTCCTTCTTTCTTTCAAAGTTATAGGCCGCCCCATTTATTGCCAAGTGACTCTTAAAACATAAAAACATAGTATAAAACAATAAGAGCATTAAAAACATTACAACTCTCAACATTAAGAGTATTAAAATCAGTCAAGAACTGGATAAAAAGGGAACCAAAGCATAAATGGAGTGGAAATGGCCTCTTCCATCTGCTAAGTGACAGCCACATCAGGAAGAAGTATAAGAATCTGGAAAAGAATCAAGGCCTGAAGAAGTAACTAGAGAACATGTGGAAAGTAAAGGCCAACGTGGTCCCAGTGATGGTAGGAGCACTCGGGACTGCGCCTCCTAAACTGGGAGAGTGGCTCCAAAAGATCCTAGGAATATCATCAGAGCTCTCTGTCCAGAAGAGTAAAGTGCTAGGAACAGTTAAGATACTCTGCAGAAACCTCATGGTTTCTACCCAGGCTTCTGGTAGAGAACCTGAGACTAAGGAAGATTCATACCACTCACTCATAAGGGCAAGAAGGGAAATGTTTTCCTGTATTATAGTCTTCTATGTACTCTATTTCTAAATACTCTATTTTTTTAAAAAAATTGATTTATATGCCGCCCTTCTCCGGAGACTCAGGGCGGCTTACAATGCGTTAAGCAATAGCCTTCATACTTTTGTATATTTATACAAAGTCAGCTTATTGCCCCCACAAACTGGGTCCTCATTTTACCCACCTTAGAAAGGATGGAAGGCTGAGTCGACCTTGAGCCTGGGGAGAATTGAACTCGCAGTAATTGCAGGCAGCTGGATGTTAAATGCTGCCTTAGGAGG
Source organism: Pantherophis guttatus (assembly GCF_059756535.1). NCBI lineage: Eukaryota > Metazoa > Chordata > Lepidosauria > Squamata > Colubridae > Pantherophis > Pantherophis guttatus. The sequence continues at coordinate 237,153,539 of NC_142064.1, forward strand.
CATTAGCCTCCTACGCTACTCGGGCTCCGCCTTTTTCACAACCTTTTTTGCCACGGTTGTTAAGCGAAAGTGAAACCAGCCATTAAGTGAATCCAGCTTCTCCCACTGGCTTTGCTCGTTGGAAACTAGCTAGGAAGGTCACAAATGATGATCATATGGCCCCAAAATGTTGCAACCATCATAAATGCATGCTGGTTGACAAGTACCTGAATTTCGATCAGGTGACTGTGAGGATACTGCAATGGTTATAATAAGTGTAAGAACCATGGGTAAGTCATTTTCTCAGTGCTGTTGTAATTTTGATTGGTTGTAAATGGAGTACTACCTGTACATGAAAATTTGTTTGATTGTATTCATAATGTATATTTTATTGTTGAATAAGCCCTGAACTTGTTAGGGACTTGTCCTTGCAGTCTCAGAGAATTGAATGGAAATGGATTTTTTCTTTTAAATAATACATTGACAAATGATAGTAATATAAAAGAGAAGCACTTCTGGTGAATATAATTTCCTAAACAACACCTGAATGATTAGTTGCACAATATGGATTTACATAGCATTAGTAATTCTTGCATTTATAATTTTTTGCAGTTCCACCCAAGTAATAATAATTCTGAAGTCTTTTACTGTTTAAATGCAAATGTATTCCATTAATTAAAATTAATGGTCACAACTAAACGAACATTCTGGTACTGTGACTGAATAAAAGTATAAATTATATTCCTTCCTATTTCTCCTTCCGTCTGTGAACGAATACATTTTTCATTTTCTTTTTGATGCCATTAATAATTCCTCCTTTAGGCAACAACTGGACTTTCAAAGTGTCAACCACTGTGACTATGTTTCCATAAAAACTCTGTAAAATGGGATCTTATTGTCCACGCGTTATTGATAGAGGAGGGGGGGCTGTAGGGATTTAGTCAAAAGATGAATCTGCAGCAAATTGCAGCTTCATGATTTTCATGTTACATAGCAAATCACACTTTATATTTATCTTGGGGTTTTTTCCCCGCAACGTATATGAAAAAGACAAAAATGATACAGTGAAGTTAAAAGAAGTCACACTGTTAACACACCATAAAGAATCTGCTTTTATACCCATATTTTGGTAAGAAATATCAAGAAATAACCTTTTTCTCCTGAATAAATTGGCAGCAACTTCCAAAGAAAAGAAGACTCTCAGCTGGAAACCTGTAACCTGCAGGGTTGCTAAAATGTTTACAATGACCAGGCCCAGCATTAAATGAAAGCAGATCAGAGTATGACTGACAATCTGTTTGTCAGTCATACTCTGATCTGCTTTTATCAGATTGGTGTAGTCTTTCTTTAAGATTTGGCATTGGAGAATCTTGACATATCTGAATTTTTGTCTCACTCCCTCATATTCCCATTCTCACAAACCTGTATTACTATATAAAATATTGCATACAAATATAAAATTTTTGCACCCAGTGAATTTTTTTAAAAGGCTGAATTGTGCCTTGTATTTTTTTTTTTTTAATTTGATTTATATGCCGCCCTTCTCCAGAAACTCAGGGCGGCTTACAATGCGTTAAGCAATAGCCTTCATTCTTTTGTATGTTTTATACAAAGTCAGCTTATTGCCCCCACAAACTGGGTCCTCATTTCACCTACCTTAGAAAGGATGGAAGGCTGAGTCAACCTTGAGCCTTGGAGAGATTCGAACCAGCAGAAATTGCAGGCAGCTGTGTTAATTACAGGGTGCACTAAACCCCTGTACTATCAAGTATTCTATACTTTTAGCCTTTTCAATTTCATCCTGTGACTCAATACAGAGAGAGAGAGACAGAGAGAGAGACAGAGAGACAGAAAGACAGACACCTTAATTTAGCAATACTAGGTAACTGGAACCTGCTGGTATTTATGTAACATAAAACTAACTTTTGCAGGATCCAGAGTCACTCTTACATCTCAGGTCTAGTTATGTTACATAGCTTCTCAACAAGAAGAAGGAAATAAAGCACGGATCAAACTCACTGTGTCACGTTGCCATCACGTGACATCACAACGGTTTTTTCTCTTCACAGAGCTGGGGTGGGCGTGACCTGTGCATGACGCATCCGGCCCACGGGCCGCCAGTTTGACAACCCTGAAAGTCTTTGTTATAATACAGTCCTCACATATCACTTAAACTTTGAACATCAGTCATCTGAAAGTATTATGACCAATTTTCTGATTTTGGTGATGAGAGTTCAATTCTGGGAGTGCTACAATCAACTGTTTAATGCATGTGATTTGATTACACCTACAGTTGTACATACAGTTGTACATTCATACAGAATTACTTACCATTATTTTGTTGAATAGCATTTCACTAGATAATACATACCAAAAATGTAGGATGCGTGAAACCTGTTGCTCTCAAGAAGTTTAGATTTTCTGTAGCTGCTTGATCTTTCCAATATTAACCTTACTAATAATTTCATTATTCAAAGTCATCATTAACACGTTTAACTAAGCAACAGGATTGAGTTAAAGTTTCTAATTTTCTATTGGAATATAGGTCCTGCACTTCAGTGATAAATCAATAACACCTCAGAATCATTACACTCAATTCTTTTCTTTTTTTTAAGCAATGGCAAGGGATAAGAATACTATAATTGTGCTATTTACTACTCCACACTTCCCCAAAAATCAATAAATTTCAGCAAGTCTAGATTTAGTTTCTTTTGGATATAATGGGTATCTTTACTTCATATATCTTATTTGCAGAGTACTCAAAAAAGAAAAATAATAATGCTGTTGAAAACAGAGGCACTTACTTCTAAGGGAACAGGTAGAGTTTATGATCTAACGACTTGAACAAGACAGCAGAAAACACTGTTGTTTAGCAGCTATTGAACTGAAAGACGTGCTTTTCAATCACAGATCTTCAAAGGGAAGCACTAGCATTTTATTAATGTTGTCTTGGGATTTTTTAAATTATTAGTCTTAATTGCCACAGGTAGGTCCTTTCACAAACAAGTGGGCTAGAAATATGATAAATAAATAAAAATACTAAAATCTCACAATTCTTTTGGATATCATAACATCATCTAGCAGGTGGCTTGGAGATATTCTTCCTCAACCCATGGCCTGAGTTAATAATATGCCATTTATAGAACATCAAAAGAGAGATAGCCTTTAATTGGAGAATCAGTAAAAGGGCTGTTCGTTGAATTGCTAATCAATGTTCTCAGAGAGTACTAGGAATTCCCACTAATTCTCTTAAACCCTTGTAAATGAGTGTAGCAAATTATCTTGATGGAAAGGAGATTGGCACATATAAAGTATAATCTTAGGATGTTCTGGAAGCCAATTGCAAGAAGAAAAAAATCTGCATTTCATTAATATGTTTTACTTCTATTTGCACTTTAGTCTTCTCCCTTCTGGAATAAAGATTATCTCTTTCTTTTCTGGAAAGATTATTAAGATTATCTTAATTGATAATCTAAAGGCATCAAAACATATATAGGCTATATAATAACCAAGGAACCATATTACATTACAGGCATATTTAATCTATCAGTTTAAATTAATTAGATTAATTAATTGATCTATTAATTAATGAGCCAATACACTTACCCACCAAGATATAAACCCCATTGTATTTATTGATCTAACTACTGTGGCGGCCTTTTTTTTTTAACAATTCCTCTTTGATTGAAACATTTATTTGCTAAAACATGTTTTAGCAAAATTCATATAAAACTATAGCAATCCATATCAGTTGAATATACCTACTCTAATATTAACTGCACTATTTCACAATATGTGCTTTTGTAGCTTCCTTATCACTATTGGAAACAATGCAACTAGTTTTGTTACATGGTCATCAGACAACAGAAAATAATTTTCCCCCATTTAATATAGATTGATTCAATTGGATTAACTGAATATTGAAAATTGAAGGGGATGATGAATCTAAGCTGTAGGTTCCTGATAATGCAATGTAATAATTTAAGGGGGCAAATTTTCTACTGTAAGTTATTATTACAAATGCAATGTGTATTTGGTATCTTCTATCCAAATAGGCTGTTGGCATTGTTTGAAAGAGAAGTTCTGTAAAAGCTTGTCTCAAGGAGTGAGATGTCTATGAATTCTCAAGCATCCAGGTCATGGTTGTCCCAGAAGTGCTTTTCCAAAAGGCATCTGGAATTTCTTGGGGTTTTTTTCTTTGAAAATCCTTCCATCCCCCACCAGTCAATTAGAACTGAAGAAGCTTCTTATATGAGAAGTGAAATGTTTTTAAAAAAAAAAAAAAAAACCAAAAAAGTTCTGTTACTTTTTTGGAAAAGCACCTTTGGGACAAAGAGAACAAAATGTGAAAGATTGTAAGTAGCATACGTTCCTTTTCCTTCTTTTAAAAAATTGATACCATTTAGCCAATTAATCTTACATACCTGCTCTCTATCGTGTTCAAATCTTTAAAAACTAAATAGCCCCTCACTAGTATATGATAATTTATGTCATTCAGCAATTCATTTAGCAATTCCTGATCTAGCAAGAAGGCTAAAATTGACAATATCAATTATGGCCGTAACAACACTTTGATAGTAATCACCCCTTAAATAGTTTAAATATTGCAATTTTTAAAACCATGAAATTAAAGAAATCCATTCAAAACCAAATTTCTGCTCTTTGTAGTTTTATTAACAATTATTTCTAATCTTTTCACAATCTCTTAAAGATGAAGTATGTTCACATGCCTAGCAAAATTGTTGTTTTATGTTCCTTTGCAATTACCACCAGAGAGCAACCTTGCATGCTGTTTGGAATAACTGTGGTGTAGAACTGAAAAGATATACTATAGATATTTTTTTTTATTTAAGCAATTAAATCAATAGTCATTGTAATCTATTAATCAATCCCATTATCAATCCCAAAACTGTATTGTACTAGCTTTTGAACTTGGTTTTGAGTTGACACTAAGCTGGCAGGAATAGCCAAAAGCCCAGAAGACAAGCTCAGGATCCAAAAAGATCTTGACAGACTTGAACAATGGGCCCTAACCAACAACATGAAATTTAATGTGGAGAAAAGCTAGATTTTACCAAAGTACAAATATAGATTAGGTAAACAAGTATAGATTAGGCGAAACCTGGCTCGAAAACTGTAACTGTGAGAGGGACCTTGAAGTCCTAGTGGATGAGCCAGCAGTGTGCGGCAGCATCCAAAAAAGCTAATACAATCCTTGGTTGTATAAACAGAGGCATAGAATCAAAATCATGTGAAGTATTAGTACCACTTTATAAAGCCTTAGTAAGGCCACACCTGGAATACTGCATCCAGGTTTGGTTACTACATTACAAAAAAAAATGTAGAGACTTTGGAACAAATGCAAAGAAGAGCAACTAAGATGTTTAAGGGCCTGGAGACTAAAACAAATGAAGAATGGTTGAAGGATTTGGGGTTGTTCCAGAAATGACAAAGGACAGACTAAAAAAAACCCCCAATTAATAAGTTGTATGTATGTATAGAGTACGTCAGTCTCACTATCCCACCAATACAGGACCTGGAAGCTGCAAAATTATTCTCAAAAACATTATATAGGGTCAGCGATATCATGAGTCCATGCTAAATATCAGGTTAGCTCCCCCTATTTTAATTCCAGGATTCAAAATATCCAAGGAGACAAAATACTCGGTTCAGATATGATATTTATGTCATTTGTTATCACAACATAAATTATGACTAAGTGGTTTTTAATGGGAGGAATAGATGAATTTATGGAAATCAGCACTATGAGAAGCTATTGGTTGTCAACTATGTTGAAGTTCATAATTCGCTGGTAATATGATTCCTAATATCAAGCAATAAAATTGGTCCAGGTCTGGATAAACTTTCAGATGTTCTCCACTACAGCCTTAATATATTGTGCTAATTTAATTTTCTTTGTTTCCATATATAATGACATCCAAAAACATTGGAAGAAAGGTTTGATTAAAACAAACACAGATATAGTAAGGTCATAATGGGAAAGCTATGTCACTTGAGATACATGTCGATATTGATTTTGCGTTTAAGTAGAGTTACTTGGAAATAAGGGCCACTTCATATTGCTTTTAAATACAGTATAATGTAAAACAGTGACTCTGTTTTTACGTCTGGGTCAACGCTTATCTTCAAGTGTTGTTGCAAAGAAACGTTCTGAATTTTCTGCCATACATATAAGTTGAAATTCAGCAGGCTCTTACAAACAGCTCCAAAGTAATTTGTGCCGTGTTCATGATGGAGCACTCATAGAACTACTTTCTATGAGTGTACTTGAATAAAAGCTCTCACCTAAACAAGTAGGGTGAAAAAAGGGAATAATTTATTTTATTATAGAATACATTTATTTGCTGCCCATCTCGTATCCAACAAATCATGCCCTAATTAGTTCATGCCCCATAAATTAGTTCTAAATCCGGCTGAAATCAACAAACTGCCAATTATAGGCACCATCCAATCTGCTGCTATGGTAATAGCAACCTACATAGAAACCAGAGGTAGGTTTCACAGGTAAAATTTTGCCAAGAAATCTAGGAATTGCTCTTATAGATTTGTAAGACAGCCCTCCTATACCTCTTATCTACCAGCGGGTTAATAAATACTGTTCCCATAATTCTTAACTCACACAGCTAATTGCCATGACAACTGGAAACTGTGAAAGTTGTACTCCATGCCCCTAAAAAGAGATGGCTTTGATCGTCCGTTGTTGTTTGTGAAGTACTATGAAAAGCAATAAATCAAGAATGAAAATTGCATTGCGTTAGGTTTAGTTAAGAAACCTACAAAATTATAGAAGTTTTGATCTTTGTATAATGGACTTCTACTAAACGGATATGAAAATAAATGTGTTTAAGAAGTGGAGATGCAAGGGTTTAGGGGTTTTGAGGAACCAAAAAAATAGTTTAAGGGGGTTTGTGTATTCTATTCAGTTAGGCATTATCAGCTGTAGTGGTGAAATCCAAATTTGTTTACTACCAGTTCTGTGGGCATGGCTTGGTGGGCGTCGTGTGGTGGGCATGGCTTGGTGGGCATGGCAGGGGAAGAATACTGCAAAATCACCATTCCTTCCCCACTCCTGGGGGAAGGATATTGCAAAATCTCCATTCCCATCCTATTCTGGGGCCAGGCAGAGGTGGTATTTGCCGGTTTTCCGAACTACTCAAAATTTCCGCTACTTGTTCTCTGAACTACTCAAAACTTCTGCTACCGGTTCTCCAGAAACTGTCAGAACCTGCTGGATTTCACCCCTGATCAGCTAGTACATTTTTCAAAAATTTGGAAGTCTATTTCAGTGTAGGGAAACTCATCCTATTTGTTCTCAAGTTTTTCTTTTAATAATTGCAAGAGATCACTGAAAGAAAGCTGTTGTAGAAACTCTTAGTCTTTCAAATATGCTTCCCCCAAAATTGTCTTCTTTGTCATGATTGTTAGCAGCTAAGGCAATGCAGCATTGAAAGCTTTTGCCCAAAACCTTTTAAGCAAAGTACAACACCGTAGAATACCAAATCCTTTAGAATGTAACATGTTTAATTTTTCCCCTTCTGCTGCAATGGAGCTTCTATTTGACTTGCTGTTTTCTTTTTAGGCAGTTTTGAAATGCAGACAGCACTACATACAGTTTTGAAATGCAGACAGCACTATATACTCATGGCCTCTAAGAGAAATTCCTGACACTTGCTTGATTCAAATAACTCCTTTTTCAACATTGTGCAAGCATCACTTTATACAGCAGGTTCAATAAAACAGCCCACATTCATAAAAACTAAACATAAATGTATCTCAGTATTACAGTTACAGAGGTAAAGCCAATGCAGAGCAAAGTTGCAAGCAAAAGAAACAGTTCTAATAAAATAGATATAGAGAATAGAAACAATGATCTACATATACCCAAATATTTCAATTTTCCCTTCCTTAAATTTCCACAGAACAAGGCAATTATCTATAACCATTCCTTTTTTTCTTCAAACACATGTAAAGTATAGCTTATTAAATCTCAAACTTCCATCTGTTCCTAATAAGACTAACTAAATGTGAGCAATTTTGTGATTTTGAAGAGAAGAAAATTGATTCCCTGTTAGCGTTCCACTGCCACTTCTCCAGCTGTTAAAAGTACAGATAGACTCTTCACTTTTGTAGCGATCTCATTAATTCCCTTTATACTTTAGTTAAAATACCTCAGCAAGCCATTGCTACCAGCTGGTCTTTGCAATCTCCTTGCTTACAATTATTTCTACATGTGATGACAATAATAATGCATCTGTCCATGCTTCCTATTAAGAGTAGGACCTGACAAAATGCCTTGTACGGGCGATACACCAAGCAAATGGGCCACCTGCTATTGTGGCAGTAATTTCCTGGGTCATGGGCCTACATTTGGTAATTTTGTCAGATTTTTTAAGTTAGCATTTACACACGCTTCCCAGGTAGTTTTTAACTTAAGTGTGACTACAGTGTTGCTTTCTAAAAATCTGGATGACTCCAATAGAAGAGATAGTTCAGGGTTAAACTGAGGAGTCCTGAGTGCTCTCTGAGCTTAGTTTTTGGTGGCAGGTGTAATATCATCAGTAGGTAATATCAGCACTGATGATGTTACCTTAGTCGGGTAATAAAATAGATTTGCAAGCAAGCTCAGACAGCACTAAGGATTCTGTAATGTGGATGATTATTAGATGGATATAGAAAACTTTCGTTGCTGCTATCAATTTGTGGTTCAGATTTTGCAGTCCAGATCTGAAAAACATATAGTTGAGGCCAGAGGTGAAATCCAGCAGATTCTGACAGGTTCTAGAGAACCGGTAGCGGAAATTTTGAGTAGTTCGGAGAACCGGCAAATGCCACATCTGGCTGACCCGAGAGTGGGGTGGGAATGGAGATTTTGCAATATCCTTCCCCCAGGAGTGGGGAGGGAATGAGGATTTTGCAGTATCCTTCCCCTGGAGTGGGGTGGGAATGGAGATTTTATAGTATCCTTCCCCTGCCACCCCCACCAAGCCACACCCACCAAGCCAAACCACACCCACCAAGCCATGCCCACAAAACCGGTAGTAAAAAAAATTGGATTTCACCACTGGTTGAGGCATATCTCACTTTTGATATATTCATTCCTAGCTGTTGTAACTTGAGATTTCTTTGAGTCCCAGAGGAAGTTATGTGTATATGCATGGAAAAATAAAGGAATTTCTGATCCCTTTCTTGCCTGCCAAAGTGTTTTTTCTTGCCAGGCCTTTCACACCCCAATTGATTATGTCTGCTTATTTTGGCTGTGTCACTCTTTTTCCCCCTGCCAAATGGCTCAAGGTTATCAATCAATAGTTGACAGTTACTTCTGTGAATGTATTTGCCCACTCTGTAATCACAAGTATATTGCACCGATCAATTACATCCACAGTGGGCAAAAACTTTTGGAACATGCAATTTTAACACTAGCAGCGGGCAAAAAAAAAAAAGGAGCAAGAGCTGGAAAGGCATTTGTCTTAATGGGACACAGCTGAGGCATTACTAAATAAAGCACATGTCATCAAGTTCATTATATATATTTCTAGTCTATCCTTCAACAGAAATTCAATCTACGGAAAATAAGGATTTCCTGGAATTACAAATCGCCACAAATACTAAAAAAGTAACAAGATTTTTAAAGTTTAACAACCTGGATATATTTTGTTAGAAATATTTCTTTGTTTTACAGAGAAGTTCAGATTTCTAATTCTGAATAGATGTTCCTTATCTTCCCACGACAAGTTGGCTCGGGAGTCCATTTTTTCCCACAGTGGCCCCTGCTTTGTGGAACTTCTTCCCTTCAATGATTAGCGTGGCCCCAACCCCGATAGCCATTCTTAAGACCCTACAAACCTGGCTATGTTTCTGTGCTGCTAAATATATTAAGGGCCCCATTTCCTTGCTGTGTTGCTAACTGGCCAAGTATCTTGGCTGCTATGTATATTTATTCTGGATGTTTCTATTGTTTTAAACGTTTTTTAGTATTTTGGTTGTAATATTTTTTTTTTAATTGTAAGCTGAGATGGGGGGGGGGCTATAGAAATCGAATAAGTAAATACATTTTGTTTCAATGGATACTGCCAAGAAATCAGTTCCAGGGTGGCTAAGAAGAAGAATCTTGCTGTGAAACGGATCTTTAACCCTTTTGTTGCATGGAAATTCATAGTGAAAAGAATGTGCTCTCCTATCCCATGAAACGTAGAAGAATTCTCTTATTATAAAGCATTAGAAACACACCCAAGAGAGGGAAGGCAGAGGAGACTTAGCTTCAAATATCAAAAACATGCATAGAAAGTCCACACAATTTTTCCTCCTTTTTTTAAATCACAAAATTTATATCCACTGGTTTACATTTTAAGGAATCCTGGATGCTCTCTGAGCTTGATCGTTGTTTTTTTTGCAGACCTTTCATTACATTGATGATGTTACTAGTTTGGCTAATAAAATGTCTTCAAGAAAACAGGGAGCACCAAGGATCTCTCATTTCAACCCTGAGTTTCAAATATTCTACTTTATTGGTTTGCATCTTCTCTACCTTTCTCCTCCTCCTCAATAGCATTAAGACTATGAATTAATAATGGGTTATACTCACATTCAAATTAAAATGTCTTGTGGAACTAGGACATAGCAGCATGCCGGTGTCACAACTGGCAATCTTCTACAATTATCTTAACAATAGGTTCCCACCTGCCAATTTTGCTGAGCCTGTTAAAGGGTCAGCATTTTTCCAACCTTTTTACTAAGGGTGTAAAAATTGTACTCTGCTATACATTTCTAAACTACAACCAGATAAGAAGTAGCCCTGGGCAAGATACGGTTAATATTGTCCATTAATGATTTGTAGCATTTTCATAGTATTACCCAGATATCATTTAAGTGATATAAACTCTGTGCTCTCATTAGTATGGTTTTGGCCTACAATGGTTGGAGGACTCTAAAAGATGCTGTAGGTCATAGTGGAGAAATTATTATTTCCCAACCTTTGCTCTTCACTATCAGTGCAACCTTCCCTGAAGGAGCCAAGAACAGCAAATGCAAGCATCCTTTGTAGTGTTTGAAAAATATATTACGGAAAAGGTTGGCTGCATTCTGAATTACACTGCTATGTATAATGCTAATGGCTTGCTATTTTCCAGGACACGCTTCTAAACTGCACAGAGATTCTAAAGAGATGAAGATGGTAAGCAGCTGTAGTATTGCTGGTTACAAACCCCATTATCCCACAACTAAAAATAATCATCATCATCCAAGAGAAATGGCAACAAAGATTGGCAGTAACCTCTCTAGAGCTACAAGCTCCAGATTTGGCTTATTATGTACTAAGGAGAGGCATTTTTTTTTCATGGACTTATACAGTGATTGAACTTGTATATAGAGTAGAGCCAAGGCCTTTTTACAGAGCGGCAAGGAGAGAATTGTCCCAGCATTACACAGGTACATTCATATCCATTGTACAGGTAGTTATTTAGCAACTACAATTGGGACCAGAACTCAGTTGCTAAGCTAAGAGAAATCACAACTGCATTTATGATCCTATTTCAGCTTTTCTTTGCTTTACAAAATATCTGTAAAAAAATTTTTTTTTCGTCTTCAGGAGCCTATGTGCAGCTGTCCTCAGTGTATACACACACACACATAAACACACAGATCCCTGAACTCTGAGGCATATGCCAGCCCACCCAACCATGCTCACATGTCACTCCTTCCTCCACCCATACTTGCTTGCACAGTGCTACAGTACCCATCCCCTGATGCCCCACACTTGCATGCCACCGCACCACCTCTCCCCTGCAGTTGTATGGCATCACAACATGTCCCCCTCAATCTGCACTACCAAACACTTGCCCCTCTCGCTGGACTGCTTGTAAGCCACACAAACATTTGCCACTTCCTGCCAGCATCCCCATTAACTTTGTAGAAAGCCTGCAGAAAGTTGCAAGTTGTGGTCCTCATTTAAAGACCCGCCATCCTCACTTAATTAGAATCACAGGGACTGCAGGGGTAGGGATTGCTAAATGATGCCGTAACATGATGTCACGCTTTATGACTGCATTCCAAATTCTGGTTCCAATTGCCATCATCACCTTTTCCTGTATAGAAAGGAAACTTATACTGATTTATGCTGCAGTGCAAAGAGGAGGAGGAGTTTCGGTAAAAACATTCTGTTCCAAGACTCCTCTTAAAACTCTGAGGATCACTATAATACAATGACAGGAGATCAGGTCTTTTTTGCCTGCAGAAAACCCCAGGCAAAAACTTTGCACTTCCTGTTAAAACAATCCAGATAGCTGGAATGTTTAAAAACACCTACCTGAAAGTGAAACCCTGAGGACTTATGACAGTGAGTTACCATAAACATGGGAGTAGATTACATACTGGCTTGAATCAGTATTATCAATCTTTCCCAAGGCAGGTATGAGCTAGGAAGAAGTTTCCCACAAACTTGAACAATATGACTAGGAACAAAAATATTACAGGTAGATCTTGTTGAATGACTGACAGAATAAGTGACCATTCACAGTCATCACAGTGATGAAAAAGTAACTGTGTAGCCAATCCTCACTTTTATGATCTTCACAGGAAAGGAAAGGTGAAGTAAGATGATAAGCACAGTGATGATGTCATTTAGTAACTAATTTGCTTAATGACTGAGTTGGCAGTCCCAAATGTGGTTGCCACAATTGACTACCTTTCTTTTTATAGTTGTCAGTCTTAGAACTACTATTAACTACTACTACTATTAACTACTACTACTATTAACTACTATTAATCTTCTCATCGTTCTCACCACCCATCTCCTTCCACTTATGACAGTATGGCTGTAATTTTGTTGTTTGTATCCTTACGATTTATATTGACATTGTTTCCTGATTGCTTACTATATTTGTATCCTATGACTATCCTTAAGTGTTGTACGTTATGATTCTTGACAAATTAAAGAGCCTTGATGGCGCAGCAGACTAAAGCACTGTTAAGTAACACCAGCTGCCTGCAATTACTGCAAGTTCAACTCTCACCGGGCTCAAGGTTGACTCAGCCTTCCATCCTTTCGAGGTAGGTAAAATGAGGATCCAGTTTGTGGGGGCAATAAGCTGACTTTGTATAAAAAAGAACACCACTTGGGGGCAGGGGCAAAGCCCTACTAAGCAGGTATATACAAAAGTATGAAGGCTATTGCGTAACACATTGTAAGCCACCCTGAGTCTCCGGAAAAGGGCGGCATATAAATCCAATAAATAAATAAATAAATAAATAGATAAATAAATAAATAAATAAATAAATAAATAAATAAATAAATAAATAAATGTATCTTTTCTTTTTATGTACACTGAGATCATATGCACCAAGACAAATTCCTTGTCTGTGCAATCCCACTTGGCCAATAAAAAATTCTATTCTATTCTGTTCTGTTCTGTTCTGTTCTGTTCTGTTCTAGAATGGGATGGATGTGATCCTGACTAGCTTTGTGTCTCCTCTTAACAATTGCTACAGCACTTAGACTTATATACTGCTTCATAGTGCTTTACAGCCCTCTCTAAGTGGCTTGCAGAGTTAGCATGTTGCCCCAAACAATCTGGATCCTCATTTTACTGACCTCAGAAGGTTGTAAGGCTGAGTCAACCTTGAGCCTCTCAGAATCAAACACTTGGAGTGAGCACTGAGTTAGCCTGCAGTACTGCATTGTAACCACTGCGCCACCAAGGCTCACTAATTCAACTCCCTTCTATTCTACTCCTTCCTTTGTATAAGGGGATCTCTGTCAGTTTCTGTAGAGGGCAGAGAGAATGGCCTTGACTGATAGGAGGAAAAGCTGCTACCAAGACAGTGGTCAGCTAAAAGGAACCTGTGTGTAGGCCAAAAAAGTAACTTGAGAAAATATCTCAGATAGGACACTTCCCGAGTTTACATAATGGAGGGAGGAAGAAACACATTCAGACTTGCAAGATTCTTTTATGTAGTGCTAACTTCCATGGATTTCTTAGTTTGGTCTACCCCATAGGGTGACAATTTCTTTTTTGGCCCAATTCAAATTGGTCAGTGCTCAGAGTCTGGAGGGAGTTTGTCTATAGCACCTAAAGTAGTCAACAGAAACCATGCTGATCTGTCCCTATTTGCACTAGTAACTAGTATAGCATAGGCACTAGATTGTATCTTTGGCCATCCTTTTTAATGAAGAATTCAGAAAACACTTGTATAAAGTTGGAACAGTTTAGGATATACCAATCTGAAAACTATGAAGGATGGATAGTTATCTATCAGAGATGTTCTAGAGCAATGTTTCTCAACCTCAGCAACTTCAAGATGTGTGAACTTCAACTCTCAGAATTCCCCAGCCAGCGGGGGGAAATTGAAGTCCATACATCTTAAACTTGCCAAGGTTGACACTACTCTAGTGGATTCTGCGACAAGCAGAGGATTAAAATAGATGATGTCTATCTACACGTCTAAGATGATGTTATGCATTCTTATTTATTTTCCCTTCAACTGTATGATTCTATGAATTTACGGATGGGCTTTACCTTATAACCAAAATTAGACTGGAATTTCAGTCACTAAACAATATGGTCATCAAATGAATCATCACATGATTGGACCTGATTTTATGACCATTTTATAGCAATTGATGAGTGAATTGCCATGGTCATTAAATGAATTATGTGGTCATTAAGCAGCTCCAGCTTCCCCAATTGACTTAGCTTGTCAGATGTTGGCTGAGAAAGTTGCAAATTGCAATCATGTGACCACAAGACACTTGTGCAACCATCATAAGTGCAAGCACCCAAATTGCGACCAATGGGTCATAAGTCATTGTTTCTGAGGCCATTGTAAGTTTAAACAATTGTTAAATGAACATAAGTCAAAGACTATCTGTACACAGCTGCTGCTTAGACATGCCTTACTGGATTAGGATGAGATTCAATATATGATATGAAACAAATAGAAATAGCATCAGGGGTGGGTTCTGCTTACCTTTACTAATGGTTCGCAACGGGAGCACGCACGCATGCGCAGATCGTACCTTATGACGTCCAAGCGGGTGGGCGGAGCCTCCCGCCGCTTTTACTACCGGTTCTCAAGAACTGGACAGAACTGGGAGCAACCCACCACTGAATAGCATGGTAATTAACGAATACATTTTAGGACATATTGATCTGAATTTCACACATGTACCAATCTCTCTGTGCAGCTGGTCGGTGGGAGGAAATAATTTGTTCCAATACCAATGTTGGCATCTTTAACTGGCAGACGGGGTTTAGAGGGTTTTTTTTCCCCTTTGTTTTGTTTGTCTGTCTGCAGTTGTAAACTAGTAGAATAGAATGCACAGAATAACTTTCCATGGATCCTGATGTACCCTTAAAATTACAGTGCTGAGAATTGTGCTCCCAATATATGACAGAAAGCCCACAATTGGGGAAGACTGATCTAACCCCAGTTAGTGCAATTGTTTGGAAAAATCTCATAAGTGGAGAGTTTTTGCCTGTTTGACTTTTTGATTCTCAGCTTCCAATCGTTTCCAAACAGGTATGTGATGATAACGCAGTATGACTTGAGCATGTGACTTTATAAATGCACTTTTTCCGGTAAAGGAAATAAAAACTCATCATGAATCCTGTTAATCTCCTGCTGTTTTGCATTGCAAGATAAAGAAGAAACCGTCATGTTTTGATGATTAACTGCTGCGGAATAGCAGGAGTGGGTATAATGGAAAAGGTTGGGTGGGAGGCCCTTTCATGTTTTCCCTGAATATAGTTTGAGCAAAATCCACCTACAGGACGATAAGGAGCAGAAGCACTCTTATTCAGCAGAATTACACTCTGTGCAAACTAAAGGCTGGAAAATTTATTGCTTTAATAAGCAAAGAAACATGGCCCAGGTAAGAAGGAAGATGTTTTTCTCATGAAATGCTAATCAAGTATAATCTGCATCCAAATATATAAAATTCAGGATCCAAAAATGACTCTCGGGTCCCATTAGAAGATGGATAAAGCTGCAGCCAGTTTTGTTGCTTCCACTTGTGCTTGGAAATCAATAACAAATCCCAAAAAGCTCAAAAAAGAGCAACTAAGATGATCAAAGGCCTGGAGACTAAACCATATGAAGAATGGCTGCAGGTTTTGGGTTTGGCTAGTCTAAAGAAAAGAAGAATTAGGGGTGACATGATAGCAGTATTTCAGTATTTGAGGGGTTACCACAAAGAAGAGGGGGTCAAATTATTCTCCAAAGCACAGGGGGGCAGGACAAGAAACAATGGTTGGAAACTAATCAAAAAGAAAAGAAACCTGGAATTAAAGAGAAACTTCCTAACAGTGAGAACAATTAACCAGTGGAACAGCTTGCCTCCAGAAATCATGGGCACTCCATCACTGGAGATTTTAAAGAAGAGAGGGGACAGTCACTTGTCTGAGATGTCACTTGTCATTCCTGTTTGAGCAGGGGGTTGGACTAGAACAGCTCCAAAGTCCCTTCCAGTTCCTTCTCTTCTCTTCTCTTCTCCTCTCCTCTCCTCTCCTCTCCTCTCCTCTCCTATTCTATTCTATTCTATTCTAAATCTCCTAAAACTCCATACCTTATCAAAATCTATATTATGTAGCAAGCAAGTCTGTTGTTAAAAACCGTGAAATCCAAAACTACAATACGTGCCCATCTACCTAAATATAGATACTCCTCAACTTACCACCACAACTGGGATGAGAATTTCTATTGTTAAGCAAGGTGTTTGTTAAGTGAGTCACATATAATTTTATGACTTTTTTTTTTTGCCACGGCTGTTAAGCATATCTTTGCAGTTGTTAAGCAAATCTGGCTTTCCCCATTGACTTTGCTTGGTGTGAGGACTGGTCACAAATCACTTAATTCAGTGCCACTGTAACTTTGAACATCGCTAAATGAATGGCTGTTAAGTCCAGGACTACAGCTAGTCCTTGACTTACGACCACAATGAAAGCCAAAATTTCTGTGGTTAAGTGAGACATTTGTTAAGGGAGTTTTGCTCCATTTTATGACCTTTCTTGCCACAGTTGTTAAGTGAATCACTGCAGTTGATAAGTTTAGTAACCTGGTTGTTAAGTGAAATCTGGCTTCTCCATTGACTTTGGTTGTCAGAAAATGATAAAAGCATGACTTTGGGACACAGTAACAGTCATAAGTATGAACCAGTTGCCAAGCCTCTGAAATTTGATCACAGGACCATGGGGATGCTGCAAAGGTCGTAACTGTGAAAAACGGTCATAAGTCACTTTTTTCATTGCCGTTGTAACTTTGAATGGTCACTAAATAAATAGTTGTAAGTCGAGTGTCAACCCTGAAGCTGGCTAGACAGTGGCCATCTTTCTATTCTGCTGGGGGTTCTGTTTTTTCTTCAGAACTTCAGTGCTGACACAGACTAGATATGAGAGGTAGGGAGGGGGGTGTAGAGATAGCTGGGGTGCTATAGCCAAAACAACATTCTTTCCCCTGGGAATCAAGGACATGTATGCAGGTGGTTGGGGGTTGGAGACGGAAGTCACCCAACAAGTGGACTGTATGCTGATTGGACCATGTGACTGATGACTTTGGGAGAAGTGACAAACTTTTACTTTTAATTAAGGGGAAAACCGTGGGAACTTTAGAGCCGGTTTTCACCAGCTTTGTGCCAATATGACATATCCTAATAAAATGTTCTTTGAGGAACTTTGAGGCCTTGGAGTTCTTTCTTTCATGGGTGTGTTAGTTGGAACCCTGACAGTCGAGGACTACCTGTACCATAAACATTGATTTGAAAGCAGTCTTTGAGCTGAGGACAAAAGTTAGTTTGACTAATACCATGCTTGTTGTGAACCAGGCCCAAGTAGGTAGTAGTCGATGCAAACAGTTCTAAAACAAACAGACTTTATTAGAATAGCTGAGCATTAACTCATTCTCAGCATAGTCCAAACTAAATCAAAACAAATTCTTCATAACACAAATTCTTCAGTCTAATCACCAACCTTGGTATAATTAGGCAAGCTGCCAAGGGCTTCTCTTGGCAAAAGTTCAGAGGCAGAAGACGCCCACCAGAGATACTTAAGTGCAGCAAGACAAGAACAAGTCTATCAATGTTGTTTTCCGACAAAGAGCCCAAGAGCCATTGCTGATCTTTTAAGGCTTATGGGAAGGGCCAATCATCTCTTGGTCCTACTCCCGAGTCGTCCTCTTTGCTTTAGCTGCTCTTGTCTTTTGGCAGCTCTTCTCATACGTGCACTAGGAATAGGCTCCTCCTGTTCCTCTGCCTTTTTACTGTCAGCCTCTGGAGGCTCCGAAATCCGCACATCACTCCCCGATGGCCCTGGCCTCATCTCTGCCTCTGATGCAGAGCCCTCATCCGGGCCTTCCCCAGCCTCCAGGACTGGCCCATGTTCTTCCTCAGCCTCATCGCTGTCTGACTCCACTGCCAGCTCCGCAGGCTGCTGGCAGACCACAACAATGCTGAATTTAGCTCAGAGTTTTTTCTAACCTGAAGTTTACTGCAACAATTATGCCATATTTGACTGTGGAAACAACTGTTTGGTCAGAATGTCTTACATTCCGAATTAGGATGCTGCTTATTAAGGGTGAATGTAATTTATTATGTTTTGTTCAATGTTTCTGTGTATCTTCATTCATATTTTTTTAAAAAAGGTAAAATTTACTGTCATTCTAATTTGCCCCTTCTTAGTGCTGTAGAATATGTGAATTCTGCAAGTAGAGATAATAACCTTGAAAACTTCAGATATTTCATTACATAATCTCTAGTTAACTCCAGGCTATTAAGTATGTAATCCTACAAGTATCAGCAGACCTAAGGCATAAAGCACTCACTTACTGCTGCTAGTACAAACTTTTTAAATGATTCAGGAAATCCATTTTCCCTCCCACTCCCCATATTTTAATACTTATAAAATGCAGCCAGGGTCCCCAAGAGTTTTCCACTTATGATTAATGCCGTAGCTTGCTTTATGGATGCAATGAGTTATTTATGTGTTGCAGGAGGCGGCTGTTTGGATTGCTGTGCTTGCATCACTTGCCTTTGGGGTTGCATGAAGGTGGACAGTCATGCTGACGGTGCAGAGCACAAATTCTTTGGCGAGCCAAAGGTGGGATAATGGATGTTCTTATGTAAATGTATTAGGTGCATCACATATCTTTCTCAGATGTAATTCTGTGGGCCACACTGAATTGCTAGTGCTGATTGACAGTGATGTAGAGGTATCGCAACCATCTCGGCCAGAAAGCCATTGGGGAAGTGAAAAACAATGGACAGCTGTTCATCTTCATTTTTGCTCCTTGCCTGTTCAAATAGCTAAGTGAAGGAATGCTAATAATGCCAGCCTGAAAAGAGCCATTCATTGAGTGGCTTACAGAATGGTCTCCTGCAATACAGAAGCTGGGATGACCAACAGAGAGCACTAGGCTAACATGCTCAGAGGCATCACTGTTTTTAAAAAGAGTTTGGACAACCATTTCTTTAAGGTATAGTATAGGGTTTCCAACTCTGTTATTCTACTATTCTGTTATTGTAGTGTGGAAAGCCCCCACCCCCTCCTAGAGAATGAAATATTTTGGGGAATATTTAAGAGGCAGAATATTATACTGTATTTCCCTAAAGGAGCAATGGTGAAACATGCTCTTAAAGGCAGAAAGCAGCCCCAATTCCCTGCATACGGTAGTAAAACAGCTTCCAGCAGATGCTGAACTCTTTAGAGATAGATATTTTGTGCCCATTAAGAAAGACTGGGCTAATCTACTCACAAACAAAACACCTTCAGCTCCAGGTGATGGGATTAGTAGGACAGGATAGGACCTTTAGGACATAGTAGGATTAACCCACCATCACTGAAATAATAAGAGACACAAAAAGCTCCTTCATTGCACAATCCCAAGAACAGTTCAAACTTCAAAGTCACAGAAACCTATAAAGATCCATCCTGTTAGATACTGACAGCTGAAGGTTCCACTCGGGTCCGCTGATTGAGCGGGAAAAATACTCAAATACGATTGGTTGAACTCACTGACAGCTCTGTATATAAGAGCGAGCTGTCAGAGAGAAAAAGCTGCTGGATTGTATATAGTTAGCAAATAAAGAGCTGTTGTCTGAAGCCTGTTCCAGTCTCTTCCTTTCACTCAACCTAACACATCCACTCATTCAACCAATTTGTCAGCTATCCCAGAACCACATGCTGTTGGTGGTTCTGCTTATCAATAAATAGAATCCTTCTTTCCAATCAGCCTCCATTTTATTTCCAGTGCCTTTTTCCCGGTTTGGAACCAGACCGGGTTTTTCTTCTAATAGTAGCTATCCATTAAGACTCCATGAGCCATCTACCAGACTCCAATTACCATTAGCTCCAGGCAGCATGTCCAATGGTCAGGAGAGATTGACTCTGTAATCCAAAACCCTAACATACACACTTACATCCCACATCAAAGCGTGTTTTCTTTCAGTCTGAATAATGAGTCCGATGTGCTTAATGGACTAAAGTTGAAATGCCAAATATGAATTCTAGAAAGCAAATCCCACTGAATGCTGATTTTTTGAGAACAGACTTCTCCTCTGCCAGAATCAGCAAATAATACACACCCTTACTAATATTTCTCTCCTAAATTCCTGCAGGAAAGAATTGAAATTCGTAAGGCGACTGGGATTCCATTTGCAATTAAAAAGGAACGGATAGGAATTGATTGAAAAGGATTTTTTTTTCATTGTTCTAAGCTGCCAAGACACATGAACTGTGAACTCCCCAGACTATTTGCGAATAATTCAGCACCTTTCAACTGTCATATAAAATTTCATGGAGGCTGATATCTAACATGGTTTATCAGATGTTAACTTCACTGTTTCATCCTACTGGGGGACATCAAATGCAA
Organism: Pantherophis guttatus; assembly: GCF_059756535.1. Lineage (NCBI taxonomy): Eukaryota > Metazoa > Chordata > Lepidosauria > Squamata > Colubridae > Pantherophis > Pantherophis guttatus. The sequence goes on from NC_142064.1 coordinate 237,174,392, forward strand.
AGTTGAATTATATTTGGCAGATTGTATTATTTATGGGAAAGTGAGAAGTACTGCTGTTGCACAATTGATTTTCCCAAAGGCGTGAGCCAACTCCTAATACTTTGATACTGACATGATAAACACTTTTCCCAATGGTGTATGTTCGCATCTGAGCAAGCCATTCAGCATTACACTGCATGAGAAAGGCGACTAATGTAAATCCTATTTTATACTGTATATTTTATACTGATTATGCTCAAACTTGTGCCCTCATTTCCCCCCAAATACAGGAAGCTACAAACTTGAGTTCATAATGATTGGTTAAGCAAATCTCAGCAGAGAGGGCCCTGTAAGGTTCTGGTCGATACTTCAGATATTTTGACATAATGAAAAATAAGCTAGACAGCTATCATGCCAGCAATGCGGGAAATATATCTATTTATTCAATGTTTAGTCCAATTCCTTTTCCATAATGTTTTAGTAGCTTTTCATTTTATTTGTGAAATTGCGACGGAGTGTCTCCCATCAGTCCATAGCCAGGTAGGAGCATAAAGGAGAGAACAAAACTGAGGTGTACAACCTGCAGCCCTGGGAATGTGTTGCAAATTGTGGCTGCCTCCCAGAGTAACATGTGTAACCCTTGATGTAACATCATACTTTTAAAGTATGATGACCATATTTGGATAAAGTATTTGGGATAGAATGTGATCAAAGCAGAATAAAGTGGAATTCTTAGTTCCAGGAATTTGTAAATTACATTTCCAACATTTTGTTTCTTTAAACAATTACTTTCTATTTAAGACCTCTGCATGCTCAAACTGTTTTTGATCACAGTACTCTATGTCACCTAAGTAACCTTGTGGCTCTTGTCAGCAGAGACTAGTGATTTACTATCACTTGCTAGCAGTAGTGGGTTGCAAAACCCGTCGCTATCGGTTTTCTCGTGCGCGCGCATGCACAATGCTTCTGCACATGCGCAGAAGCGTCCGGGGTGAGTGGGCGGAGACTCCCGCCACCGCCACTACCAGTTCACCAATCCGGGTAGAACCAGTAGCAACCCACCACAGCTTGCTAGTTAAATATATATTTATCAATGTTGGAAGAAATATCCATCTGGTTCAGTTCCAAGTGGGGAGAAAGACACTGGAAACATGGAGGCTGATTGAAAAGATGGTTTATTGATGGACAGGACTACATGGGTTTGAGGTCCTGTGCAGCTGAACACATGGAGAAAAGAGAGAGAGGTATTTATACCCTCTCTTGGGCCTTGCCCTTGAGCTTCCTGTTCCTGTTCAAGAAATGTATTCTATCGGTTGTCAGACTCCCAGGGAGCTATGCAGGAGTCATAGCTGAGGTTTTCTGAAATAAGTTTGGTTGAACCTTGCTGGGTGATGCAATGAAGGGGCTTGGTTGTGCCATGTGCTGAGCTCTGCTGATAGATAATCCTATTATGTCCTGGAGGGTCATGTCTTAATTCCATCACCCTGGAGCTGAAGGTCTAATTGTCTTGTAGATAGACTGGCCCAGTCCTGCTCAATGGGCACCAAATATCTGCTGGGGGCAGGGAACTGCTCTTTGTCTTTAAAAATATGTTTCTCCCAGAGATGGGTTCTACCTACCTTTACTACTGGTTCGCAACAGGGCCGCGCGCACTCTTCTGCGCATACACAGAAGCATTCTGATGACGTCGGGGTCGGTGGGCGGAGCCTCCCACCAGTTTTACTACCGGTTCTATAGAACCGGTCCAAACCGGGGGCAACCCACCACTTGTTTCTCCTTTTCTCATCCAGGGAAATATAATATTCTGCCTTTTTAATATTTCCTAGAATATTTCATTCTTCTAGGAGAGGAGTGGGTGCTAACTTTCTACACCAACAAAGAAATAAAGGAAGACTAGTATAGATCTATTTCAAGTTATTTAGCTCTCATCAGCTAACCATACCCTTCTGGGATTCGAACCTGGGCTGCTTGCATTTCTTTGTTGGTAAATATAAATTTAACACAAAATAGTTTGCCACGAAAGCAACTGCCTGCGAAGGCTCCTGCATCGGGGCTGAAAGGCAAAAGGGAAGCAGTATGCTCCTTCCCATATTTGGGTAGACCAGGTTGCCCTGATAGAAAAAACACTTTATCACTTGCTAGTGGTTTTTTTTTTTAATTAATAAAATGTTTTTTCATATCTTCTCCAATTTATTGGCTATATAGGTGGGTTATTTTGTCCTAATAGAAATAAGAATGAGATGCATGTTAGGAAATAGCTGTATAGGAATTGTTATTGATTAACTGCATCTTTTTCCAAGCTTCGATAGATATGTTGGAAACAACTTCCTCCAAATGGCTGTGCATACACATTCATGCAGTATCACCTAAGAGCAGCTTCTGAAACAGCCACAGAAGCCTTGAAAATGCATGCTTGCTTAAGACATCCAGAAAGATGCGGCTGCATCCAGTTTTGGTTGCCACAATGTAAAAAAGATGTGGAGACTCTAGAAAGAGTGCAGAGAAGAGCAACAAAGATGATTAGGGGACTGGAAGCTAAAACATACGATGGACAGTTGCAGGAAATGGGCATGGCTAGGTTTTTTGTTTTTTTTTTTAATTTGATTTATATGCCGCCCTTCTCCGGAGACTCAGGGCGGCTTACAATGCGTTAAGCAATAGACTTCATACAAAGTCAGCTTATTGCCCCCACAAACTGGGTCCTCATTTCACCTACCTTAGAAAGGATGGAAGGCTGAGTCAACCTTGAGCCTTGGAGAGATTCGAACCAGCAGAAATTGCAGGCAGCTGTGTTAATTACAGGGTGCACTAAACCCCTGTACTATCAAGGCTCAAGGTTAATGAGAAGAAGGACTAGAGGAGACCTGATAGCAGCGTTCCAATATCTCAGGGGTTGCAACAAAGAAGAGGGAGTCAAGCTATTCTCCAAAGCACCTGAGGGCAGGACAAGAAACAATGGGCAGAAACTAATCAAGGAGAGAAGCAACCTAGAACTAAGGAGAAATTTCCTGACAGTTAGAACAATTAATCAGTGGAACAACTTGCTTCAAGAAGTTGTTCCAACACTGGAAGTTTTTAAGAAGATGTTGGATAACCATTTGTCTGAAGTTGTGTAGGTTTTCCTGCCTAAGCAGGGGGTTGGACTAGAAGATCTCCAAGGTCCCTTCCAAGTCTGTTATTCTATTCTATATGCTCCCATATGTTGCAAATCACATCTTCCGAAAGGATTTGCCAGATCTCATAAGAAACATCTTATTAGCAGTTATTCAATAACAGTCCCTACTCAGCTATTTCCTACCCTGCATCTCATTGTTATTGCTAACACTAATAAGGGTCAAGCTTTCTTACAAAAAGTGTAAGCTACCTGTTTGCCTAAGCCTTATCTCTTCCTGCTGCCATCTAGTGGCTCACTCAGGAATGCCTCCTAGAGTTCATTGATCAATGCCACTTTTCATTTAGCAGAGTGTGTGGAATTGCGGTATAAACCAATTTGGTCCTTGGTCAGCACTTGCTGACTAAGAAACTCTGTCAGTCATAACAACTGTAAATTATAACAAGCGTAAAATGTTGCTTTTGGTGCACTGGCTGCAAAGGTATGTTTAATGATCCATCCGGGTTAGTCTCTGGATGCTCTGAGTTATACCATGGCTTATAATAATATATGGTTATTGAATTTAATAATGGAAGTTTAAATTGCCAGGGAAGGTCATGGCTGCCAAAACATCAGATTCTAATATATCCTTAGGCAAGTTCTTAGAAATCTAATAGATGAAAAGGAGGTCCAATCCACATAAGAAAGTTTTTATATTAAGCAATGATTTCCAAGGATTCCCCTGAATTTTGGGCTATCTAGCTACTGATCAAATGGGAAAACTTCTTTTTTGCTATAGCATCAAGAAACAAGGGAATCAAATCACAACTTTTTGAATAAATTCTTATTCATTCCACTTGATTGGCTATTTTCAGTGATACAATAATTATCAAAATGGAACAACTTGACTCCAGAAGTTGTGAATGCTCCAACATTGGAAGTTTTTAAGAAGAGATTGGACAACAATTTATCTGAAATGGTGTAGGGTTTCCTGCCTAAGCAGGGGGTTGGACTAGAAGACCTCTAAAGTCCCTTCCAACTCTGTTATTATATTCTAAAATAAAATACAAATAAATTATGTACTAAGGTATATAGTGTGGCATATTTGAATAGAAGTGAGAATTCATACTCACAATACTGCACAATTCTGTACAACTATATTGCTGTGCCTACAGGATTTTCCATTCTAGGTAAGAAATAAAAATAATATACTGCGTGTAGTCCTCGACTTACAACAGTTCATTTAGTGACCATTCAAAGTGATAACAGCACTGAAAACACTAACTTATGATCATTTTTCATATGACTGTTGCAATGTCCTCACAGCAACATGAACAAAATTCAGACACTGACTCATATTTATAACAATTGCAGTGTCCCTTTTTTGCGACATTCTGACAAGCAAAGTCAATGGGGAAGCCAGATTCAATTAACAACCGTGTTACTAATTTAACAACTGCAGTGATTCACTTAACAAATGTGGCAAGCATGGTCGTAATATGAGGCAAAACTGACTTAACAAACATCTTTCTTAGCAACAGAAAATTTTGGCTCAGTTGTGGTCATACTTCGAGGACTATTGTAGTCTATTATTAAGGATGCACTAAAAAAGGTAGTTAATATTTTCTCAAATTTATGAAAATAGTCTTCCCACAAGGGCACAATAAGGACAAAAACTCTGGTGTACAAAATTAGTTATAAGGCAATGTTATTGTTTAATACAGTTTAAAACAATTAAAAACAGTTTAGTTTCCTTAAAGATAGATTAATACAGTTCTGCATTGATTCTGTAAATTCTTGATCTTTTAAGATAAGGTTTTAAGATAAGATCGTTTATCTAATTTTATTTAATGTTTATCTTATCTAATATTACCATAGAAAAAGGAAGAACTACAGTTTCTTTATCATAGGAACGTCACTGCTAATTATATGCAAAATGCAATTTTGCAATTGTCCGTGTAACACCTGCATAATATAAGAGCTTGCAATCAAATTTTAAGCCATTATAACTATAAATATGAGGAAGTGAAGGATGTGCAAAACTAGCAGCTTTTGAGCAGGATTCAAGATATTTTGTAGCCTTTTTCAGACAATACTCTGAACCATGAACATACCAACCACGCTTCAGCCTTATGCATTATAAATTTAATCTACATTGTTAGTTGATATAATTTATCTGCTGCATTTGTTTTCACCTTTGATCTAGGAGCCAAGCCGTTGAACCACAAACTTACCAACCACATTTCAGTCTTATGCATTGTAAATTTAATCTATATTGTTAGCTGATATTATTTATTTGCTATATTCAAGTCTCACCTTTGCTCTAGCAACCAAGCTGTTGAAAAGAAGGCCTCTTTTCATTTTATTCCCACAAGAGCAATCATAAGTAAATTAGCAATAGCAATAGAATAGCGCTTATATACTGCTTCACAGTGCTTTACAGCCCTCTCTAAGTGGTTTACAGAGTCAGCATCTTGCCCCCAACAATCTGGGTCCTCATTTCACCGACCTCGGAAGGATGGAAGGCTGAGTCAACCTTGATCTTGGTGAGATTTGAACTGTCAAATTGCAGGCAGCCGGCAGGCAGCAGAAGTAACCTGCAGTACTGCATTCCAATCACTGCGCCACCACCATGGCTCATAGACTGAGAAAAGATGATTGGCTCAAATTTACCAAGTGAGGCTCTCTGGCTATGTTACCCTTGCTTGTCCCTTGAGTGATACACCCTATAGGGCTACCACATCTCAGTTACAAAAAACAAAACAGATGGTGACTACATGTCAGCAAAGAGTTAAAGTTTTCTATATCTCCCCGTTGTAATCTAGTAATCAAACTATACATGAATTCAGAAAGATGGATTAAATAAATTATGGTTAATCCAAACACAATCAAAAGGTGAGGCAATACTGATTTTGAAGCTTAATCAGAAACAGACTTCCAAAGGTGTGGTGATATTGATTTGGATGCTGCCTCTAGGCGGATGCACTGGTAAAACATTAAAAAAAACCACAACTTCTAATTCTGGATAAACTTCTCATTTCCCGGATTCAAATAAAGCTGCTTTTTGGTAATTCAGTCTGAAATGAGGAAATGCCTAATTCAGTTCCTTAACCTTTCTAAATTAAAAGATGTTGTCTTTCAGCTGCTACTAACGTCTTTAATAATAAATGTGAACCTCCCTCTAGCAATTTTAAAAATGCCATTTAGATCAATAAGAGTCCTCCCTTACAACTACTCCTAAATTGTGAGGGAGTGAAATCTTCCTCATTTCTCTTCCAAAGCTGTTTTAAATGAGTAGAGAGAAAGGAGTGACACCCAGGAAGGAAAGCTGTAGATTTTCTACAATGCAAATAATATACTATTGGGTCATGATTATTAAACTCATCAAGTGACTGGCTTTCTTGATTAATCTACTCTTTGATTGTTTCTGGCCTTGGGCCCTTTTAACACTACTGAAGCAATTAGCTGGAAGAGAAATTAAAAGACAGTTTCCACCCAGCCCTTAAATAGCACTGTATTATCCGGCAATATCCATCTTATGACCAATATCATTATACAGAATCTAGTTACAAATCACTCATGCTAATTATGGCTTTGCATTCCGAATAGTAGTAATGGTCCTTTAATTATCTGCAATTAATTAATTCTGTCCATCACTGAGTAAAGGACCCTAATTATCTTCTCACTTTTCAAATGTTTATGGCAAAATCATATATGACTTTTCCTAATAGAAAACAGAGGAATTAAATACATAAAACCATTACTATTTGGTCATAAGATGAATAAATCAGGTGGGGTGTTTTAATGGGTTTTTATTATATGCGGCTTTTTTAAATATTGTAAGCCGCCTGGAGTCACCTATGTGTGAGTCGGGTGACTGTAAAAAATTTTCTGTGAAAATATTATATAAATGTGGATGTATTAAGACTACACATGGCCAGAACAGTCAACAAGAACCAGCAAGGGTGTCAAACTGGTGGCCCACGGGCCGGATGCATCACGTGCAAGTCATACCTACCTCAGGTCCACAAAGGGAAAAAACATCACGGAAAGTCACGTGACAGCAATGGTGAGTTTGACACCCGTGAGTAACAGAGACAGAAACTACTAATTTCAGGTTCAGAAGTCCTAAATAACCACAGACTAACTTTGGCTGCCTGTCACCTTGTGGTACAATTACATTTTTTTAAAAAAAAAAAAATCCCATATACAGTATTGAACTGGGTGGACACAATGAGAAGGGGTTATAGAGAAAGGGAAGCTATTTTTAATTTGTTTTTCTGAACACTCACAGATATCTGTATATCTCACAGGGTTGCTGTGGAGAAAATAGAAGGAGAAAGGAGTATTGTGTGTGTTTGCCTTGAATTATAACAATGAGAAAGGTGAGATATAAATAAATAAATGTCTTTTCACTTTGTGTAAACTAAATGTCATTACACATCCAGGCCAGATTTTTTTTAAAAAAAAAATATGATTGTTATGCTAAATGACATTTCAGGGAAAAAAATTCTTCAGTCATTTGAATTTTTACATAGTATTTTTGGCCTTATATCCTATACAATATGCTTTCAGACAATTAATATTGTTGACTACTATAATCTAGGCACTGCACTGACAATTATCTCTTGAGTTTCAGACTAAGCTTTATCTTTTGGGTATTATTTCATGCTTGACCCGTAGAAGATACAGTTGTAATCTGAAGATTCTGATTATCTTTAAAACTCAAAAGCAACTTAAGGGATAAATGTGATCTCAGTCAGGAAGGAGATATCAAAAAGAAACCCCAAATCCTCAGTTCTTCTGACACAGAAACAGATAACTCTCCATTTGAAAGTTAAAGCCTTCTCAAACAGTTCTACTAAATCAATTAGGAAATGCTGATTAAGGTACAGTTGTATGCAAGACTTTGTTGTCAATATATACAGTCCTCACTAGCAAGATTTCTAATGTATAAAATCGAACTAAAGCTCTGCCTTAACTTCCTGCGTATTGTAGGAAGAATCATAAGACACACACACCCCACTTTATTTCCATGCCCCCAGAGAAGGCAAAGAAAAACCATCCACAGAAGCTAAACCAATCCCTGCCTCCAAGCCAGAATGGTGTCAAGTAACCCGGGTTAGAAGACTGAGACAGGCCAAATTGACAGGATTAAGTCAGAACACAAAAAGCCACACAGGATTTATTTTTTTTATTTTTATTTTTATATGCCGCCCTTCTCCGGAGACTCAGGGCGGCTTACAATGCGCTAAGCAATAGCCTTCAGACTTTTGTATATTTTATACAAAGTCAGCTTATTGCCCCCACAAACCGGGTCCTCATTTTACCCACCTTAGAAAGGATGGAAGGCTGAGTCGACCTTGAGCCTGTTGAGAATTGAACTCGCAGTAATTGCAGGCAGCTGGATGTTAAATGCTGCCTTAGTAGGAGGCATTAGCCTCCTACGCCACCTTTCCCCTAACCCTAATCTTAACCCTAACCCTTGACTCTGACCACCACCCAGGAAACCAAATAGGGACAATTAGAATACAGAAAGGCACATTATTAATCTAATCAAATAACCCCACTAGGTGTCTCAATCTCAAAGGCCCAAAAGGGTATAAAAACTACTCTACTCCCCATGCTAGGCTGTCAGCTATCCCAAAACCTATGCTGAGTCACTTTGCTTCTGATTCCTAAATACCGTAAACGGAGACCTCCTTTTCTGCAGCTTGCCTCCAAGTTCATTGGCATCTGTGTCTTTCTCCTGGCTTGGAACCGGAGTGGATTTTACTTCCAACAGTATGTACGCAATATATATGCTATTCTCCTTCCTTTCAAACTCCAAGTTTTCCAACATTCTTTGGTAAGACGGTCTCTCGTTTAACTTATGCCATTTACCGTATTTTTGGGAGTATAAGACGCTCTGGACTATAAGACGCACCTACCTTTTTTGGTGAGGAAAACAAGAAAAAGAAATCTGCCTCTGCCTCTGCCTCCCAACAACTTTGCCTCATTGCAGGAAACAGCAAATAGCCTGCTTTACTTTCATTTTCATTTTCAGCATAGCTTGATTAGCACAAGAAAAAAAAAATCTGCTTCCAGCAATTTATCTCCTTGCAGCAAGCAGCAAAGGCCCGTGCAAAACAGCTGAGAGCAAAACAGCTGAGAGTCGGAAGGCTGATCCAATCAACTTGTGCTAATTAGGCTGTGCTGAAGCTGAAACGAGCTGTTTCTTCTTGCTGCTTGCCGCAAGGAGGTAAACTGCTGGGAGGCAGAGGCCAAAGGGTCGGGACAACATTCGGTGTATAAGATGCACTTAAATTTTCAGCCCCTTTTAGGGGGGAAAGGTGTATCTTATACTCCGAAAAATACGGTAATTAAAAATGTGTTGCCATAATTTTTAAAGTTTAAAGGCAGCAACAGAAAAGAGTAGTGAGAACTATTCTTTTTTTTTTTTAATGAAAGTCATGTATAAACTGAAGCTATTATTAGCCAAAGGAAAGAAGGGAGGGAGGATAGAAGTGGGTCATTTAGCTGTTTTGTAAGCAAGTTTCTGTTGCTATTTTTCTCTCTCTTACAGCATCCATATAGGTTTATTTTGTCCTTAGTTATGTGTCATTGTAGAATGAAGGAGTTCCATTTTTGGAGAAGAAGTGCTAAAAGCATATTTATAAAGAACTTTACCTGTAAAATATTTACAATATTTACATCAAAGTAGCAGCACAATTGTTATGTCATCTAAGTGCATTGAACTCTGCAGAATGAATGGGGGCAGGAAACTGTTTTCAAAGGCCCAGATGATATTTAAAAACATCTACAATAAAATATATGAAAATTAACCCTCCCCCCAAATCCCCCATACCCTTAATAACAAAAAACCCCTAAAAATAATGGATTGTAATTGACAAATTCTACGACATTCTTAATATTCTTAAGAGCCTTGGTGGTACAGTGGTCTAAGGCACCCTGTTATTAAGCTGGTTATTAAGACCAATTGTCTGCAATTACTGCAGGTTCGAATCTCGCCAAGGCTCAAGGTCGACTCAGCCTTCCATCCTTTCTAAGGTAAATAAATTGAGGACCCAGTTGTGGGGACAATAAGCTGACTTTGTATAAATATACAAAAGGATGAAGGCTATTGCTGAGCACATTGTAAGCCACCCTGAGTCTCCGGAGAAGGGCGGCATATAAATCAAATTTAAAAAAAATATATTACACATAAATATATATCTCAAGTATCTTAACAATATCATATTCATCTCAGACATGTAAATTCAAAAGACTTCATTGCTTCTTGAAAATACCACTGGTTTTTTTCCACTTTTCTTCAGTTCAGGAAGGATTTTTTCCCAATCCTGTATTTGAAAAAAAAATAAACCAGTGAAGCTATATTAGCTCTAATATTTTCAAATATTCACCCCTAACAGCTACCTGTCTCCCGAGAAGCGGGTCATTTCTGTTTCATCCAGTAGTATATGTATTTTACCATCCATTTTTCTGAAATATAGCCCTTCTATTGCCTCTCTCTTGTCCCTAAGGGACGTGGTGGCTCAGTGGCTAAGATGCTGAGCCTGTCGATCAAAAGGTTGGCAGTTCAGCGGTTTGAATTCCTAGTACTGCATAACAGGGTGAGCTCCCATTACTTGTCCCAGCTTCTGCCAACCTAGCAGTTCGAAACCACGTAAAAAATGCAAGTAGGTGGGAAGGTAACAGCATTCCATGTGCCTTTGGCGTTAAGTCATGCCGGCCACATGACCACGGAGATGTTTTCGGACAGCACTGGCTCTTCAGCTTTGAAACGGAGATGAGCACCGCCCCTTAGAGTTGGGAACAACTAACACATATGTGCAAGGGGAAACATTTGCCTTTACCTTATTGCCTCTCTCCTGTCCAGTGGTGAAATCCAATTTTTTTTACTACCGGTTCTGTGGACGTGGCTTGGTGGGCGTGGTGTGGCTTGGTGAGTGTGGCTTGATGGGCATGGCAGGGGAAGGATACTGCAAAATTCCTCCCCACTCCTGGGGGAAGGATATTGCAAAATCTCCAGTCCTACCACACTCTGGGGCCAGCCAGAGGTGGTATTTGCCAGTTCTCTGAACTACTCAAATTTTCCACTACCAATTCTCCAGAACCTGTCAGAACCTGCTGGATTTCACCCCTGTTCTGTCCCTAGGCCCCATCTTCAAATTCCCTTTCCTACCCCACCTTAGGCCAAGAAAAAGTTTGAAATACATCAAGTAATTGTCAAAAAAAAATCCAATTTGTTTTTTTAAACACATTTGCAGCTTAGGTGCTTGTTTGGCTTTCATTTCCCTTTCATAAATCACCAAGAGATCCTGCTTACAATCCTACATGTAGTATCACATTTTCAAGATCCGGGCAGTATACTATAGGACATATACAATGGTGTCTTTAATTTGTTAGGAGAAAGATGTGGGAACAGATTATGAATTAATCACAAATCATTAGGGGCATTGAGATATTTGTTTAATTATGTTGATTAGCCTTTCTGTTTTTTAGGTCTCTGCCTTGCGATACATACTGCGTTTCCAGCCCGCTTTGTTCTCCCCTTCCAGCTCAATTGCTGCCTGCTTACTACTGTGGCAAAGCTAATCCTGCTGTGCTCTTGGACAAATTTCTTAATTAGCTCCATGTTTAAAGAGTCACTTACATTAGCTTTTGATTCATCATCAGACAGATGGGACTTCAGTTCCCATACTTGCTTTAATCATTTTCTAAAGATCAGTTGAGAAGAAACAAAGAGGCCATTTAGTTGGGGAATTTAGGCTTGTAACTGGTGGGCACAGCCATGGGAACTGAGCAAGAAGAGGAGACATGCTGGAGAAGAAGCTTCCAAATGACCCAGCAAGTTGAATAAACTTAATATTCTGGTGCATTTTTCAAACAGAAAAGAGGGATTGAAAGATGTATATAGAAAAAAAACAGTACCGTGTTTCCCCGAAAACAAGACCCTGTCTTATATTTTTTTGAACCCCGAAATAAGAACTTGGCCTTATTTTTGGGTAGGTCTTATTATTTTGGGGCGTGTGGAGCAAGATGGGGCTCCTCTTGCCATCTTACCTGATTTCCAGCTCTATGTTTAAATATTTTCGGGGAGGGCTTATTTTCGGGGGGGAGGCTTATTTTAGCACATGCACTCAAATGCCCGATTGGGTTTATTATCAGGGGGTGTCTTATTTTGGGGGAAACAGGGTACTAATAGTCAAATACATCTTTTTTTTACTTTTTTACTTTACTTTATTGTCATTGCACCTCGTACAATGAAATTAAATGCCATCCTCAGTGTACATTATACATAAGAAAACTATAAAAATAAAATAAAAACACATCCTTCACATTGTATACAATTGAATTAAAAAACCCTGATATTGCATTAATGTTGCACTATACAGTAGAATTCAGTATAGTTACTGCTCTGGGATAGAAGCTGTTTTTCAGCCTATTTGTCCTTGTTTTTATTGTCCTGTACTATCTGCAGTGGTGGGTTGCTTCCATTCGCCCTGGTTCAGGCGAACTGGTAGCGGTGGTGGCGGGAGGCTCTGCCCACCCGCTCAGACATCATCCAAAACGCTCTGCGGATGCACAGAAGCACTGCGCATCCGCAGAAGCGCTGCATACCCGCACGCTACCAGTAGCGCCGGGATTTGAAACCCACTACTGACCGCCTGCCAGATGGTAATAGTTCAAACAAAGGGTGCCCAGGATGAGATGGATTCTTTAAGAATGTTTTGAACTTTCTTAAGGCAGCGGGAGCTATAAAGCTCTTCCAAAGAGGGGAGAGGGCAACCAATGATCCTCTGGGCAATGATGTTAACCCTCTGGAGCTCTTTCCTTTCTGCCACTGTGCAATTAGCAAACCATACATAGGAGCAGTAAGTTAAAATACTCTCTAATGCAAATCTAATTTGCATGTGCATATACATTATATGAAATATCATACTATAACTACAGTTCTATTGAAAATTGGTAAGCTGTTTTCTTAATACACAGTCTCTGGAGGCTGCCCTTGGTTCCATTGGCTTTGCTTTTTAAATTGTTTAGAAAAAAAACATATGTACCATTTAATCAGTTGTCAACCCTAATTCTAGATTTTAACATGTTAAAATGAAATACTGAACATGCCTCAGTCCTCATGTTTTTTCTCATCAGGTAGAATTCCAGGTCCAGTTTTTCAATAGCAGTTTTTTAATGGCAGTCCCTGTTAATAAAGTGGGAGAATTGTGGGTTTCTTTCTCACTCACTCCTCCCCTACAATTTTTAGAATTAAAAGCCGCCCTTGACTGAGTTGGGTGGCTATATGAATTGAAAAAATAAAATAATAAAATAAAATAACTGGCATTTAACCAAACCCTTGGGTTCCCATAATATTTTCTGTGTTCCAACTTTTTCCTCTTGCTTCTCTTCTGGTTTATCTAAACAGTTTCCTCAATTTCCCACATAGCTCTGAAATTTAACATACAGTTCCTGATGCCAGGGTATAGACATTATTTAATTAGAATGTAATATTTTCCTTTTCCCCACCATGTAGCCACTATGGCATAGCAGCATGGAAGTATGATTAAAGTCATAGGTGCAAGTACATTGCCAAAATATCAGTATAATATCTTCTCATCTTAGCACTCACAAGAGATGATTAAATGCAGAAAAGCTGTTTAATAGACAGAAATATTTTTCTTATATCAACCACTTATTTATTTATTTATTTATTTATTTATTTATTTATTTATTTATTTATTTATTTTACAAATAGCAGTTAACCTAATGAATACAAAAATGCTGGAAAAATTGCCAGCAATTAACTTTTTCTTCTTTTTGTATAGAGAGAGGATGAGAAAATGTTGGTGTGCCACAGTAAGCTGACTCATGAGTTCCCTGCAATTAAAGGATGACAGAAATGAAGATGCAGTTTATTTTTGAACTTCTTAATGAAGAAAATGATGTGTGCTTAGTCCCACATTTTTTCCAAATTTATACAAAATGAAAAAGAATTTAAACCAGTTTACATATTTTTTCCTAGTTCCTTTCCAGCTTGAGGCTTGAAAGAAAGTTGGATAGACTAAGGATCCTTGAAAATCTTAGTGCCTCCAGAAATATTTATGGGATTGATTGATTTGGAGCTTTCTAAGATTGATGGACCTTGACAATAAATTCTTATTTAATCAAGTAATTAATTGAGACTCCAAAGATTTATCAAAAGAATAAACAAAATCTTGTCTCAAGCCAACCAGTTATTATGATACTGCCTGGGTAGGCAGTTTAGGTTGGCCTGGGCTAACTATTGGCCTGCTGTGGTTATATTTTTGTCCTTATTTCTTTAGAAGGCTATTCTGTTTTAAAGTATTGTCTTGTTGGGATTGGGAGTCCTAGAAATTCACTCAATCTGTCCATCAATTAGTGATGGTAATAATATCATTCTTTTACAGAACAGAGCTAATTCTCAGGGATTAAAAGCAGAGAGAAGTTTAAGAATAATAGGTTATATACTGGCCTTATCCATAAAATAAAACAAATGCTTCAGCCAGTTAGCTAAGTGAGTTCATAAATATTTATCATGATTGCTGAGGATGAAAGACTAAGAAACAATTTTACAGTCCTTGGTCCTCTTCCCCTCCCTTTTGCAATTATGTCTGTTGCATTTGGGAAAATAAGTCAAGCAATAGCTGAATACTTTAAGAGTCAGCAAGGGAACATAATATATAGTTTACATTATTAGGCACCTAGCTAGGAGTGGATGCCTAGCTATGGGGAAAGTGGGGAATAATTATCTAATTGAGATCAAGTCGAGAGCTTGTTATCTCTCAGCTCATACAAAGCAAAGAAAATGCTTTGGAAAAAATGGAAAGGCATTAGCTTAACTAAGCTAAGTTTTGCATGCTGCTCAAAGCTGCAAGTTCAGTTCCCATTGGGCAACTGATGCTGGTCTCGTGTACCAGCTTTCAAGACAGGCATGAACAGTAACACATTACTTTTCCCCAGAACAATGTTTACATAAATAACAACACACAAATGTCCCCCCTCCCCGCATAATATTGTACTTAGTGTGTGACATCTGTGTATACATCACTATCAACATGCCAAGGTTCCTGAGCAAATTGACTAGAATCATTGGGTTGGATAGTACCTTGTAAATCTTCTAGTCAATCCCCTGTCCAGAGTAGAAATCCTTACACCAACCCAGACAAATAGCTGCTCAATTTTTGATTGAAAACCTCCAGCAATGTAACATCTATAACTCCAGAAGGCAAAGTGTTTTGATCTCATTCTTTAAAGCTCCCACCTGTCAGTTCTTGCTCCAAGAACAATAATAGAATCAATTCACATTTTCTTCCCTGTGGCATCCTTTTGAAAATTGCTATCAGCCTTCTCTTCTTTAGGCCAAACATACCAGATTCCTTTACTAGTTCTTCATAGGCGTTACTACCTTCAAAAGCTATCCTTCTCTCACCCCATCTTTGATGCTCCAGCTCCTCAACATCCTTTTTGAATTGTGGTGACTAGAAGTGGACACATTATCCCAGTATTCTAGGTGCATCTGACCAACACAGCACATACTTCCTGTGATATTGACGCTATCTCAGATGGCATTAGTTCTTTTAGCAGCTGTGACAAGTACCATGGCTAAGCAGATACCATCTATCTAATACCAATGCATCTGGTTTTTCCTACCTGAAGGCAGAACTGTACATTTTTCACGATGAAATTCCATTTTTCTAGATACAGTCTAATGTTGAGGTTTAGCCCTTTAAGCCTTTAACCTGTCTTTTGACAGCTAGCAAACCCCACCCCCCAATGTTGTGACATCTACAAATTTGATAAGCATCCTTTCTATTTCTTTATTTAAGTCATCTATGAAAATATGAAAATGAACATGGATTCATGTTTCATGGAAGACTAGAATTCAGAAATAAGCAAACTAACCCAGTCAATTCTGTGCCAGATCTGTATAGTCTGTTCTGAAATACCCTCATCTGCCTTAGAATATGTGCTTTGTCCAGGTCTAATTACAATTCTAGTCTTTTGTTCTGCTATGGTGACTTCTCAATTCCATCTAAGATGCCTACTTATCTCAATATCTAGTACTGTAATCACTCGATCTCCCCCAAGAATCATAATGAACAAAACATACCTCTAATAGTTTGATATAATAATAATAATAATAATAATAATAATAATAATAATAATAATAATAATAATATATTATTGTATAATATATAATATCATATTATAATATTACATAATATAATAATGATGACAATAATGATAATGATAATAATAGTATAATTTAATAATAATAATTGCTATTGGTGGGTTTGTGATGTTCAAATGCATTTCTTTTTCCTATTATCAAAAATCATACATATGTGTCATTCAACAAGGACACACAAACACAATATAATATTGCCTTTAGCAATCATAAATAATACCATTAGAAAAGCCTGAGCTCATTTCCAGTTGTGATAAAAGCTAAAATCTTTTTATTAATAACCTTGAGTATCAAAGCTGGAAAAAAAATTATGGGGTTATTGTGCAGCTTCTGCCATTAAAAGAGAAAAGAGACTCAATAAATCAGCTCTATCAGTGTAAGGAAATTGAATATTGTGGATAGATTAACAGAACTATGCTACAAGTAAGGGGCTTTAATTTATTCACTAGAATGCTAATGAGGCTATAGGATGTGAAGAGATTCTATTGTCCTTGGAATATCATTATCCCTTATTTGAAAATACATCTTCCCTTTGTATGATTGTATCTAATATATATATTTAATATTAAGTGGTGAAAAGGCAGATATGAATCCTGCAAGGCTCTGATGTCACATGTTTCACTGGGAGCAAACTAGGAATGATGATCACAGAGTTATCACTAGATCTTAAGCAGAATCCAGTACAGGTAGTACTGCTTAACTATAGTAACCCCATTGCTAAGCATGGATATGAAACAATATGAAATATTGTTGGATATGCTCAAAAGAAGATACTGTAGGGTAATTGCATTAAAATCTCAATGCTTCCTTAGCCACTAAGCTATAGGATTTTCTTCTATGTTTGATTCAGTTTAATACTTAAATAAAGAAATAAGAGAGATCATTTGGGAAATTAGGATTTCAGGAATAGATTTCAGATGCAACTCTAAAATCTTCATGTGAGGAGAAGGGGAAGGGAATCAACATTAGTCTCCAATTTGATATAGCATATTTATTAAATTTGTAATCCAATATTTGAACCAAATATGATCTTCTTTTGTATTGTTCAAATTTGTCACTTTATAAAGTGAAAGAGTCCAACACTCTCTACATGGGGCTCCCCTTGGGGTGCACCCAGAGGCTGCAGTTGGTCCAGAATGCGGCTGCGTGAGGTATTATGGGAGTGACGGGGCGCTCCAACGTGACACCTCTCCTGCGCGAGCTGCTCTGGCTTCCTGTGGTCTTCCGGGTGTGCTTCAAGGTGTTGGTGACCACCTTTAGAGCGCTCCATGGCTTAGGGCCGGGGTATTTGCGAGACCGCCTTCTGCCGCCAATAGCCTCCCACCGGCCGGTTCGCTCGCATAGAGAGGGCCTCCTCAGGGTGCCGTCGGCCAGACAGTGCCAGCTGGCAACCCCCAGGGGGAGAGCCTGCTCTGTGGCGGCACCAGCCCTCTGGAATGACCTACCCCCTGAGATACGCACGATATCAGACCTCCAGATTTTTCGTCGGGTCCTGAAAACACACCTATTCCATCTAGCCGGGCTGGCTTGATCCCATCCTCTCAGTTTTAATTGATTCGGTTTTAATTGGGTTGTTTTAAATTATTTGGGCCAAAATTATTTAATTGTTTTTAAATTGTTTTTAAATTTTGTATACTATGTTTTAATTTGGCTGTGCACCACCCTGAGTCCTGCGGGAGAAGGGCGGTATAAAAAATATAAATAAATAAATAAATAAACACTGTATACCGGGGTAAAATTCAAAATGTTTCCCTACCAGTTCTGTGGGTGTGGCTTGGTGGGCGTGGTTGGGGAAGTATATTGCAAAACCTCCATTCCCACCCCACTCTGGGCCAGCCAGAAGTGGTATTTGCCCATTCTCTGAACTACTCAAAATTTCCGCTACCGATTCTCCAGAACCTGTCAAAACCTGCTGGATTTCACCCCTGCTGAATACATTCTTGACATTTAAAAATATATTATTATTAAGTGTAGATCAGGGCTGTCAAACTCCCAGCCCACAGGCTAGATGCGTCACATGCCGGCCACGCCCATGCCCAGTTTAGTGAAGGGGGGAAGTCCTGATATGTCACATGATGCCGCTGTGACGATATGAATTTGACACCCCTGGTGTAAATGAATAATAAGAATGTATTCATGTTCAGTCTGCTGGTTGATGCTAAATTCAATCCAAAGCAAAGAAGAGATACACAACATTCTGTATGAGTCATATATTCAGGCTGTAAAGAGACAGCATGCCAAGAATGGAGGATGGATGGATGGTCTAAAGCAGTCTTTCTCAACCTCAGAACTTTAAGAAGTCTGGACTCCAACTCCCAGAATTCCATGTGGCCAAATCACCATGGCCAACTCACCACAGGACAATCCGCTATGGCCAACTTTCTGTGAGAAAATTCACCACAGGACAAGAGTTACACTAATATGAAAGAAATAGTGAATAGAATCATTGAAGAAAAGATACCAAAGGAGAAACAAAATGAAATTTGAATGACAAAAATTAAAATATTTTTAAACTATTTTAAATAATTAAATTGAATTGTCCTACAACGAGTCATCCTGTGGCAAGTTGGCCTTGGCGAGTTGTCCCACAGAAAGTTGGCCATAGTGAGTTGGCTGTGGAGAGTTGGCTTGGAGAGTTGTCTCATTCCATTCTGGGAAGTTGGTAAAGAGCTCAGACATCATTTTGTCCAATCCTCAGTTCAGTGCAAGATCTGCTAAACCACTTCTATAAGATTAGAATTTAATAGGAAATTTCTGAGATATAATAACCCATTATAAATATTCTGAAAGGTTAAGCCTATATTTCAGAACTTTAACTTCCTAGGAGGACATAAATAATCCCAGATGGTGGGCTCCCATAGGGTGATTCAACTAAAAATATAAGGGTGCCTTTTTTGGGGACCATTTTTGGCATTTTAATGAGAATGCAAGATGGTGATAGAAATATATGGTCTGGGATATAACCTTAACCTTCAAACCCTTCTTGAAAAGTAGCCCCATATTTTGATAGATACCATGTTTCCCCAAAATTAAGACCCTGTCTTATATTTTTTTGAACCCCTCAATAAGCGCTTGGCGTTATTTTCAGGGAGGTCTTCTTATTTTGGGGCACGTGGAGGAAACCAGAGGAAATGGCAGGAACCAGCTGCGCATGGGTTTAAATATTTTTTGAGCTGCCTTATTTTGGGGGGGGGGGCTTATTTTAGTGCATGCGCTCAAAAGCCCGATTGGGCTTATTATCAGAGGATGTCTTATTTTAGGGGAAACAGGGTAGAATAGATAGAATTCTTTATTGGCAAAGTGTGATTGGACACACAAGGAATTTGTCTTTGGTGCATATGCTCTCAGTGTATATAAAAAGAAAATATACATTTGTCAAGAATCATAACGTACAATACTTAATGATAGTCATAGGGTACAAATAAACAACCAAATCATACTAGGAAACAATCAATATAAATCGTAAGGATATAGCAACAAGTTACAGACATACAGTCATAAGTGGGAGGAGATGGGTGATAGGAACGATGAGAAGATTAATAGTAATAGTAATGTAGACTTAGTGAATAGTTTGATAGTGTTGAGGGTTGAACTTGTGAGGGTTGACAGTGTTGCAATTAACATGCAGCAATTTTGTTGCTGCCTTTCAATCATCCAATGGGCCAATTGGCAAGCTACATGTATCCTCTTACACTACAAGCATTATCAATGCCTATTATTACCTCAAGAAAACATTGTTAGAGGGAAAATATCATCAAAATACAAAGTACTGAAAGAGGATGCTTAAGCTTTTTCAAATGATGGTTAGCACTTTTTAAATATTCAAATCAGATAGCACCATAATTATTGAAGACATATTTGACAGGTTTTGGCTATGAAATAACAATCGTTTTATATATCTTGTGTTGCGATGAAACAGATTCAAGGCTTTTGAGTTCTTCATTAT
Source organism: Pantherophis guttatus (assembly GCF_059756535.1). Taxonomy (NCBI): domain Eukaryota; kingdom Metazoa; phylum Chordata; class Lepidosauria; order Squamata; family Colubridae; genus Pantherophis; species Pantherophis guttatus. Next base: position 237,194,618 of record NC_142064.1, read on the forward strand.
GCACCACACTGCATTACAGCAGGATTCTTTGCCTTCTTTTGTGTTTCAGAGCTACAAAACACAGTGATATGCTTGGTGCTCTACAAATCAGTTGGTGTAATGAACCAGCAAATTAGACTCTTTCGTCTCTTTATTTAGCATGTTGTCCAGTGAATTTATTAGCGTTCATTACAAAGGTGCAAACTATCTAGGGACACTGGAAATTTATTTACTATTAAAGCTGAAGTGGCTTAGTTTGCTTTTGGTATTCCGTATAAATAAATCCCATTATTTATTATTAAGGTTATATTTCCTCAGTGTTAATTTATTTCTTCTCCCATTCATATTGTTGATGATAAAGCCAAGTGAGGAGAGTCATTTTAGTTAGCAAGAATATAAGTTAAATCATAGGGGGGGAAATTCTGGTGGTTTGAGAGAACTCTGATTTGAAGCATATGAGAAGTGAGAATGTGCAAAATTTGCTAATATAGCATGGCCTTGTACTGGGCAGAGGTTGTGCAAACCAGATTTTTGGTTGTCAGCAAACATTTCTTGGTATTTTGGTCCTATCACAGAGAAATGTATGAGTGTTTGCAATAAGGAATTGAAAATTGTTTGCTGAATTCAATAAGAGTAGCATGATATAACATGGTGGAATTAAAGTATATATAAGAATAAACTGAATGCTTGGTATATGTATATCTTCTTACTTATATGAACGTATCTTTTATTTTATGTACACTGAGAGCATATGCACCAAGACAAATTCCTTGTGTGTCCAATCACACTTGGCCAATAAAAATTCTATTCTATTCTTATTTAATATGATTAAACATATAAGGAATACCTGTGGTAATATAGAATTTTACCAATAAGGAATGAGTTACTTGGAAATATGAATACATATGCATTTTTCTATGCATATATTGCCATGTTGAGTGAAAACTTAAAGAATTGGCAGCAAATCTTAGATTATATGACACAATTTAGAGTATGGATCTGAAAATTAATGTATTAAACACAAAGGTTGGAAATAGCAAACTGTACATAAGTTCTGAAAAACTAAAGTGAATAAATGAATTAATATCCCTTGGTGGAATTTTTATTACAGATAGAAAAGTACACGTTGATCGAAAGAGTAAGTAGGTTAACTTGGTGAAGGAATGAATATTTTGTAAAGAAGCAAAAACCACTATGTACAAGAGTTTTCTTCCCTCTTTGCTATATGGAAGTAAGACCATATTAATGTTAGGAGAAACATAAAAAACAAATTGAAATAGTGGGAACAGTGTGTTTAAATAAATAAAACTGTTATTTATAAATGCATTTATTTATAAATTTATTGTCTATTTGCATATATGTAATTCTGAACATCAAACAGTCAGAGAATACAGGGGCAATTTCAGCTTGTCAACATTAATTCATGTCTATAAAATGCTGGAAGAAGCACAGCTTCAGGCCTACAGTGAAACCCAGCCATGTATTTATATCTGGATAATTAACTTAATTATATAGATCAGCTCTTTATCAGAAAGCTAATTAGACAGCCTTGCTAAGCTTCATCAGTGATCAGAGTGAACATTCACTTGATACGTGGTCAGAAACTTATCAAGTATGTCATTTGAATACTGTCAACAGTAAAGTTTTAAAAGACTGAAAGTTTGGTACTGTAGTATGTAATGTGCATTATAAAATTGATATATATGCTATGTATATGGTACCAAATTCATTGGTATGATATCAAAACAGGATGGATGGATGGATGGATGGATATTCACCAGTTTTGATTTTTCAATTTCACACCCACTGTAGATGTCAGTTGCCTATCAGAGTTTTGTTCATTTTGAATGTTGCAGCCATGTAAATGGAAATTTATTTTCTCTTTATCCTGAGTAAGTAAAACATGACATGTGTTTTCTTTTATATAAACATACCATCAGTTGGATAATTCTTATCTCCAAAAGCAGGTATTGTTCTGTTTAATATTCACTATTTAATAAACTAAATATCTACAAAAATACAGGGCTTTTTATTTTTGGAAAAATTGACAGTAGAAGGACATGAAAGTGTTCTTTAAATACCCAAATGGGTGTCATTCAAATGAGAACTAAAACCTGTTTTCTTTCGTGCCAAAATAATATTAAATAATATTGATAAATTATAGGCAGGCAGATTCAAGTTGAATATTAACAAAAATTTCTTAAGGAAAAAAAAAGCACTTTAACAGTGGAATCAATTACTCAGGGACAATGTAGGGATCTCCATTGGTAGTATGTGTTAAGCAGAAGCTGCACATATTCTAGCACCTCTCCGTTAGTTAGAAACTAACCTAGATTCCTGTCCTGAGCAGTAAATTAGATTTGAAAGACTAAATGGCCCCTTCCAGTTATTTCTATCTCTTTTAATCACCACATTTGTTCCAAAATTGGGAAGGCTCCAAACTAAATAAGCATTAAACTGCTGTTTAATAAACTCTTTCAATGAAATGTTTATTTTTCTGATGACATATTTTGACAAATCTTTGTTGCACCCTAATTATTTTATGGTAGCATTCAGATTTAATAATTCCAAAATTACTATTTTTGTACCCTAGTCATCCTGCTTACAGGACCAGTCTGCTTTGTTCTTACTGATATTAGCATGATCATATTGTCTTGCACTAAATTTCATTATGCATTCATATTCCAGAAGATTTATTACTCAGATTGAAAGGAGTATGCAGGTATTCTTTAAATCTTAAAAATACAGATTTTTAATACATATCCATGTTTCTTTCCACGTGTAATTTTTCAAAAAAGCATTTATAGCCAGCAGAAAATATGAAAATAATTTTATCAGATACAAATGTCCTTCAAAAGAGTTGAAGGAAGTCTTATAAAAAATTGAAAACAATGTGTATTGTAAATTAATGCAAACTTTTTTTTGAATAATCATTATGCAATGTATACAGCTGTTAAAATAAGGATAGTGTAATCCTTACTTAACACACATTCATTCATTTATTCATTCTCTTTTAGTCTTGATGTGGTAGAATTATTAACTGTTTATTACAATAAGCAATAGCAATAGCATTTAATCTTATATACTGCTCCACGATGCTGTACAGCACCTTCTAAGCGGTTCAGAGTCAGTGCCCCCAACAATCTGGGTCCTCTTTTTACTGATTTTAGAAGGATGGAAGGTTTTGAGTAATCAGGATCAAACTTCTGGCAGTGAGCAGAGTTAGCCTGCACTATTGCATTCTAATAATCTAAAATAATTAATTTATTAACAGATTTTATTTCTGTGGTATGTGGTACACCACTCAGAGTCACTTGTTCGTGAGATGGGCCACTATATAAATTGGTGCAATTAATTAATCAATCAATAAAATGGAATACTTTTCAAAATGTATACATATATTCCCCAGGCCGGGCTGACAATGTCAATGAAAACCCTAGAATATATAAAATATTCTATTGAGCACTATTCATTATATCAGGGGTGAAGTCAGATAAACCAATAGTGGATCAGAAAGGTGTATTGCTTGATTAATAATTCCTTTTCTCTCTAATTTCCTTGTCTGCTGTGCCAGTGGTCTTTCAAATTTGTCCAAGAGTAGTGAAGTCAAATGTTTCTTAGCACAAAGATTCTCCTCTGGTGTCCTTGTCCTAGCTACATGTAAACAATTCCCTGGCACAAACTCATGTCAATGCAACTTATGTTGAGTCATGGATGTTACTGCTTCATATCCTCTGCAGAATTGTGAAAGCAATTAGCAGCTGGCAAATTAAACAGTAGTTTATCCAACTTGTATACTTAGCTGGCAATACTATAAGAGTTTTAACAATATGGCTCTTCACTGCAAGTTTAATGCAAAGCTGAAGTAGTGTAATGAGGGAAGGATAAGACCATCCTCTTGAACAGAATCTGGAGGAATATTGAAGGCAGCATTGGATGCTTATATAAAAAAGGGAAAGGAGAAAAAAATATAAATAAAAGTGCAGCTTAATATGTTGGAGTAATGCGATTATTCTACTATTGAGTAGTAAATAGAAATGATAGAATAGAGAACTACAAAAGCAAAGTACGTAAGCTGATACGAAATGCTGTAAAATTACCATTAATGTTATGTAATGTTTAATATGTTACATTTTGACATGTTTTGTTTTTATATATGTGTGATTGTTTTTTGTGTTGTTTTTAAAGACAAACTGTTTAATAAAAATTATTTTATAAAGGAAAAAAAAGTGCAGTTTATGACACAGTTCCCTTCATGACACCAATTTTCCTTTTTTGATTAAAAAATATTCAATTCAAGGAATGACAGAAATGAAATGTAGGAGTAAGGTCACAGAAAGTAGTTTAGACATGATAGGCAGAGTCCTGCAATCAGGGAAGCCTATTCCTGCTGTGCTATAGAAATTGATGGATATGCTTCCTGATAGCTCAGTAGCACTATCAGCTCAGACAAACAAGCTAATAGTAAACAGCAGCCTAACCAAGGAACCTCCAAAACCATTCTCACTAACTCTGACAGGGCAAGCTACTTGTATGGAAACAGAGAGCAAATCCCACTCCCTTCCAGCACTGATAATGTTACCTAGCTGATTAATGAAATGTCTGCAAGAAAACAACCAAGCTCAGAGAGCACCAAGAATCCCACATTCAGTTTTTCTAACTTTCTTCTTTTCGTATATTCCAGAAACCATTTCTATGAGCAATTTTCTATATTAGATAAGCTGACATGCAAATTCTTCCACTATATGCTAAGCATGTTACAGATAAACCTCATCTTACAACCATTCATTTAGTGACCATTCGAAGTTACAACAGCACTGAAAAAAGTAACTAACGGTATGTCCGGTTTTCACATTTATGACCATTGCAACATCCCTATGGCCACATAATCAAAATTCAGGTGCTTGGCAACTGGCATGTATTGCAGGTACTGTTCTGTCACTAATAAGTAAAATGTTTCAAATATTGTTGTGCAGTGAGAATCATTCCAATTTATCAACATTAAAGTGAACAAAAAGACACACAAAAATTACATCTTGGCTTCTAGATTTGTCAAAATAGTATCTAAATGTAAATACTAATGATCTTGACAATATTTCAGTTTTCCTGATAGATGTAATTTAACTACTTTAAAAACATCATCAGAGAAATATTATTTTATCATGTGCATTACAAATAATCCTATCTCACAATTCAAGAAATGCATTTCTAAAATATTGAAAAATATTACTTAAGCTAAACCAAATCACTTATCTCTAATATTCAGCTTTATAATTCTTTATATAAAGAACTTGTTTAGAAAAATATTTTTGTACTGCTTGCATCATAGAAAGTAATGACTAATCCTAAACAAATTAAAATGTTCCCTTTTAGCGGACTAGAAAATAATTTAAATCACTGGTTAAAAAGCAAGATTTCTGAAGAAAAAGTTCATGAATGCATTTAGCAATTGCAATTGCATTTAGTCACTCCTAATCCTTTTAGAAAGCTACTGTATTTATATAACTATTGTTCAATAATCTATGCCCTTTGTTCTACCCTATCACTTCAGTTGATGAATTAATTTTCCAGTTCCTACTCACATGCAATTAGCTTTCACTGAAAGTTAAAATAGATTTATTTTTACCAACTCTGTTGAAAATCTAAAAATAGCTGCACGCTTGCACTTAAAAAGAAGCTGAGGTTTTAAAAGCTATCCATTTATTTTGTTAACAAGCAAAAAGTTCAGTTACTTGGGATAGCACTTCAGCTTCCTACACTTATTTTTATAATGGAAAAATGTGCCTACCTCAGGAATAATTCAAATGAATTTCCAGCTGGTTTGAAAGAGAGAGAAAACCTAACCACCCCCTCCCCCCATTAATCCACCTACTCCCTGCAACCAGAGATCACACTTTTCTGTCCCACTTCCCAATTACATTTATGAAGTTTCTTCATCCATTTGGTTATCACAGTTAAGTTTGTTGCACACTAAACCCTGTAATGGTTCACAGAATACTTTTCAGAGGACGGAATTTTCCTTTGATTGTTCCCAGGTTCTCTAAAGCTGCTTTAAAAAAAAAACGATGACACTTGTAGCAGAATAGCTATAATTCTTTTTTTGTAAAGAGAAAATTGCTGGTTTGAAATCTGACTTTTTAAAATTACTTTTTTTCTTTCCTTGAGCTTCCTACGTTTCCCTGTGCTTAAGAAAACCTCTAGTGTATTCTTCTCATCTTTTTTTTTAGTTACCTGAAAAAGAAAGATTTTATGCTCCTTAGGTATTTTCTACCATATCCATATACTAGGTTAAAAGCAAACAACTGCTACAACATTTACAGGTGACACCTCAATTAATCCTAAAAAGTCTTCTGCAACAAGTCCATTTTAATTAACTTGTGGAAGGATGGGGTCTATCTTGTTTCCAAAGGGTGACAGTTCTCCAATTCCAGCGTCGTTATTGGAAAACAATGCTTCTTGTCCTCAACCTCTTTGACTTCCAGAAAATGGGGTGCAACAAGCAGTTTTGTCAAGGATGACTGGCTTGGATAGGTCAACTGCAGTTGGAGAAAGCTTCCCACAGCAGCCTTCATGGATTTTAGCCGAAATGTAAATTTGAGATTGAAGCTGCTTATTGTGTGGTTTAATTTTTCACTCAATTTTTAAACCTAGCCCTATTCTTTAGTTCTAAAGTGCAGGGCCATATTTTACATTTATGACAGCAAATGGGGTCTCTTAAATAGAATGCAATGAAAATAATTAAAAAGATTGTACTTTAATGTTGGAAAGACATTGCAAGTCTGAATTGTTGGTATTTCTGCCCATGAATTCTCTATCAGTGTAATAGAAAAACTGTTCAATACTGTAGTATTCCATGTGGTCACAGTGTAATTATGTATTTAAAGATTGGGCTAAGTAATCTTTTCTTTATGTAATATATCTTCTTGTTTTCCTTTTTTTTGTGGGCTTTTTTATTGAACAATATATTAAAGCAATAAAAGAAAAGGAGTTAGGTCCCCTCTTGTGCTAACAAGGTCCTATCATCTCCTGACAATCTAGTCTTCTACTAAATCTGATATCCCCAGACCATAAGTGAAACGAATAGTTTTGAGTTATACTGGGTTTCAAGTAGTATGAAACCAAGGCTCTTTTACCACAGCTTCATGATATCCAAATAGTATCATGCTTGCTCATAGAGCAGAGGTGTCAAACTCAATTTCATTGAGGGACGCATCACGGTTGTTTGACTTCAGGGGGCCGGGGTGGCCATGGCCAGCTTGACATCACTCGGGTCAGGGGCACCTGTGGTGGCCCGTGTGCTCTTGAAGCCCTCCCGAGCTCCATTTTCACCGGCAGTGGGTTGCAGGAGACCATTCCAGCTGAAAACGGAGATTGGGAGCCCATTTTCGCTGGCAGAAGCACCATAGACCGATCCTTCACTCTTTCCAGGGCAGCCCCGTGGGCCGGATCCAAGCTCCCCACGGGCCAGATCTGGTTCCCGGGCCTTGAGTTTGACACCCCTATCATAACATATCTAGGAGAGGTCAGGTGACCTGCTGTGGATGTGATCAGAGATAAAATTTGGCAGTTTTGAAAGGCCCAAACCTGTTCCTGCTGGTCTTAGTGAGGACCTGATGCAGCCATTGTCCTCTAAATGTTTCCTTCATTCATTAGAATAACTGAATAACAGAATTGGAAGGGACCTTGGAGTCTTCTAATCAAATCCCTTGCTATTTCAAACAAATGGTTGTCCAATCTCTTCTTAAAAACTTCCAGTGTTGGAATACTCACAACTTCTGAAGGCAAGTCATTCTACTGATTAATTGTTCTAACTGTCAGGAAATTTCTCCTTATTTCTAGGTTGGTGTTCTCCGTGATTAGTTTCCATCCATTGCTTCTTGTTTTGCCTTCAGGTGCTTTGGAGAATATGTTTACCCCCTCTTCTTTGTGGCAATCCCTTAGGTATTGGAGGACTGCTATCATGTCACCCCCTTCTTCTCATTAAACTAGATATACCCAATTAGCTTGTTGTTGAGTGATTTTTGTGACCTTCAACATGTCTCCTCTTTCCATTTTTGACACAGATTTCCTACCAAGCTTTGAATGAAGGCCAGAAGAACAGAGTCCCACTACTTCTTTTCAGGAAGAAAACTTGTATCAGTGCTATTTCTTTATAATATTCTGAAAGAGTAGATCTTCAAAGTTCCATAGGGGAGAAGAAGCTCTTTTTTTTTTTTTTTTTGTATTATTCTGCTTTAACAGTATCCTGAAATATATCTAGGGACATAGATCAATGTTTCTTAACCATTTTTCTCTCAGGACTCTTTTCTATTTTAAAAAATTATGGAGGACCCCTTAAAAGTTTTTGTTTGTATGGGTTATATTTATTATATGAAATACTAAAATTTCTGCATTCACTGTTGCTACTGCTTCTCATGTTGACTGATGGGATTTTATTATTGTATTATTTTTCAACATAGGCTGGCAAATAATCTATCTCATGGACCCCGACTGGATCTTGGGGGAACCATAGGGATCTTACAACCATACTTTAAGAAACACTGATATAGATCTTTCTACCTATGCTTGTTCAAAATAATGAGATTTTCAAGTGGAAAATCTGCTGCTTATGTATCCAATTCAATTCCTTCCAGACCTCCCCCCCCCCCCAATAAAATAGTTCACTTTCAATACTGCTAGGTGCCTTGTCTTGCCTTGTGTGTCTGGTCTTATGTCCCCATATTTATTTGCCAGGAGAGTTTTCTTAATGTTTCTCAACATTAAGAAAACTAAGATCATGGCATCCGGCCCTCTCAATTCCTGGCAAATAGATGGGGAAGAAATGGAGATAATGACAGATTTTATTTTCCTGGGCTCCAAGATCACCGCAGATTTCTTGACTGCAGCCAAGAAATTAAAAGACGCTTGCTCCTGGGGAGGAAAGCTATAGCAAATCTAGATAGCTTACTAAAAAGCAGAGACATCACCCTGCTAACAAAAGTGCATATAGTCAAGGCTATGGTTTTCTCAGTTGCAAACTATGGCTGTGAAAGTTGGACCATAAGGAAGGCTGAGAACCAAAGAATTGAGGCCTTTGAACTATGGTGCTGGAGAAGACTCCTGCGAGTCTCTTGGACTGCAAGGCGATCAAACCGGTCAGTCCTAGAGGAGATCAACCCTGATTGCTCTTTAGAAGGCCAGATCCTGAAGATGAAACTCAGATACTTTGGCCACCTAATGAGAAGGGAGGACTCACTGGAGAAGAGACTAATGCTGGGAATGACTGAGGGCAAAAGAAGTGGATGACAGAGAATGAGGTGGCTGGATGGAGTCACTGAAGCGGTCGGTGTGAGCTTAAATGGACTCCAGAGGATGGTAGAGGACAGGAAGGCCTGGAGGAATGTTGTCCATGGGGTCATGATGGGCACGACTTCACAACTAACAACAACAACAATTTTAACTTGTGAAACACTCAGAAGGACATGAGAATAAGGAGCAGAGTGGATTCTAAAAACAGTTGCAAGGAACCTGTCCCAAACTACTGTAGTAAGAGATGCTTAACAGTGTGAGAGATTTGAGCTAGTGCCCCTCATATCATAAGGTACATCTCTTTCACCACCTGTAAGATTCTGTCTCTTTTTTTTATTTGCATGCCTTAAGCCTCCATGAAAATACCACTCAGCCAGATGATGACTACCTAATGAGATCTGCATGTATGTTTCTGGAGTGCTTTAAGGTGTCACCATGATTGTTGTCACTAAGATTACAGCTACTATTGTAAAAGCTTTCCCCTAAGCCTAAGGAGACCCACATTCCCTGATTGTTTCCCTTCAGCCTCTCCTTGGTTCCGAGGAATTGCGTTGCTCTTCTCTGCGTCCAGCCGAGAGTATCTCCTCTCTACTACGAGGTGCGCTTTGGTATTTCAGCTCGCGCTTTCGTTATGGATTGGCCGTGTATGGATTCCGGTCCCTCTCCCCGACGGCACGGCAGCGTTGCCGGGGTAGCTCGAACAGTGACTCATCTTGCTTCTGAATGGCAACCCGGGGCTTTAAAACGGCTCCGGCGACCGCAGCTCGAGCTCTCCTGTTCTTCTTCTTCTTCCCGTTGCTGCTGTCCGGAGGGAGCCTCTAGCCGAGTACTCCGCGCACGGAGAGCTGGCGACGCAGCCTCGGGACAGACAGAACAAAAATACAAGAGGACGCCATGAAAAGCCTGCCCTGCCTTCCCTTCCTCTTTCTGCTTTTCTGCTCGGGGGACTCGGCGGTCATCACTGGGGTGAGAGCCGGGCGACCGCCCATCTGGGCAAGAATGGCCGGGACGGACGCCTCTTCCGACGGTTTTAGCAGGCGGGGGAACACGGAGGGTCGGCTCCGTCCCGTCTGAAGCTGCGGTCCATTTTGGCGGGAAAAATCGAAGATCGCCCCGAAGGTCGGGATGACGCTGAGCCCAGAGGGCAGGCAAAGCAAGTAGTAGGAAGAAGCAATGCGCGCTAATCATGGTCCCCTCTATTTAAATATATATATTGGTGGAGCTATAGGGGCGCTTTTTTTTTTTTTTGGAAAGAGTCCAAAGCGGGTGAGAAATTTAAGAGTTGCCCGGGGGTGAGGGGAGAGAATATACAATGTGCTCTGAGAAAGTGAAGCTAAGCGCGGCGCTATTAGATGTAGAGCTGCCATTTGCCTGAAAATCGTTGGAAAGATTTGGCTGGGAGCGGGGGGAAGGGGTAGAGGAGGGAAGGATCGGGGCTGCAGATCTTGGGCTGGTGCTTCGCTTTGTGGGGGAGGGTGGGATAGTGGGCAGATACGAATTGTCAAGGCTGGTTGCAGAGGCGGGGGGATTAGTTCAAGATGGGAGGGCTGGTGGAACAGGAGAGGCGGGTGCCTGTCCTTGAGCCTAAAATGAGTCTCTCGTTGAATACCTGCTGAGGGCCAGACTGTTCGTCCCTGAGGCTTTGTCAAGAGGTGCATATTGGGGCGGGGAAAGCTCTGATGAAGTGTTTTTTGGGGGGGGGGGAAGGGGGTCGGGGTGAGCACGTGCTCGTAGCCTCCTTAGTTGCTGCGGAAACTTCCAAGCGGGGCTTTCCCCGCAGCGGTTTCCGCGTTGCTTTTAAAGACCAAGGAGGTTTGCCCTTGTTGCCACAGGCGATTGGATCTAGTCTGTTTCAAGGACTCAAGAGAGCTCGTTGTCCCCCCCCCCTCCTTGCTCCTATCTCACTTAATTCTCTCTCTATATATATATCTAATAGAGAGGCTTAAAAGTAACAGAATGACAGAGTTGGAAGGGACCTTAAGATAACAGGAAGAGTTTGGAAAGGACCTTGAAGGTCATCTAGTCCAACCCCCTGCTCAGGCAGGAGACCTATACTAGGGATTTGAACCACCGAACTGCTGACCTTTCTGATCGACAAGCTCAGCCTTCATCCCTGCTCAAATGTTATAGAGACACTAAATGTCTGTGGATGCCTATTTAGAAATTTATAAATCTCTGTTTTGAGCTGAAGAAGCTTCTTGGATGAGAAGCAAAACGTCTTCAAAGAAAAAAACCCAGAAAGTCTAATTGCCTCTTGAAAAAGCACATTTGGGTACAGAGACACTGTAACATTTCAGACAAATAGTTGTCCAATCTCTTCTTAAAAACTTCCAGTTTTTAACAACTTCTGGAGGCAAGTTGTTCCACTGATTAATTGTTCTAACTAAATAAAATAAATATTATTAAATAAATTAGCTTTAAGATGTACTGTAAAAATTTAGAGTCCTTCTCAACCATTGAGTTGAAGTGCTTTCTAGCCATCTTTGACTCAGCAGAAAACCATGAAAGGTGCTGCCCCAGTCCTGATCCTTATACTAAACTGGATCTGTTGCCGCAGTTTCAAATCCCTGCAGCTATCAGAAACCATCCAAGGTAATGGGTGACAAAGCCTAAGAGATTATATGTGCCTTCGGGATGCCCTTGTTCAGGGTTGCAATAAGTGCAAAATTTATATATCAAATGTATCTTACCTTCACACCAGTTACAGGAAAGGAGTACTTATTTAAGGCTGCCTCGTTTATGGAATGGGATGAAGGGAACACTGTGGGAATATGAAAGGAAAACAATGTTGCCAATGAATGTTTGTATGCGCATACATACAGTTGAGAATATAGTCTTAGCTAATGCAAATGTGCAAGGGAACATGGTTTAATTTAATTTATTTCCAAATAAACATTGGAATGGCAACAAAGTGAATTTGCTTCCCTGCCATAGTGTATTGCAAAAATTCCTTTCTGAGATAATAATAATAATAATAATAATAATAATAATAATAATAATAATATAATAATAATAATAATAATAATAATAATAATAATAATAATAATAATAATAATAATAATGTAGAACAGAAAGGATGCTGCAAAAACTCAAGAGGAACAAAAGATCAATTGCTGATCGACAAGATAATCCTAAAGAACTCAAAGAAAAGACGAACCAACCTGTTCATGGCTTGGATAGACTATAAGAAAGCATTTGATTCAGTTCCCCATAGCTGGATCAAGAAATGCCTGGAAATATTAGGCATCAGCAGCAACATACAAAAATTCATGGAATCTTCAATGAACCTCTGGAAAACAAAACTTATGGCTAATGAAGAAGAACTGGGTGAAGTTGAAATTAAACGAGGCATTTTCCAGGGCGATTCCCTTTCACCCCTACTTTTTATACTCTCAATGCTACCACTGACAATCATTTTGAAGAAGATGAACTGTGGATACGAACTTGCAAAGAAAGGACTGAAAATCTCGCACTTGATGTACATGGATGATTTGAAGCGGTTTGGTAAAACAAAAGCTGAACTGAATTTATTAATTGAAAACAAAAGAATTCAGCCAAGACATTGGTATGCAGTTTGGAATTGACAAATGTGCAACAATAGCAACCAAAGCAGGCAAGATCATAGAAGAGGATGGAATAGAACTAGAGAATGAAGAAATGATAAAGGCAGTAAAATCAGAAGAAGGCTACAAGTACTTGGGAATTTTAGAAGCCTCTGACTTAATGCATAATAAAGTCAAGGAATTAACTTCAGCCAAGTACATTCGACGAATTCGTAAGATATTAATGTCCAAATTGAGTGGAGGAAACATCATAAAAGCCATAAATACCTGGGCTATACCTGTGATTAGATACTCTGCAGGAATAATTGACTGGACCCAGATGGAGTTAGACAATTTGGACAGAAAAACAAGGAAGCTTATGACAATGAATCATGCCTTGCACCCTAAAAGTGATGTTGACCGATTATATTTACCAAGAGCAGAGGGTGGTCGAGGACTCCTATAAGTAAAGCAGACTGTGGAAGAAGAAAAATCCAGCTTGAATGATTACATCCAGAAAAGTGAAGAACCAATGATTAAGGAAGTAAATAAAGGAGGCCTTTTAAAGACAACTAAAACAAAAGCAGAATATAAGAAAGAAGTAACTGAGCAGCGAGCTGAAAATTGGAAACACAAAGCTCTGCATGGCCAATACTTGAAAAGTATTGAAGGCAAAGCTGACCAGAAACTAACTTGGAACTGGTTAAGATCAGGAGTACTGAAAAAAGAAACAGAAAGCTTTATTTTGGCAGCTCAAGAACAAGCCCTAGCCACAAACTGTATGAAGGCAAAAATTCAACATGTTACCACCAACAGCAAATGCCGCCTCTGCAATGAAAAAGAAGAGACAGTTGACCACCTGATCAGTGGGTGCAGCAAAATTTCACAAACTGAGTACCTACAACGCCATGACCGTGTTGCTAAAATCATTCACTGGAAATTGTGCCAGAAGTTTGGATTTGAGTACAGCAAAAACCACTGGGAACATCAGGTTGAGAAAGTTTTAGAGAATGAGAAACTCAAGATCTTGTGGGACTTTAGGATTCAGACTGACAGGCACTTGGTCCACAACACACCTGACATAACAATAGTTGAAAAGAAAAAAGTATGGTTCATTGACATTGCAATACCTGGTGATGCACGAATTGAAGATAAGCAGCAAGAAAAAATCACAAAGTACCGGGACTTACAAATTGAAGTTGAGCGACTGTGGAAAAAGAAATCGTGTGTTGTCCCGATTGTAATTGGAGCCCTCGGAGCAATACCCAAAGGGCTACCCCGCTATTTAGAAATTCTAAATTTGCCCGACTTGAACATTTTGACTCTACAAAAAACCACCTTACTCGGAACAGCTTACATCCTCCGACGATACCTTAACAGTTCCTAGGTCCTTGGTTAGGACTCGAGCTGCTGAGCTATTAACCAGCCTCAAAGGCTGTGAATCTCACTAAAGATTAACCAATAAATAATAATAATAATAATAATAATAATAATAATAATAATAATAATAATAATAATAGGTTTTACTTCTTCTGTTTTCCAGATTCCCCCCACTCCCCATGCATCTAAATTCAATTTTGCAAACTTTCCAAAATGTTGCAAACTTTCCAAAGGCTTTGTTAAAAGAGCTGGCAGTTCCAGATTTCCTTGCCCATTCATGTATCATTCTGTGAAAAACTGCAAAAGGAAAGCAAAAGTCTGGGCATAATTTTGAAAGGCTTTTCATTGCCATTCATTCATCAGTGTATATAGAGTCTGGATATATCAGACGGGTTTTGCGAATGTGTCATATTTCACTGCAATGTGAAAAACTAGGCTACAGTCTGTTAGCTTTCTAAAAATTTCCCAGGTTTCTCCTTGGTTAAAGATTCTATTATTCCTAACAATATAAATATTACATAGTTTTCTAAGCCCCATAACTGCTTTATGGAAGAATTATGTGCATTGTGTATTTTTTTAAATTTTTAAATAGCTTAGATGTTCACTGTGCACAGTTTTTTTCAGTCTCCTGCCTCCTGTGCAATTTGCTTGTTAAGCCATGCAGATATTAACAACATGGATATTTTACATACACCAGTACTTCTGGTGGCATAGATCACTAGCCTACTGTGCAGTATTAATGAAATTAAGACATCCATACACCCTATTCTGTATACAGGCAGTCCTTGACTTACAACTGTTTAACGAGGGTCCACAATTATGAGGGCATTGGAAAAGATGATTTCCAGCTTGTAAAGCATTTCTGACCATCGTAAAATGTCACACCACCACACACCCATGATCAAGTGATCACAGTTCATGTCCTTGGCAACTGGTTCACATTTATGACTGGTGTGATCATGTCTTGCTAATTTTTGCCAGTTTCTGGCAAAATAATGGCAAAAAATGCCATTTGTGAGGGTTGATTTGTACTTATTTTCCCAATAACAACCCTGTGAGGTGGATTGGGCTGAAAGTGACTGGCCCAAAGTCACTCAGCTGGCTTTCATAAGGCAGGACTTGAACTCAGAGACCTCTAGCCTGGTGCCTTAACTACTAGGCCACACTGGCTATCTTATTCCCTATTATACTGAAGTAATGATGTGTCTTTTCTGATTCTTAGTCCAGGAACTCAGATCTTGTCATGGTTAGAAGCATTAAACAAATGGGAGGAAGGATGATGGCTACAGATAGTATGTCCATGAAGCAAAAGCTATTTGAAAAAATTCATTAGTTCCATCTCAAACACATTTGCTAAATTACCACAGTCCAGATGTGGACTTCTTCTATATGAAGGAGATCCAATGATAAAATGTTGGCAAGAGGGAATTTTGGACTTGGGATCAGAATGTGACTAAAATTAAAGGAAAGTAAATATCCTTGGCTTATTAATGAAAAAGGAATAGAAATATCTATAACTGTCTAGCAGTATTTCTGTTTGTACAAATATTTTTTGTTTCTGACATTTATTTTCATACAGAAAAAGAAGAGCAACAAAAATGATTAGGGGTCTGGAGGCTAAAACATATGAATTGTTTTTTTAAAAAAAGTTTTTTATTTTTTAAGCAAACAAACATTTAATAGATCAGTCATTCCTTCCATGTCACATCTCGGTGTTGTCTCCAACAGTTCTTCTTTTGTTGTATCTTCTATCTTCATTCTCATCAAGTCCATTACAACAATTCATCACTAACAGAATATTCTGATTATAGCATTTTTATACATAACTATTAATTTACTTATTTGTATCTCTTTTCTAACCAATGGTAAAATTGATTCCCTATCTTAAAGTATTCTGAATCTTTTTTTTCCTTAATCATCAAAGTCAATCTATTCATTTCTGCACAGTCTAAAATTTTCTTAATTATTTCTCCTTCCAAAGGTATTTTCTCTGTTTTCCAAAAAACATATGAATTGTGATTACAATAACTGGGCATTACTAGTCTAGCGAAGAAAAGGATCAGGGGTGACATGATAGCAGTGTTCCAAACAAGGAACGATGGATGGAAACTGATCAAGGAGTGATTTAACCTAGAAAAAAAGGAGAACTTTTCTGACAGTGAGAACAATCAACCAATGGAACAGCTTGCCTTCAGAAGTTGTGGGAGCTTCATCACTGGAAGCTTTCAAGAAGAAGAGACTTGTCAGAAATTGTTTAGGGTCTCCTGCTTGAGCAGGGTGTTGGACTAGATGACCTACAAGGTCCCTTCCATCTCTGTTATTCTAAGTCTTTTAAATCTAAGTTAACCATTGGAAATAGGTTTTTGTGTATATATGTATGTGTACATGCACACCTTTGAGTCAGTATAGATTGGACAGGCCTGTGCAGTTTTCTTCTGCAAGATTTCAGAATTGATTTGTCACTGCCTCATAGGACTGAAAAAATGACTGGTCCAGAATCACCCAGCTGCTTTTGTACCTAAGGTAGGACTAGAACTCACAGTCTCCCAGTTTCTATCCCAGCACTTTAACCATTGCAACAACCAGCTCTGAAATATCCATTATTCTGCCATAAAATCTGCTGTGTACTTAATGAAGCAAACATAGTACATGAGCTAATATCTGGGGGTGTTAAATTCTTAATGCTTATCCAATTAATCTATAACCTAAACAGAATGAAGGAGTTGTTTCTGGTATTTTCTGGCAGAAAAGTACTTTTAAAAGTGTTAATTCAGTGATTGAAACCTGTCTCGTTTTCCTTTTTCCTGCTGCCAGTCTAAGAAAGAAACTATGTGTATGTATGTCTATATGTGTGAACAACAACTACTAATTACTCTTGTCATTAAATGCACTACTTGTAGCATTCTGAGTATTATCAACATTTAATAGTAAATTGTTTGGATCGGGAATTCAGCACCTAGACCTTTAACACTTTTCTCTCTCTACCATTAAACTGAGTGAACTGTCTACTTCATTTTTTTTTTTTAAAAAAAAAGCTGTTTATTGGATTTTTATTCCATTGCAGTTGTACAATGTTTATGGTGACTAATTGCACCAAATGAGGAGTGTCTGACTCTCAGATGAAAACAAATCCTCTCTCCTCACATTCTGAAGACCATTCTCTGACATAGTGCCTGGGATTCAGAAGATCTGACCCTCTTGGCCTTTCAGACAGCATTAAGTTCTTCCTGGTTCTTTTGGGGAAAACCTTAATGAAGCCCAACTATGAGTTGTTTTTGAGCTCCTCAGTTACAATATGATGATTATTTTTAATTGTATTTTGCACTGCTGTTTATTGGGGGTTTAAAATTATGATTATTTTTATGTTTTGCTTATTAGAGTTACTTGTTTAAGATTTGAGACTGTATAAAATGCTCACAATAAATACATTTAAAATGGAGGTAAGGTTCCGTACAACTTTAAATCTTGGGTGGGGGGGACTTCTTCGTGTAATGTACTGTTGTTTTAAATATATTTTAAAACAATAATAGTATCAGTAGTTGTTAAAAGCTCCCGTATTTCCCTTCATTTTATCCCCACAATATTCCTATGAACATGTTGGACTATGAGAAAAGGCCTATACCAAAGTCCTGCAGTGAATTTCCATGGCTGAGGGTGGACTGCCCAATCGTAGTCTAGCATCTTGACCAAAACATCATGAAGAAAACTTGTTAAACACCATCCCATGACACCAAATTCATTAGATTCTGCTGAAGTTTGACTTTTGCGGCAAAGCTGCATAATACAGAGCACGTTTTCATTTATCTGGGACAAAAGGGAGAGCTCTGAAATTCTTTCAGTTCTGAATGAGTGTCTCTAGGCTTCGTTTCTGATCTCCTACAGAGCCCTGGGATGCTACCGTGCTGCTATAATAGCAGTCATGCCACAAAGAAGGTGGGAGGAGGGCTTTGATCATCTACATAACATAAAATGCCATGTCGCCAAGTGGAAAGGAAGGCGCACTGCTGAATTCTATGACAAGTCTGGGGTCTTGAGATAGCTGAAAAGTGATTTATTTGTTGAAAAGATGAGTTTCTCTCTTACATTTCTACTGCTCTATTCAACAATCACTTACTACGTTCAAGAAGTGTTAGCATTCTTTGAGAGCAGTTTTTCTACATACCATCCAACATAGCTACTTGAAATTTGGCACCAGAGAGGCTACTGGTTCCACATTCTCTGCCAAGAAAATAAAAAAATAATAGCTTGAAAACTCCTACACCATTTCTATGGAAATGAGTCCGTCTTGTCCCCTTCTAACGTTCTAGCATATTTTGAACATGTAATCCATTTTTCTGAAAAAAAAAAAAAGAAGTTGCCTCATTCGTATTTTGCCCATATTGGCTCAAGGAACTACACTGAAGACAGACGACCTCTGGCCAGCTGTGATTTGAATCAGATTGTGTCTTTTCAGCAGCTCCTGTGTGTGGCTGCCTGAGACAAACTGTAAAGGCTGCCTTTACAGGCTACTGAATTTCTCTTTCAACCAAAAATAGTGTAGTACTTCATGTACTTGCAAAATATCCTAGAGCAGGGGTGTCAAACTGGTGGTCCGGAGGCCGGATGCGTCACATGCAGGCCACGCCCAGCCCAGCTCCATGAAGGGAAAAAACATCGTGAAATGTCACGTAACGGCAATGTGATGCCGCAAGTTTGACACCCGTGTTCTAGAGGAAGTTATGGTTCATCATGAACTTACAATCACCGGTGAATTGAAACATCTATAATTTTAAGACATCTGAAACATGGATATGGAGATATTCTTCCAAATCAACAAGAGGGAACAAACATCATTGCAAGTCCTATGGGATACCACAAAAAGCATATATAAGAGGACTAACAATTTCATTCAAGGCAAAGAAAAATAGAGAGAAACAGCAAAGAAGAAACAATTTATTGATTGACCTTGCAAAACAGGAAGCAGAATTACAGAATAGACCCGACAGGAAAGAGATCAAGGAAAAAATAAACCTTATTAAACATGAAATAAACTTAATAACAACAACAGAAATAGCAAGGAAAATCAAAATGGCAAAACAAAACCAATTCAAATTTGCAAATAAAACAGGACGTTGGTTGGCTTATAAGTTAAAGAAAGAAAAGGACAAAAGACTAATACATCAACTACAAGACGAACAAGGGCAATTGCAGCATACGGATGAGGAAAAAAAGCGAATCGTAAGAAACTTCTATCAGGAACTATATGCACAAGAAGAAATCCAATTGGAAAAAGTTAAAGAGTATATAAATAAAACCAACATTCAAGAAATAAAGGAAACTCAAAGAGAACTCTTGAACAGACCAATATCGATGTCAGAATTAATTGAAGCAAAGAAGAAACAGAACAACAATAAAACACCAGGTCCAGATGGTATCCCGGTGGAATTTTACAAAATTGAGCACCAGCCAATAGATGATGTTTTATTACAAGTCCTGAATGAAGCAATTCTAGAAGCCAAAACTCCCAAATCATGGATAGAGACAATTATTACATTGATACCCAAAGAAGACTCAGATCTCACCCAAACTAAAAACTACAGACCCATATCGCTTCTAAACGCAGACTACAAATTATTTACATCAATTACGGCCCAGAGAATGAAGAAAATTATCGTGGATTATATCCATCCAGATCAAAATGGATTTATTCCAAATAGGCAAATTAATAAGAACACAAGAACAATAATCAATATCCTGGAATATTATGAGCAAAAATCGGACGAAAAAATGGCCTTACTTTTCCTTGACGTACAGAAGGCGTTCGACAACCTTAATTGGGGACTCTTAACATTACAATTAGAAAAAATGGGAACCGGCGATAAATTCCTAAATATGATCAAAACAATATACTCCGACCAAACCGCAAAGATATGGATAAACGGAGAGACAACAGACCAATTTAAAATATCCAAGGGGGTGAGACAAGGAAGTCCACTCTCTCCTATACTATATATACTAGCATTGGAACCACTGTTGAACGAAATTAGGAATGACAATGAAATAAAAGGATTAAGAACAAAAAACCAGTAGTATAAACTACAAGCATTCGCGGACGATGTAGTATTTATTTTAGAAAGACCAAAACAATCAGGATTGAATTTACTAAGGAAGATAGAACAATATGGTGAAGTGGCAGGATTGAAAATTAATAGACAAAAAACAAAACTACTAACTTGACAAAATTTGACAAAAACCCAGGAGAAAGAATTGGAGGAGACGCTAGGAATACAAACAACAACAAAAATAAAATATCTAGGAATTTGGCTTACGAATAAGGTATCATCTCTTAAAGAAGACAATTATAATAAATTGGCCAAACAAATCCAAAAGGACTTAGAGGCATGGAGTAAATTGAGACTATCGCTATTAGGCAAAATTGCTTCAATCAAAATGACAATTTTACCGAAATTACTATACCTATTTAGAACAATACCGATAAATCCAGGGAAATCATATTTCAAAGATCTTGATAAAATGACTTTAAAGTATATATGGCAAGGGAAAAGAGCCAGGATTAAACTGAAGCACCTACAGGACACTAGAGAAAAGGGTGGCCTGGGACTCCCAGATTGGCAAACTTACTACACTGCAACAGCTTTAACTTGGATCAAAGATTGGATGACACTCGAAGATAAACGAACGTTAGCATTAGAAGGATTTGACCTATCAAAAGGCTGGCACGCATTCTTATGGGAGGAAAAACCCAGGCAACATGAGCACTTCAGGAGACACTATATCAGAGGAGCATTGGCAAAAATTTGGACCGAAATAAGGAGAAAACATTACGATAAAATCCCAAGATGGTTATCAACCATGGAGGCCCAAATTTATCCGAACACAATGGATATAGACAAGATGAAAACCTATGACGAATTGTTGAACACAGAGGGAGAAATGAAAACAAGAGACGAATTGAGACAACAGGGCACGGATATTGACTGGTGGCCGTATTTACAGATAAAATCAAGATATAAAACCGACATGAAAAAATTTGGAATCCAAAAAGAAAGAAATGAATTAGATAAAATCATAATGCAATCAGACAATAAATTAATAACTAAAATATATAATTATCTATTAAAATACAAATTGGAAGAAGAAGTGGTGAAGGAAAATATGATTATTTGGGCTAAAAATTTTGGATATAATATTAACCTAGAAAATTGGGAGAAAATGTGGAAGGTAAATACTAAGCTGACAATGTCCGTGCCCTACAAAGAAAATACAGACAAGATGTTTTATAGGTGGCATCTCCCCCCCGCACGCCTGGCAAGGATGTTCCCCAATGCGAATCAGAACTGTTGGAAGTGCAAAACACAGAAGGGACCTACTACCATATGTGGTGGTCATGCCCAAAGGCCAAAAAATTTTGGAAAACAATTCAAAATCAGCTGGAAGAAATCACCACCCAAAAAGTGCCCTTCAGACCGCAAACATATTTACTAGGGATACTGACAAAGGACTATAAAAAAGAGACACAATACTTGATAATACATATCCTGACCGCAGCCAGAATCACTTTCGCACAAATGTGGAAACTAGAGGACACGCCATCAGAGGAAAAAATAATACAAAAAACAATGGAATGTGCGGAAATGGACAAACTTACCAAAGAGATACAGGGAAAAGAAGATTCAGAGTATTATTTAATCTGGCAGAAATGGTACAACTGGTTAGATAAAAAGAATACGAAATAAGGGAATACCACCCAATGATACAAAAATAAGGAAATAAAATGAAATATCGTTGTATAAACATTGATACATGATGAAAGATAAATATATAGAGATATATAGATATATAATTACCGAAGTAGCTCTATTTTTAAAGTTCAAGCTGTAAGACTTGACCTTTTTGTATAGTTAGTTTATGTATAGTTTGTTTAAATGTCTACGTCTGTATATGTATGTTTGTTTATTAAATAAAAAATTAAAAAAAAAGAAAGAAACATGGATATATAAGATCATTGAATTAAAATGTTGATAAGAAGGTAATGACAAGGAAACCTTTTTTGGAGGCTGAATTAGGTTTTTTTTTTTTTTTACATTGCTCTACGAATGGATCTAATTTTTTGTCTTAATTTTCTGGTTAATGCTTTAATTGAAGTTCTTAATGAACATAGTAAAAGCTAATACAAACTAAAGTATATATGACTACAGTATGTTTAATAAACATAGTAAAAACTAATACAAACAAAAGAAAAATAAAAGTTCAGAAGATGCAGAAAAATGAAAAAGAAAAAGGTAGAAGACAAAAGAAAAAGGCAACAAAGACAATAATGAAGAAGTGGCTTTGAACATTCATGACACACCAGGCATAAGTTAATATACAGACTTTCACTCTTTTTTAAAGTTGCAAATTTAAAAAAAAATCTCTTCTCCCTTTTTATTTTTTATCTAATTTTTATCTATATGAAACCCAGAAATCATCTTTTCAATCCCAGTTCAGCAAAAGGTCCAGAAATATCAATAGTTTATCCCTGTTCAAGTAGCCCAAATTTATATGTCATTTTTGCTCTACACAATCTTGATCTTTAAAATCATTATAATGGTATTGCACGATTTGATTTATCATCACTTTTTTGCATTTAAAAGGAGCCTTCAACCAAGCCTTTCACTAACCCACTTTGTAAATCCCATAAGCATTGTCTAGGGTTTCTTGTCACAGGTGTTCAATGTCCAGATCCTTTTCTTGATTTGTCTTTTATATTCATATTTTGGTAATCACAATTTTTTCCATGTGTTTGAACTCTACAGTGTCTGTATAGGTAAACATTTTTAAAGTTTTTCTCATTATGTTCTAAAAGTCTATCCATTGAAATTTGTATCCTTTGTATTAGGTATTAATATTTCAGTCCCTGTTTCAAAAAAAAACTCCTTAAGAAAAAGTTAGGCTTAGCCATTTTAATTCTTTTTCTGCCCCATCTTTTAGTTTCTTATAGTATCCATTTGCAACCTTCATCAAACTTTAGTTTCTAATAGGGGGTTAGTTCAGTTTCAGTCATTTCCCACAAGTATATTAGTAAATTATATACCCTGTTTCCCCTAAAATAAGACATCCCTCGATAATAAGCCCAATCAGGCTTTTGAGCACATGTGCTAAAATAAGCCCCCCCTGAAAATAAGCCCCCCCACAAATATTTAAATGCATGTACAGCCGGTCTCCATTTCCTCTGGTTATGTTTAGAACCACAGAGCTGGAAATCAGGTAAGATGGCAAGAGGAGCCTTGTCTTGCTCCACGCACCCCAAAATAATAAGACATCCCTGAAAATAAGGCCAAGCACTTATTTCAGGGTTCAAAAAATATAAGATAGGGGCTTATTTTCAGGGAAACATGGTACTTATTTTTTTAAAAAAAATCTTACCACAAAAATAACCAATACTCCAAATATATTTGATCTTTCACTCTGTTTAAAACTTTCTTAAATCAAAATCTCCCTCTTTTGCTTTTCTCAATTGTATACTATTTAAAACTCTTAACTTCTGTTTAAAATGTATTAAATCCAAATAAGAAGGTAATACTCATCAGATGCTCATTATTTTGAAGGTCTCTAATATCTATAAAGTGATTAAATTGAACTTTTCTGAATATGATTAGAAAGTAAGTTTAGCTGGCTTAGTGTCCTTATGAAAGAGTCTGTCACTGGTGAGACCTGAGATATCATCTCCCTCAACCTCTGGCGCTCAGAACCACGAGAGATTGCTGTTTTACAGTCAGTTTCCTTACAAGAAAACTACCATTCAGAGCACTCATGGGCAATTTCCCAATCTTTCCTTCTCCCAAGAGATTCAAAGGGACAGTCTACTTGCCAGTCTTTCATTCTTTACAGCAGTTGTCTCCATTTATTCACAAAGAATTCTTCAGTCAGTCAGGACTCACACTGGAAGCCTACCTTCCTAATTTTCAATATAATACAATTGTATTCCTGAATTGCAATATTATTATGTGGAGAATCTCGACTTTTTTTTTTTCCTCAGACAACAGCTATTTAATAAATACATGTGATGCTATCAATTTTACTGCTGAAATCACATAGTTATGCAGTAGAATATAGTGTAATTATATTCATAATGAAACCCTCTAAACAGAACATTTGTTTTAATGTGCATTAATGTGTCCCTCAGCACCATTATCAGCTCATAAAGTCATTCCACTTATTTATTATGCCATTGTGGAAAAACCTTATAATATTTGGTAATCTTAAAACCTGAAATAAAAGAGAAGCCAAAATAAGTGCAGTAATATAACAGTGCAGTCCTCAGTAATTCAAATCATTGCATATTTGCCAACATCAAATCTGTTCCTATATTTCCCTGGAAACATTTTATTAAATAAATTAAAACAATACTTTGTCTCTCATTTTTACTCATATCTCTAAAATTACTTGTGCTGGTACTCCATTTTCAATTTGCCTTTCATTGCCTTTTATGCCTATATTTACAACTTTATTAAAACTGTTTGGTTTTTATATCTATTATAGAACATATGTGTTTCATGTAAATCCATTCAGTTGATTTTTTAAAGTAATATAAAAATATATAAAAGAAACTCTTCATATACATATATATAATTCCATACCCAGAAACCTATGATTTATCTGAAATAGCATCTAACAGATTCACTGAGGAGGGAGGGAGGGAGGAAGGAAGGAAGAGAGGAGGAGGAGGATGAAGACGAGAAGAAAGAACAAGAAAGAAAAGAGAATCCTTGATTCCAAAACCAAAAAGTTCTCTTGCCTTCAGCATTTTTTTTCTTTCTTTTTCTTTGCAAAGGGCCAGGCTGGGCGTGTCTTGTAAGTTCAATAGTTAAGAAATTCCAGGTTCACTTTCCTGGCATCAAGAACATATTTCTAGAGGAGATTGGCTAAATGTTAACCTTGTGCCCATGGGGGTGCTGCAATGGCTGTATGTATCATTTGTTCGGTACCACCCTAGCTTGGAACAGTTGCTCAATGAATGGGCGTAACTCAAAGACTACTTGTATTGCTCATTTCTCTAGGTAAAGCTATATCTATGTATCTACCTTCTCTGTTTAGTTGGCTATATGAAAAGAACACAGACACTGTTTTGGCAATATCACTAAATTATCAGAACTTCCAGGCAAAATGCACTCAGACGTTCTTCAAAGAGATGGGGAAAGATGAGCAATTCCTCTGGTCAACCCTTTTGTAATGATAAAGGACAAAAATGCTTCAGACAATCTCCCCATCACGTGAAGATAAAAGACGGAGAAGCATATTCAGACTTGCAGAATTCTGTTATTATAGCTGTTCTAATAAAAATAGTTTTAGGCCTGCAGGGTGTCTGTTTCTTAGTCTAGTCTCCCTTATGGAGCTGACATAAGGTAGGTGGGGGCTATCTCTCTTACGGGAAATCTATCTGTTTCCCACTTAGGAAACAGTAGTCTTCATCTAATTTTTATGTTAGGGAGTAAGATGTATGTATTTATTTGAAATATATGCCTGGAGGATGCAAGACAGAGATTTTTTATCTCAAAGTTGGGAATCCTGGGAAGTGAATTTCTAGGTCCACCATCAATAGATGAGGCAGAGCATGTTTCATCCTGATACATTCCTTCAATGACAAGCAGGTACCAAGAGAAACTGTGGCTCACTGTTAGAGAAGCAGCAGCTCTTACAGCATTAGATGTAGGGTTCCTCTAGAACGGATCCCCAACAGCTCCTGGACAGGCCCTGGTCCGCGACATGCCAGAAACCGGTCCACGCAAACAAGTGAAGCCCTATCCATGGGATGCAGGCAGCATGTGAAACCACACCCCCTCTGGTCAGGGGAAAAACCTCTCCCCATGGAACTGGTCCCTGGTGTCCAAAAGATTGGGGGCCACTGCTCTAGGAGATATTTGGAGAGCAACGACCACCTTGACTAAACATTGCAGTAGTGATGCGAATTAACTCAAATTATTTCAGTAGTTGCTTGCTCACATTTATGTCTCTGATTTTATCTTTTTGTAAACAACATCTCTCTTTTAGATATATGAACAAATAATTAGAATAACCTGAGATTATTTTAGTATTTCTTTTCTGTATGTAATGCTATATATCTGTGTATTACATTTAAGGCTTGTGACAGAGATCTGCAATGTGGTGGAGGCATGTGCTGTGCTGTTAGTCTCTGGATCCAAAGTCTTCGAATTTGCACACCAATGGGCATCTTTGGAGAAGACTGTCATCCTTTAAGTCATAAAGTTAGTGTGTTATATAATATTCTGGTTCTTTTATAATATTAAATATAGAGTAAAATTTTAATAGAATTATTAGCTATAAACCAAACTGTATAAAATAATATTCTCCTTGCAAAAGTTAAGAAAGTTTTCTATCATTATTCATATTGTACAATATCCTTATAAAAGATCTTAGGCGAACTAGTGTTTTGGATTATAGAACTTGATCAGCATGTTATTATCTACTTTTACTTGATCTTGTTTTAACCATTTTAAAAAATTTAAAAAATTTTTTTAAAAAAAATTTGTTAAAGGAGAAATATTTATTTTATTTATTTTTATTTTATTAGATTTATATACCGCCCTACTCCCAAAGGACTCAGGGCGGTGAACAGCCAAAAAGATAAAACACACAGATTATAAAATTTAAAACAGTATAAAAATTTGGCCCGAGACGAATTAAAACATTCCCATATTTAAAAACAGATTTAAAATTACTCATATACCATTTAAAAGGGAAAGTTAGGCCAGGCCAGCCTGTTGAAATAAAAAGGTCTTAAGGGCGCGGCAGAAGGTGCGTAAATCTGGGATCCTCTGTATCTCCGGGGAGAGCTCATTCTAGATAACAGGTGCCCCCACAGAGAAGGCTCTCCCCCTGGGGGCCACCAGCTGACACTGTTTGGCCAACGGCCAAACTATTAGGATATTTAGATCCTTATGTTCTTCTAGACAGAGAAGTTTATTTAAAAATCATATTTGAAACAAATATTTCTTTGATCTGTGGCAAGCAACATGATGGCTTTCAGATGGATTTTAATTTGAACTCCACCAAGACAACATGAAAGATGTGATCTCAAACAACTGGAAGGAATCAGGTCATCTATTCCTTATACTGGGGTACTTCTTTTAAATTGAGTGCTTTCTATTGAGTTCCTAATTGCCACCTTTCTGAACTAAATTATGATGGTCACTATGACTAAAGTTCCTCTTGTAATACCTAAAGATACCCAGTGTTGGCCAAAGAATTTTACATAGAATGTGATGTGAAAGGATGTTAAACAAATATTTTTATTTTTATTTCAAAAACTTCCTTTAACTTCTAGGTTAAAAGTTGAATCCAGACTGTTAGTTGCACAATCCCCATTGAAATAAGTGGGAACAAAAATCACAAAGTTGTAGCATAAATTTCAGTGGATCAAATCTCCTGTTAACTTAAGCTTTTTTAAATTTAAATTTGATTTAAACTTCTGGAATTTATGAATGTGTTACAATCGCACCCCCAGAATTCATATTCTTAGAGCAGAAGATGGGAAAAGGCACCATTATATCATGAATATGTCTATTAACTGATAGATTTAAACATGTTTACACTGTCCTATTTATTGCAGGTTATGCAGAAAGAATAATTTCTTGTTTGTAGTTACTGCTTCACTCCTCTTTATTAATCATGTTTATTTACTACCATTTGTTTTCTAGTACATCCAATATCTCTTCTTTAAGGAGACAGAGAAAATAGTATAATATTTGTAACTAACAGAAGTATCCTCCAAAAACTGAGTAACCAACGTATAATACTGTATGTGGTTGGTTGAAGCCATTGCTTAGTTTTGGGGGGGAGTCGCCCTATGCTTTAACTCTAAATATTTCTTTCCAGATTCCATTTTGGGGAAGAAGAATGCATCACAGCTGTCCCTGTGAACCTAACTTGGCTTGTGTCCGGATTTCTCCAAGCAAATACAAATGTTTACCAGAGTTCAAAAATGATGACATCTATTTTTAGCAGAAGGATGGTGAAAAATTCTGTGTCATTACATATTTCATGAATGAAGACCCCTATTTCTTATTGTGATGACATTGTTTGACAGAGGACATTTAGAGTATATTTTCTAGCCTTATTATTAAGATACTATATTTAAGATTAGCTGAAGTATTTTCCTTAGACAAGTACAGTTTCTTTATATTTTTATCAGCTCAAATAAGGATGGGCTGAAGTAGGCCTGTATAACATGAGAGATGCTAACTGGAATACAGTCCATCATTTATGCTTGGCAGACCAAGGGAGACCCAATTCATTTTGCTGCATACAAAAATATTATGGCAATGTCATAAAAGTAGACAAATTGGGCCACAAGTGGAGCACACCTAGAAAAAAGGCATATTATTGTCAAATTTTTGCCATTAAAATGCTCTAATCAGTCACCCAGACCATTCAGTAGCCAGTATCACCAAATCAGTTTTTTTTTTAATTGGAAGATTTTCCTTAGCCTGCCAAACTGAATGAACACATCAATCTTACTGATTACCCCCTCCCCCCCCAAAAAAGCAAAGAAATCTCTGCATCAAACTCCCAGTAGATTTGTACTAGCAAATTTGGAAAGAAAGCAAACACTTTTCTATTAGAAGCTCTGGTCTTTAAGGGGAAAATAACATGAAATTCTTTGTATTGATATCAGTGATCAATAAATAAATTTGAATGTAAATGAATAAATTTATATTAGCCCCAAAACTAGGATGAATACAATGCTGGTAGGGGTGTATGTCAGATTGCGTATGTGTGTTATGTTGCTGCACTTTGGAGATACAGCTGGAATGCCCTATTTGGGAATGTCAGTGTGTACCTGTGCTCTATTGGAAAATTATTTCAGAGATACTTCCTCACCTAAACCAAGAAACAGAATGACTATGGCTGGGCAAAAAACCAATGGGAGCAGAAGCAATTTTCAACTTCCTGCAGGCTTCCCCATTGAGTTTCCTTGTGGGAAGCTGGCAGAGAGCATTCCCTTCCCTTCTTCCTCTGTCATTATTTTCCTTCCTTGTCTTCCTCCCACTCTTTCCTCCCTCCCTCCCTTCTTCCTTTTATCTTTTCTTCTCTCTATCCCTCCTTCCTCTTTCATTCCCATCCTACTTTCATTCTGTCATTATTTTTCTCCCCTCCCTCTCTCCCTCGAATTCCTGTCAGCTTCCCCATTTACTTTGCTTGTGGGAAGCTTGCAGGGAAAAAATCAGCGGAGAAGCCAGCAGGAAGTTGCAAGTCCAAGAACACCAGGCAGGTAAGTGCCTGCTGCTGGAAGAGGGAGGGAGGATGGGAGGGAGGAAGCAAAGGGGTGCATGATAGGTGCCACATGGGTTGGGGCCAGCATATGGATGGGTGACATAGGCTAAGAAAGGTGCCTGGGGGTGGGTGAGAGGTACTGTGTGGGTTGTGCGGGGGGTGGGGGCACTCAGAACAAGAAGAGTGAGTGGATCACAGGTGTGTAAGAGATGCTGCGCAATCAAGTAGGGCATGCAAGGGATTGTAGAGGGAAGAATGTGAGGAGGTTGCAGGTGTGTGTGTGTGAGGGGTGCCGCATCAGTTGAGGATAGCATGCAAGGGAGTGGCATGAATTAGGAAGTGTGGCTGAGATTGCTTGGAAGATTGCAAGAAGCACCATGCAAGTCAAGGACAACACTCAGAGGGCAGTGTGGGCTGGGAAGGGTGCAGGGGTGCACAAGTGGTACTGCATAGGTTGGGAAAGGCACACAGCAGGGGTGCAGGTTGGGGACGGGGTGTAGGGATGCACAAGAGACGTCACATTGGGGAATGGCACATTGGGTAGCAGCACATTCAGGAACGGCATATGGGGATGCACAAGAATGCTGTGTGAGTCAGGGAAGGTACACAATGGGAGCAGGTCAGATTATGGGAGTGCAGGTGCATCAGCAGCCAGTAGCATTGAAGCAGCCACAACTTCCTCAAATTTCATTCTTAAGCAACAGTTGCTTAAGATATTTTAATTACACATTTGTTGTACTAAGTATGTTTTTCTTTAAAATTAGACATGTTGCTTTAGGTTGAAACAAAGTTATTAATTTCTTTAAAACCAATAATCTGCACCACAGAACTTAAATTTTGGAAGAATCATTTAACATAAAATCATATAATGAAAATGAGAAAAAGAATTGTTTCATCTAGCATAAATACAACCTGAAATCCAGTTTCTTGTTATATTTTTTAAAATCTGAAATTTTTTTGAAGCCTCTGACTTCATATGTAAATATAGTGATATGCAAAGGTTTCTGTATCAGAATAATAAAATTAAAATATTTTATTGAGGTCTGCATTATTTGTACATATAGTTTTTATCCTGTAAAAGTTGTTACCTACCAACATTATATTCAGGAAACATTCTAAAAACATGCATGTGCTTAGATTTAACAGAAAAAAATGTTTAGCTTAAATATAGCCTATTACATTTAATATGTTTTTTCCAATTTTTCCAATATATGAAAATTCTGGAGATGTTATAAAGTTTCATAGATAAGTTGACAATTATCAGAAAAATTCTAAACATGTTCATTTAGAAATAAATCTGATTGAGTATGAGTGTGTAAATTGTGTTGGGTGTTGAGGACTTCCTTACAATAATCGTTTTGTTTCTTCATTTCCTTTATTTAGAGAGATAAGATCTGTTAAGTATTTCAAGAAAATATGAACTATAAAAATGAAACAGAATTACACTTATATTTATTTGACAGTATATAGGCAAACAATAGGTAAATAACTAAAGCCAGATATTTGTCATTTTAAGTGAGGCTACTAAAAACTAGCATGCATAGTCAATATAAGCTTATTCTAAATTGGTGGTAAAGCATTGGATGTTTCAAATCAGAATATCTTGTTTACATTAAAGTAGCATGTCAGGGAAAAACTAGCTTAATCCTTCCAAATAACATGGAGCTGTACATTATTAGGAAATTAGAGAAATCTTAATGCCAGATATGAGTCACTCTGTGAACTAATAAAAAGAACAGTGTAGAAATAATCATAACATGTTTCTGATTAGCTAATAAATTTGAAGACATGACCAAACTATTTTTTACTTACAGAAGTTTGTAAAGCAGCTTTATTGCTCTATCCCTGGAAATTGATTTTAGATTAAAGAAGATACCCAAATATAATCATGCATTTATTGAAGGAACAATATTTGTCAGCTACCCTAAATGTACTCTGCTTAATCAGCTCTAGGTGGTTAAAATTCTTGCAAAACAGATTTGGAGACCATGAAAAGTAGAAGGAAATGCATATGCTTAAATCTGCTTTGGTTTATAAGAAAGCGAAATGTTTCGGAGAATGTCTAGGAAACCAGTTACGGTACATAAACTTGCATAGAATCTTAAGAATAAATGAATTTGGAAATAATTTGGTTAAACCATTTCAGGCTTGTCTTGCTATTAGTTCTGTAGCACTTCAGGTTTGTTTTATCCTTTTTTAATTGCCTCTAATAATCTGCCCATTTTTGGAAGAACTCAGTTTTCCTCAAAAATGTCTTATTTTTTCAGTGTTTATTTTTTCAAAATACATAAGTGTATCAAATGCCATAGTGCCCTCCACTGAGATCTTTGGTTTCTGAAATGTATGTCATTTGCAATATTGTGAAAAGACTAAGATG
Source organism: Pantherophis guttatus (assembly GCF_059756535.1). Lineage (NCBI taxonomy): Eukaryota > Metazoa > Chordata > Lepidosauria > Squamata > Colubridae > Pantherophis > Pantherophis guttatus. The sequence goes on from NC_142064.1 coordinate 237,226,457, forward strand.
AAGCAGCCTACAATAAAATATATAAAGTGGAACGGCAATACAATTGTTTTTGATTCATGGAACGATGAAAGAGAATCTAGTCAGGTGCAGTGCTTCATATAGCTCATATCTTGTCAGAACAATGCTGCCTTTTATCAACTGGCAAACTATTTTTCAGGCAGGCATTGATTGTGTGAATGGAATTCATCAGGCGAACACTTCAAGACCAAAAAAACTCTGTCCTTGCTACAAGGTCCCTCATGACAGTTGAGAATGAATGCAAAAACAGATGACAAAATGATGCTGCTTTATCAATGGCTCTCGATCAGTGGAAAACAGCAAGGAGAAAAAGAGGAGGAGGGAGAGGGAATTGTTTATCTAAATTTTGAACTTCTATTATGCGATTGGTTGATTAATATCTTATTGGGAAAATGGTTAGCCTAAGGCAGGGATCAGCAACCTGCAGCTCTGGAGCCGCATGTGGCTCTTTCACCCCTCTGCTGCAGCACTCAAAATATGTGTCACAACCGCCAATGTACGACACCCACTGGCATGCGATTTATTGAGCTTTTCAACCCCTGGTAGGCCAACCATGGATAAATCCAAGAAAAGAAAAGTTTCAGAAGAAAACAGAACGTTTAATTCAACTACATATGCTAGTTTTGTGGCCACTCAAGAAACAGTCAGGCGCGGGAAGGTTTTTGTGGCTCCCGGTGTTTTCTTTTCTGTGGGAAACGGATCCAAATGGCTCTTTGAGTGTTTCAGGTTGCAGACCCCTGGCGTAAGGGGACATGACAACTAGACCTAAACAGGTCAGTTTCTAATTCCTAGCTGACATTTCTATGCAATCAGCAACCCATCTAAAGTATCTTTTTTCAATCTTCAAGAAATGTTAAGTCAGTGATAATACTAAACTCCAGTACAACTGAGTTGTATTTAATTTCTCTGTTTCAAAGATATATGAATATATGGGGAAGCTATGGAGATACAGAATTTTCATAAATGTCCAACAGCTGTATTTTTAAAGTAAGTTTTCCAAATGTTGTCACATAATAACGTTCCTGGTTTTAATTCTTTAAATTTTCAAGAATAACAATGCATCTTTGATGCATGAAGACTATCCTCTTATGCCATGTTAAATGGAAACTGCTTCTGATAGATTTAATTCTGGAGTAGCATTGTCTAAATTGGTGTTTCACAAACTTGGCAACTTTAAGATTTGTGGACTTGAACTTCCAAAATTCTCCAATCAGCCATGCTGGTTGGGGAATTCTGAGAACTAAAGCCTACGTGTTTTAAAGTTGATAAGTTGGGAAACACTGGTCTAAATTGCTAGGTGTCTATTGCTTTGTATGAGCAGCTGACCCAAAACAATAGAAAACTTTATTGCTTGGTACTAGAAGAAAAGATAAACTTTATGTTAGAAATGCTAATTAAAACATGGTTTTATTTCTTAAAATAAAATTCTAGTTTTAAGTGTTACATTGGTGAGAATCTGAAAATTGGTCTACATACAAATCAAGTATGTGATCAGTTTTATTTTTATTTTCATTATCCACCATATATCAGAAAAACTAATCCTTTTCAGAGTTAATAGTTGATTTAGGCCAGTCTCCAGCAATGGATAATAACCATTTCTACTCAAGTTTAAAAAGTGATAAAACAAAGATGCAAATTAAATTTTGAAAAAAGAGAAAAATATATGAGCATAAATAATTATATTTCAAGAGAAGCAAAAGCAAGAAGACAAACAACTTCCAGACCAGTTGTGGATATTTTGAAAAAGAACATTGATACCTTCTGATTTCTTAAATTTCGGTCATAATTTCAAAGAAGCAACAATCTCTATTTGCTAAACAAGATGAAGAAAAATATTGTTCATAAAAGTGCCCAAAATATAACAAGTACAGAGGAATTTGCAAGGGAGTTGGTGCATTGTAGAGGAGATCTGCTAATTTTCAGGATGATTATTTGATTGCTTGTGTGGAGCTATGTAGTTTTTTTGGCTGCAGAGATGTTTGCTTCTTTGCTGAGCAGATGATCTGAGCTCATCACCAGGATAACAAATAGAAACATAAATTTTTCAAAGGAGGAGAACTGGGAGGGAGGCAATTCGATTTACCTCCAGATACTAAGCTTCAAAGGAAACCAGGACTACACACTGTCTAGATATATAATACAAGGGGGTCCTTTTAGATTCATACTATCTAAGAGCTAAAAGGGAAACTAACTTATCCAACCTAATTTTGCCGGAAAGTAGGAATCCAAAAGAGGTGCAAAATCTCTGGCAGAAAAAGAGAAGGATAATAATAAAGAATGCTGTCAATCAGCCATCCAATAAAAGGAACTCAAGACAAAAGCAAATTAACAACTCAACAGGAACTTTTTTAGATATTTTCAAAGTTTAAAACCAGCCAGGAAGCAGTTGATGAGTTAGATGACAAAGGGGTGAAAGGGATACTTGGAGGATATGAAGACTGCGGAGAAATGATAAGAATTATGTGCATTTGTCTGTACTATAAAAGATATAAGACAATTATCCGAGCCAATGCTGACTTTATCTCAGATTGAATCAGAAGAAATCAACTGCAGTAGCAGGAGGACGTCTTGAAAGACTGTCCAATAAAAAATCAGGATGTCTGCATTTGTCTTTAATTCTCCTCTCCCCTTCAATTAGGGAGAAGAAGGGGAACTCATCAAATTTGCAGATCATACTAAGCTGGCAGTAATAGCCAACACCTTAGATGATAGGCTCAAGATCTAGATCAGGGGTGTCAAACTCGCGGTGTCACAATGTTGTCATATGATGTATCACAACTTTTTTCCCTTTTGCTAAAATGGGGGTGGGGGTGGCCAGCACATGACCCATCCATCCCACAGGTTTCAAGTTTGACACCCCTGATCTAGATGATCTCAACAGACTTGAACAATGGAAATTTAACATAGAGAAAAGTAAGGTCTTACACTTAGACAAGAAAACCTAAAAGTACAAGTACAGATTAGGTGAAACCTGGCTTAATAGCAGTAACTGTGAGAGGGATCTTCAAGTTCAATATGTAATTGATTGTCCGCAGTGTGTGGCAGCAATCAAAAAAGCCAATGTAATCCTAGGTTGCATTAATAGAGGAATTGAATCAAGATCACATGAGGTATTATACTGCTCTATAAAGACTTAGTAAAGCCATACCTGGAATACTGGATCCAGTTTTGGTCACTACACTATAAAAAAAGATGTTGAGATTCTAGAAAGAGTGCAGAGAAGAGCAACAAAGATAAGTAGGGACCTGAAGGCTGAAACATATGAAGAACAGTTGCAGGATCTGGGCATGGCTATTCTCATGAAGAGAAGGACCAGGGATGACATGACAGCAGTATTCCAAAATTTGAGGGACTGTCACAGAGAGGATGAGGACAACCTATTTTACAAAGCATCCAAAGGCCAGACAAAGAACAATGGATCAAGGAGAGATTCAACCTAGAAATAAGAATTTTTCTGACAGTGAGAACAATCAATCAATGGGACAGCTTGCCTTCAGAAGTTGTGGGTGCTTCATCACCGGAGGCTTTCAAGAAGAGACTGGACAGCCACTTGTCAGAAATGATATAGGCTCTCCTGCTTGAGCAGGGAGTTGGACTAAAAGACCAACAAGGTTCCTTCCAACTCTATTATCCTGTGTACTGTTATGCAAATACAACAGAAAGATGTACAACTGCTGAGACACTGCAACTTCACATTTGAAAGACCTACATCTCACAAAATGGAGGACAGGCTGGTCTGGTCCATGGAAAAAAGCCCTGCCTAACTTCAAGCTATGCCTAACTTCAGCCCAGCAAATAGAAAGATTTCCTTTTCTACAATTCTGAATAACTCCAACTGAGCAGCAATGAGTTCACATACAACGCAGCCTAGAACACAGAAACTGATGGGAGACTAAAAAGGTGCAGAGTTACTTCTACTAAAGGTGGAAAGCCCCACATGGAAGGACCCTAAATTGCAAAAGAAAGAAAGAAAGAAAGAAAGTATGCAATAGATTTCAAAACCCCATAGCAATAAAATCCTCCTTTGATTTATTTGTGTCATTGAAACTGCTCAGCTGCTTTCTTTTCATCAGCCTTCTCGAGCCCGGGTGACAGATGAATAGACTGAGGATTTTGATAGAGTGAACTAGCATGCTATTAAATCACTCCACTTTCTCTGCTGTCAAAAAGTGCCATGAATTTCAGTCTGAAAACTTTTTCAGCACAGTAAGGTAGTGCTTTTTTCCTACAAAAATGGCAATGTGTTAAAATGCTATTTTTGTTAAAGAAGTGACAGAAGGCTGCAAGGGTTAATATCTCTAGTATGGTCTGTGAATCATTCTGTTTTGATAAAAAGAACAAGCACATAGACAGATCCGTACTGCTTTCAAAGAAAAATACATGAGTCATTAGTAGGCAGGAGGTTTTGCAATCTAGAAGTGTGCAAAGAAAAAGTACATTTTTATGAACAAGGTGTACTGGACTAAGGTAAGTAAATTGTGAATAAAAGAATTGTGCAAGTAATTAAGGAGGAGAAATCATAACAAGTTTATACTGTTTCAAAAGAAATATTATTCCTACTAGAATTATGGTTTTTAAACCTAAAGTCTCAAAATGTTCCACCATTATTATTTTTTATTTATTAAACTTTTATGCCACTTGTCTCGCCAAAGCACCATTGAAAATTTCAGAATAAATATTTGAAAATTGAAGCACATCTTTATCTTTAAATAAAACCATGTATCCACCTCCCATAGATTCTGGGCTTCCTCTTCTTTTATTCCTTATATCTCTCATATTCTGGCAGAGAGCCTACCTTTTCCAGGTTCATCACATTATATGCCTGTCTCATCCCATGCAAGATATTCTTCTTAAAAAATTAAGCTGAGAAAAACCATCATTATTAAGGTAAGCCAGTTTTTCACATTAAAGATGACCCAGCAGTTCTCAACTTTCAGATGTCCATTGGTCAAAATACAGGTAGCCTTTTGAATTTCAACAGTTTGTTTAGTGACCGTTCAAACATACAACAGCACTTAAAAAAAAATGTCTTATGACCAGTGGTGGGATTCAAGTAATGTAACAACCGGTTCTCTGCCCTAATGATTTCTTCCAACAACCAGTTTTTCAAACTGCTCAGAAAGTTAACAACCAGTTCTCCCGAAGTGGTGCGAACTGGCTGAATCCCACCACTGCTTATGACTGGTTTTCACACTTACGACCATTGCAGCATCTCTATGGGCACATGATCAAAATTAAGATGCTTGAATACTGATTCATATTTATGACCATTGCAGTGTCCCGGGGTCACCTTTTGCAACCTTCTGACAAGCAAAGTCAATGGGGAAGCCACATTCACTTAACAATCATGTTACTAACTTAACAATTGCAGTACTTCACTTAACAACTATAGGAAGGAAGTTTATAAAATGGGACAAAATTCACTTAACAACTCTCTCACTTGGCAACAGAAATTTGGGGCTGAATTGTGGTCATAAATCAAGGACTATCTGTATTATACCATTTTTCTAAATGTTGTCTACTGACAGGAAAAGATCCTTCATATCACCTTCTCTCTGGTCCTCTTTATTTAATGTTATTTAACTGGAGATATCAAAGAGTGAATCTAAACTGTTTTGGTCAACCTTGAGCCACAAACCAAATCAAGTAATCTAGACTCTGTTCCACTGAATGACATATAATGTTGTGAGGTGTGAGATTTCTATACTCCAAGGCAATGTGCTGCACTGTGGGGGGAGGGGTTGGTTCGGGATCATATAGCATGTTAAAATGTTATTTAAGCCTTTTTTTACATAACACCAGTTCTGACAGGCATTATATAATGGATATTGCATCACTAGCCTTAGTATATATATATGGTTTAGTTTTTCTGTTGCAAATATGCTTACTTACACTAGTGTATGGAAATTTCACTAAATACAATGTGATTTATGTTCAACAAGCAATATTTATAATTCCTGAACTTGAATGCATTATATCATGGATTAACAGTTCGTATCTTTCAAATAGTTACACACCAAACAGAAGTTATGAAAAGAAAATTCTTCACAGATATGCTTCCTCACAAATTAACTTAGAAAATTATAGATAGCTGCCTTTGTTCCAATTTATTTACTACTGTTGAACATTCAGCATTTGGATCAATACTAATGAAATATGATGGAGCTCCTTGTTGAATGCACTTTTATGTTTTGCACAGAATGACCAGATTCCAACCTACTTTGTTTTTCATTGCATTTTATTGTGACTATATTGTGAACTGCCCAATCACTTTGGAATGAAGTGGTGTCTAAATTGAATTAAAAAAATATGCAAGGGGCGTATGCCTGTAAGGGGCGTGCATAAGTGCACCAGCGTGCCTACCGTCCCTGTCCTAATATTCCTTTTTACTTACTCTTTTCATGTATTCAAATTATGTTTATACTTTTACCTGTTATCTTATATATGCTTGACAAATAAACTTATGATTATGATTATATCAGCAGATTGTGCAGGGTTGTTGTTGCTGCTGTTTTGTAATTTCAAAAATATGAAATTGAAAATAGAAAAGTATACAAACATGTATTAAATATACAGTATTTGGAAGTGATACCTCTCTTAAGACTCTTTTCTCTTTTACAAATTAGTTGTATTTGACCATAACATTATTAAACAATGATCTCTTGAATTAAGCCAAGTATCTGGGTTTGCACAGCCTCAGATAAAATACAAGCCAGGTTCATATTGCAGCAGAAACTAGCCAACTGCATTTTAGTCTAACAAGCTATATGTCACTTGCTTTTGTCTGTTTAAATCTTATTTTAGGAATTAATATTGTTGTCCCAGTTTTAAAAAAATATATTTTTGAATTATATTTAACCACTATAAGTTTTGGGACCATTCATAACCTAGTGAGTTTTAACCATTTTAGTTTTCCAGTTTACAATGAGTGCCTCTAAGATGATTTATGTAATTTGTGGATTATCTAGCTAGCCTTATCAACATTCTGATGTCTAAGTTGCTTCTCAATATTGTATTAAAAATTAAGGCAATAACTAATTAAGTTTATATTAATTTCTGGCCTGCTTTTTGGATGATAACAAATTGCAAAAATTAAGATCAGGAAATGTGGAAAAAAACCAACGTTTTATAGTTTTGTGCCTTGTGTAGATCTGAAGTTACATTATCTCAATTTTTTAAAAATGAACTCACGTTATTGAATTATCAAAAGCATGTGTGGGTTGAGTTTGTACATTGCAATCTTGCATAAGCTTAATGGTAAGGGTTATTTGAGGGGCCACTTCTCCCCAATTTCATCTAGCAGTCCCATTAGCTGTGGGAGGTTTCTAAAATTAGAGGGTACCATCTGATTGGATCCAGAAGGAGGTTCTTTTCTGCTACCTACCATTTCCCCCCAAGGTTAAGGCAGTGTCCCGAAAAGGCCTGAAGACCTGGCTTTGTTATCTGGACTGGGGATCAAGTAGTGGTAGCCTTATAAATGGTTGTTCCAGAATTGACTGTGCTTGTGCATTGATTATATGGTGTTTGCATTGTTTTAAGGTTTCTAACCATGTATGGTTATTTTTACCTTTCTTTTTTCTTTTTTGGTATTGTGTTTTCATTTTGTAAGATGCCCAGAATTATGTATGTGAGCTGGCAGCTATCAAAATCAAATTAATAAATTCAGTGACAGTGACACTGTGTGCCCTGTTGGGAAGATCTAAGGCACCAGATTAAAGTAGAATTCCCTGGAGAAAATCTGTGTGAGTACTAAGAGTTGAAATGACTTGATAGCACATCATCAACTACAATAGAAAGTTCACTTGAATCAAAGGGATGAGAGCTTTTTTTTAGAAAGGAAGACAATTCAGAAATTTAAGAGAAATAAGATCTCATTTAAAGTTTAAATACTTTGAACAGATTCTATGTATTCCCATTTCCTTATTTCTTAAAAAGCCACATTGCTTCTTACTATGTCAGTGCTATATTATCAAACATCGCAACATTTCCATTTTTGAAAGTTCTGGAAGAGATATGATTTTTGATCATTCAGTTTTGAACACCTTTGGCCTCTTTGCTATTAAAAATAGACATAAAAAAGAGGCTCTTAGCTTATTTTCTAAAAGTAAATCAGGGCAGTAAATAAAAGTTATTTTAAAAGCTTTAAAAGTTCATAATCTGCATCTTTAAAAATGCTAGGGCACTGGAAATTTAAAATACACTGGTAACTGTGCAAACACATAAACAGATAAGCAATTATGCACAGGAATTGCTTTGTCTACTAAAATTTGCAATCCAGAATTGTCTAGAGACTCTTCTGGCATTAGCAGATGAGCAGCTATTTTTAAATAGAAATTACATTGGGCAGATATGTATGTCAGGAGGAAGGTAGTCATTCTACTTATGCCCCTAAAATATCATCAACAGAATGTTCTCTTTATAATATAAAAACATAATTCTATTTATAAGTAGTCAGAAATAAGCACAACTTCTTTATTAGGTCACCTTATCACTACTCAATTTGACTATTATAATGGGTTCTACATAGGGCTGCCTTTAGAGGTCATTGCATTTTGTCCAAAATGCAGTGGCCCATGCATTATCAGGCATTCAGCAGTCACAACTTATTAAATCCATGCTGCAGAACCCATGTTAGCTTCTAGTTCAACTTAGAGTTCTAGTGCTAACCTATAAAGTCCTTTATGGTTTGTCACCAGGTACCTTCAGGGCTACATTAGAATTGCTTCCACTGACTTGAACTTGCCAGGAAAAGCAAGAAGTGTGTGGTTCTCCTCTCTGAGGTGTGGGCAACTGAGGCATGAAAGGGCTTGTTTTTATGTTAAACTAACCCTGACTCTAGCTACTTTCCAAAGGAATTTAAAATCAACTCTTCTAGACAAGGTTGGAGCTTGATGCCTGTCTTCTGTTTTTCTTGGACTGGATTTTCTGGTTTGTGTACTTTATGTTTTTGGATGTTATTGGATTGTTGTTCCATTTGTGAGATGGGTGGCTATATAAATAAAATACATAAATGTTTTAAAATCTGTATTTTGTGAAACCAATGAGAATCCTATGAGAGCATACCGGAATAGATGAAAAAAAAATTTAAAGTCTCTTGAGTCTAGTTGGTTCACTAACTTCCTGGACGAGTAGAAGGAAGTAGTCCATCATTGCCTTCTTCCATAGTGTGGACAACACCCCGAGATTTTCTAGACATTTCCCATCCAAGTCCCAACTAGGTCCAATCCTACTTAATTTTCTAAAATAAGGAATCATATTATGATAGGGCTGTCAAACTCGCAGCCCATGGCAGATGCCACACACAGTTTAGCAAAGTGGGGGGGGGTCACGATATGTCATGTGACGCTACTGTGATGGCGTGAGTTTGGTACCCTTATACTAAGGGCTCAGACTGTGACTCTAAGGTGTGATTTTTTAAAAAAAAAGTTGTTTGAATGGTCTGTAAGCAAATCGTGCTTATTTAAACAGTATCAGCAAAGCATATCCAGACATTTAAATTCATGTGTGTACAAAAACTGGAGAGTGTTTTATTAAAACAGTTGAAACATACAAGTGTTATCCAGTTTGTAGATAGGAACTTATAAAGCCAATAAAGTATGAAAGGCAGTATAATTTAAAAACCTGATACAGTTTTAAAAGTTGATCATTTTTTCTTTTTTAAAATTACCATTTTTCATTAAGTTTCTGAAACACTATCAAAGAAACAGTACAACAAGAAAATTTAAAGTAGTTCTACATCAGATCAGGTGACACAATGTTCATTAGGTTACAGGAAATGACCTAATGATTCTAGTATAATCAGGATAAGACAGTTTCCATATTTCAGGCAAGGCCAGGAGATTACCTTTAAGTACTGAAACAAAATTAGCCCCAAGTCTCCCTACAAAGAAGTGACTTCTAGATTCAGTTTCTCCATCTCCACTGCTCTTGAAAGACAAATATTACAATACAAGATTCTGAAGTCATCAAAAAATAACTTTACTACAAAATTTTGTCTTGACCTTTTATCAAATTTTACTTAAGGAATAAAATTGCTAAACCTTTATCAAAACTGGAGAGATTGGGAGAAAAATTAACACAAAATTATGGCCTTTAATCCATGTCAGAATTATCTATAGAAATTCAGAACAGAGTGGGGGAAAATGGACTTTGTCTTGTTTTTTTTGTTTTCCTACTCTCCAGAGACACATAAAAGATTCCCCAACCCCTCTCAGATCAAATCTGAATATAAATACCCTATTTTAAACTATTGGTTTGGCGAGACCAAGGGGTTTGCTTAGATAATCATTAGCAAGTGCACATGCCAGAATAAGCATAGACATTTTTAACTTTTTTTTTCCTTAAGGAAAGAAAATGAATTATATCCTCAAGTTCTTCAGATCACACAGAATTGTGCCTTGAGTGTTCTGGATGCTTTGGCAGCAAAAGAAGTGAGATCTGAAACAGACTCTAAGCTCCTTGTTGAAAATGAAACAAAGGATGGGGTTGACTCCTGCCTGGGCAAAGGTCATCCAGACTGAGATGGTCAAATAAATCTGGGGGATTGTGCTGGCTTTGATGAAGACACGTAAGTAACAAGTCACAATGTAGGGAGACCAGAGAAGCAAGAATAGGAGGGTGATCATGTAAAACATCTTGCAAATCCTCTTCTCTGTTTTGAACTCCTCTAAGACCAGCAGTCTCTTGATCTGGCTATGAGTAGTATTTTGTCGGATGCCCACCAAGGTAGGAGGGGTAGGACCCCGGCCAAAGCCAGCCGTCCAGTTAGCAGCTGCCTGACCAGTAGCTCCAGGCCCATGGAAAGTCCAATTCTGGCTAATGGCCGGCACCAACTGGGCCGGCTTCATTTTGCGGTGGCTGTGAATGAAGAAGAGGAGCTTGCCGTAAACCAGGTGGGTGGCCGCCATGACCATGGCAAGCATGAGCATGAAACCCAGGGTGTCATTGGCCTTGACGTAACGGTGCTCAAAGATGCACTGCTCCTCCTCACGGATGAACTTGTAAGTGCCGACGTCAAAGACAGGGGGGAAGGCCATGGCCATGGAGAGCGTCCACACCATGAACACCACGGCCAAACAGGTCCAGCCGGTCATGCGCTTAGCATAGAAGCGGTGATGGGCAATGGCCATGTAGCGCGTCACCCCCACGCAGAAGAGCAGAAAGGCGGCGTGGAAGCAGAAGAGCACCGATAGGAAAGCCAGCACTTTGCAGCTGAGCAGCCCGTGGGGCCAGAAGCCTGCCCCGCTGTGCACCGAAAGCATGACGAAGGGGAAGCAGGCCAGGGAGCGCAAGCCATCCGCCAGGCACAGGTCCAGGAGCAAGTAGTAAGGGGCCCGGTGCAACTGGCGGTCCTTGAGGATGAGCCAAGCAAAGAGCAGGTTGCCAGCAAAGCTGAGGCAAAGGATCAAGCCCAGGGAGGCCAGCTTCAGGCCAGAGGCGCCCAGGAGGCTGCCGGGGTTGGGCAGGTGGGGGCTGCTGCTGCTGCTTCCCAGCTCGCTGGAGTTCGCCATCTAGCAGGGCCGGCGACAATCCCCCTTCTCTCCCGACGCTCAAGCACAGCTCCGGCAGGGGCGGGGACGAGGCAGCTTCTTCTTCTTCAACGGCCGCCGCCGTCTCGCCTTGTCGGGCTCCTCTTCAGGCTTCTCCCGCCCAGAAGACAGGCTCCCACTCTGGAGCCCCCATTGCAGGCACCCATGTTCCCCTCAGCGACATCCCCACCCCCGCCCCCTTCCCGTCTCGCTTTTCCCCTCCTCGGCCTCGCTCCCAAACCGCAGCGCCGTCCTCCCGCCCAGCAGCGGCGAGCTCAGGCTGTGCGCAAGCCCGGCGCCCCCATTCCGGCATGGTAGGCTGGCTTCAGCGGAGCCGCCTTCTCCGGCACCCGCCGCGCCCCGGGTTTCCCCTTCTCCTCGGCAGCCCGGCTGGAACGCGTGACTCCCGCTTAATCCGAGGGGCGGCCATCCCGAAACTTTAAAACGGCCCCCGGGAAGACGAGAGAGGGCCGGCAAGGCTGCAGGAAGAGGAGCGACTCCCGCGCGTCTCCCTTCTCCGGACCGGGGCGCGCGGTTGCAGCAGCAGCAGCCGCTCCTCCAGCATTGCGCCTTCCTCTGGTCGGTACCTTCTGCCTCGTTCTTGGCCGGGACGGATTCCGTGGAAAGGCTGGGCTCGCCGTCGCCTCCTCCTCCTCCTCCTCTTCCTCCCGCTGCTGGCCGCGGTCTTCCCGGACGGCAGCCCGGCGAAGGGCGAGCACGCCCCGGCAGCTCTCGCGCGCGGGGAGCCCCAGTTCAGCCTCGAGCGCAGCCACCTTGTCTTAGTGGCTGCAGCTGCACTTCCGGTGGGCATGCTTCTCCGGGGATGATGGAGGGAGGGAGAGGCTGAGCCTGCGCAAAAGGGGGACCGGGGGGTCGGTCAGCGGCAAGCGTCGCTTCTTTCATTGCGGATTTCGGTCAGACAACGCGCTGCCCCCGTTGATTGATACTCATGGGAGGCTGAGCCCGCTTGCCCAAACCCAGCCAGCTATCAGCATCCCTACAGATCAGGATGGCAAGACGCAGCTGCTCCTTCGAAAACAAACCGAGGTTCCTGACAATAAGCACACAAGAGGAAGCCACAACAATGCCAACAACATGATGTCATTGGGATGATTTCATTGCACAAAGGATGCCACCGCGTGCAAGTTTGCATCAAGATGTCATGGCTGGATCAGTTCCTCCCTCCCTCCCTTCCCAAAACCACCAAAGGTTCTGGGTCAGTTGGTCCCACTGAGACCTTTCCTTGCCGGGCAATTATTTGCCCTTTTAAAGTGCAGTTCGCTCATCCTTCACTCCGCATCAAACAGACAGCTTCCTCTCGACTTGGCCATATTCCCCCTTTCCCTCAAACATCAAGGAGAATGAAAAATAACTCGCCAATCAGCGTGCTGCAGAAGGAAAGGGGCGGGCCAACTGCTCTCTTTTAAGCTGGTTGGTTGGCTCCTCCTCTCACTTTGCAGTTTGCTGAGGCTCAAGTTCCCACTCTCGGCTGCCTTGAGCCGTCAGGGAAAAAATGAGCGGTAAATGCAGTAAACAAACAAGTAAAATGCTGGGTTCATAGTTCAAGCCACGTTTGAAGCAGGGGTGAAATGCTCCCGGTTCGGACAGGATCGCCCGATGGGGTAGCGATGGAGGCAGGTGGTTTGGAGAACCGGTAGCAAAAATCCCTGCCCTGCCCAGCTGAGCCACAATCATCAGAGGCTTTTTTTATACTTTTAAAAGCATTTTTTCTACAACCTCTTCCACTGAAAAAAATGCTTTTAAAAGTAAAAAAAAAAAAAGCCTCTGATGATCGGGCGGCTCAGCTGGGATCGTCAAAGGCTTTTAAAAGAAAAAAACCCTTTTTTTCTTTTAAATGTCTCTGGGATCCAAACTGAGTTGCCTGATGGGCAGAGGCTTTTTAAAAAACTCAGCTGGGATCCTCAAAGGCTTTTTTAAAAAAAACCCTTTTTTTCTTTTAAATGTCTCTGAGGATCCAAACTGAGTTGCCTGATCTGCAGAGGCTTTTAAAAAAAACTTAGCTTGGATCGTCAGAGGTATTTAAAAGAAAAAAAACCCCTTTTTTTCTTTTAAATGCCTCTGAGGATCCGGCTGAGTTGCCTGATCGGCAGAGACTTTTTTAAAAACCCTCTGCCGATCAGGCAACTAAGCTGGGATCCTCAGAGCCTTTTGAAAGCATTTTTTTACAACCTCTTTGCCAAAGAGGTTGTAGAAAAAATGGTTTTAAAAGTAAAAAAAAAAAATTGACCATGCCCACCCAGTCACATTACGCCCCCCCCCCCACACCACCAAGCCACACCCTCAGAACTGGTAGTAACAAATTTTAGATTTCATCACTAGTTTGAAGGGCCACAAATCCATCTCTCCTGGTTAATATCTCTCACTTAACTGGAGAATTCCCTGCCTGACTCCAGGCTGGTTGCTTGATGGTCAGTTTACTCCTTATGATACACATACAGAGATAGTCTTCAATTTATGGCTGCAATTGAGCCCAATGTTTCCGTTGCTAAGCAAGACAATAGTTAAGTGAGTTTTGTTCCATTTTATTATCTTCCCTGCCACAGTTGTTAAGGGAATCACTGTAGTTGTTAAGTGATTTTTTTTTTTTTAAATTTGATTTATATGCCGCCCTTCTCCGGAGACTCAGGGCGGCTTACAATGCGTTAAGCAATTTTGCGGTCATTAAGCGAATCTGGCTTCCCCCCATTGACTTTGCTTGTTTGAAGCTGGCTGGGAAGGTTACAGATGGGTGATCACATGACCCCAGGACAGTGCCCATATCATAAATACATGCCAGTTGCCAAGCATCCGAATTTAGATCATGTACAGTAATTATGGGTATGCTGCAATGGTCATAAGCATGAAAGCCAATTGTAAGTCACTTTTTTCAGTGCCATTGTAACTGAACGGCCACTAAAAGAATGCTTGTAAGTCAAGGACTACCTGTAGTGCGAGGCTGCTTCCGAAATATGCTTAAGAGGAGAGGAGAATTTTATATATAAAATTTCTTGTGCCCTCCAAATGTAATGGACTACAGTGCTTTTATCAGCTTGGAGTCTGAGCTACTTCTGCTCCCTTTTAAAGGGTTCCAGAAAAGTGGTCACATTTGGTGTTTTGCAGCCAAAACCATATTAGTCTAACCATTAGTCTAACCAATAACCATTATTAGTCTTTAAGGTGACACCTTAAAGACTAATAAATTTATTTTCTTAAATTTGCATGAAGTGTCATTTACATTAAAAGAAGCTTGTGCAAAAAATAAACTTATCAAATTTTATACTGTGTAATTAATAAAATTGCTTTAACTTAATCAAAATGGGCAAGATTAACACAAAATTAAGGTCTTTTAATTATGACAGACCAAACCATAGGTAGTCCTCAACTGACAACAGTTCGTTTAGTGACCACTCAAAGTTACAACGCCACTGAAAAAAGTGACTTATGACTCTGTAAACCACTTAGAGAGGGCTGAAAAGAACTGTGAAGCAGTGTATAACTCTAAGTGCTATTGCCATTGCTATTGCTATTTTTCGCACTTATGACCATTGCAGCATCCCTGCGGTCACATGATCAAAATTCATACACTTGGCAATTGATTCATATTTATGATGCCTGCAGGGTCCTGGATTCATGTGATCACCTTTTGCAATCTTCTGGCAAGTAAAGTCAACGGGGAAGCAAGACTCACTTAAAAACCATATTACTAGCTTAACAACTGCAGTGATTCACTCAAGGAAAGACATAAAATAGGGCAAAATTCACTTAACAAACGTCTGGCTTAGCAACAGAAATTTTGGGCTCAATTGTGGTTGTAAGTTTAAAGGCTACCTGTATAGAAAATTTAGTCTCTTAACTAGTGCCACAAATTGTATTGCTTCAAAGCTGTACAGAGGCAGAATTTCAGCAATCAATCCTTTTGAAATATGGTTGAAGAGCTGGTTCCTATGGTTTATTATAGAAACGTAAGCAGGGTGAGAGAAAGTCTCTTAAGAGTTGAGCTTGACTTGAAGCAGATTTTACCATGGTTCCATATGTTATAATAAGTATCATTATTATCATTAGCAAAACAAAAGGCCACAGTTCATTGACAGCACACATCCTTGTATTACAAAGACCCAACTTCCTCATGCGTATAAATTGGGCTGAAGGATTCCTTACCTAAAATCTTGGCGAACCATTTCCATTTCCCATTAACAAATACTGAACTACATGGAATATAAAAGGAGTTTCTTGATATATCTTTTAATCTTTAAGGCAGGAGCCTGGTGGCGCAGCAGACTAAAGCACTGTTATTAACATCAAGCTGTCTGCAATTACTGTAAGTTCAAATCTCACCAGGCTCAAGGTTGACTCAGCCTTCCATCCTTTCTAAGGTAGGTAAAATGAGGACCCAGATTGTGGGGGCAATAAGCTGACTTTGTATAAATATACAAAAATATGAAGGCTATTGCTTAACGCATTGTAAGCCGCCCTGAGGCTCCGGAGAAGGGCAGCATATAAATCAAAATTAAAAAAAACAAAAACTCAAGGTCTAAGAAGTGCTTTCTAGTACAGAAACAGAAGAACATATATCTGCTTAATATAACACTTCCACAGAACAGTATTCTAACTTTTGGAAAAGTCAATTGAGAAAAAGGGGTTTAAAATTCTATTTTAGTTTTTAAAAATACATTGGAATAGACACTTGTACACACAGATGAAACTTTGGGTGTTCTTTAGAGTGTTTGTGTTGAAGAGACAGGATTCATTCACTATATTTGGGGGTGGGGGGCAGAGGTAGAAACAGGCCCTTAATATAAAAAGTCTCATCATCTTTACCACTACCACCCAGTGGTGAAATCCAATTTTTTTACTACTGGTTCTGTGGGTGTGGCTTGGGCATGGTGTGGCTTGGTGGGCGTGGCTTGGTGGGCATGGCAGGGGAAGGATACCGCAAAATCTCTATTCCCACCCCACTCTGGGGCCAGACAGGTGGTATTTGCTGGTTCTCCGAACTGCTCAAAATTTTCGCCACCGGTTCTCCAGAACCTGTCAGAACCTGCTGGATTTCACCCATGCTATTACCTCTTAAGGTCATTAATACCCACATAAATACCTTGACATTTTGATCACCATAAATAATGACAGAGTTGATAACATATTTATGGTTCCCTTTTTGTTGCATGTATTATAGATTGATGTTATGTAATAGACTAGCTTGGATCCTTTAAGTTGGTTTTAAAAAAATAATTGCAGTAATTCAATTTTTTTTAAAAAAAAACCAACCCGGTCAGTATAGACCTGGGCCAGAAAGCAAACATTCCAATTCTCCTTCTCTCCATTTCTATTTTGAAGAATGCTTATGAGAGTTGTGTGTGAACCAGGAACATTCTTGTAAATGAAAATTGTTTTACAAGTTTGTAATTGTTTTGGTTCCCCCCCCCCCCCCCCGCCCGCAAGACTTGTTTATTAATGCATATAGTATAATATGGGGTTTTTTTTTGAAAAAATCCTCCTGGCTAACCAGAGGTGGGATTTACTTACCTTCCCTACCGGTTTGCAAATGTGAGTGCATGCACCACCTGTGCATGCTCTTTGCTCGCATGCGCGCCTTCCACGCATGCGCATTGCCTCCAAAATGTGGCTAAATAGGACGGCATTATGTTGGGTTGTGTGGGTGGGGCGTACTGCAGTTGCCACTACCGGTTCGCCCAAACCAGATGGAACTGGCTGAATCCCACCAAGGTGGCTAACCCTCTAGCAGCCTTCTCCCTTCTCAGTCATTGTTTCCACTCAGTCAGGACACACTTTGAAAGTCTCCAAATTGCCTTTATTAAAATATTGGAGATATGATATTTCTGTCAGGCAAAATCCCAGTCACTGTACCAGCAAAGTTTTGTAGTCACATTTGCACATAGAATGAAAGTCATGCTACAGTATTGACTAAAATAATATATTATTCATGTTCGATCATCTTCTAATTCTGCACTTTCCTGTTTATAGCTTATCTTGTACATACATAGCAGAGCTTCCTTAAGGACAGCCATGTTATTATCAACTGCCGTGATTCACTTAACAACTGTGGCAAGAAAGGTTGTAAAATGGGGCAAAATTCACTTAACAACTGTCTCGCTTAGCAACAGAAATTTTAGGCTCAATTGTGGTTGTAAGTCAAGGACCACCTATATAAGATGGACAGTTATATAAATGTTTTAAATAAATAAATAAATTAGTGAAGATGAGTATTTAAAGATCATTTTATCTTTTGTTTCAAAAGTGTTTCTGTTTTTAATTATTTTAGATTTATTACCACCAAGAAGTAGGTTCACAAGACAACAAATATAAAGTAGAATCAAAATTCTATTACAGAAAAGAAATGCATAGTAATTGGGCAACTTTAAAAAGAATAGGAGAGGAATATTCTTCCGGTTTCAAAGTACTATTCCATTACAAATGCTCTGTTAAATAAGCCATTTTCAGTATCTCAATCACACAACTAATATTTAGCTGGTGATTCATTACATTTGTTTAATATTAGTGAAATCATTTTCCAAAACAAGGATAAATTCTAGATTTGTTCAATTCAGAATTAATTCATCTCAGAACATCATCAATTAAGATTAAGCAAAATTCTGGCATCATGTTTGTAACTCAAAACATTAATTGGACACCATGGTTGCTATTAAGATTTCAACCTGTGTCACTTCCAATCCATATGTCAAACTATTTGAAGGCCCTAGGTAATTTGAATAATGTTGAATTCTACTGGTAAACTTTCATTTCCAAAACAATTCCCCTATTGTAGTTTAAGATAGAGATTTCACTAAATTGTGTTTATGGATGGATCATTTAAATGGTTCGTCCTTAGGTAACAACACAGGAGCTGCATATTAATTCACTATACAGCCAGCTTTACCTTTGAATGTATTTTGATAATCATTCATGTTTTTTCAGCTTATTGCATCTTAGTTTATATATCTTAAAAACTGGTTATTTAATAAACTGCTCTTGAATCCTATTCTTTCATTGCTACTCTCCTTCAACAATTTTCTTAAATTGTGAGTAACCCACAGGCACTTTCTACATGCTTATTTTAACAGCTTTAAAAATCACTGGCCTGTGTTCCTAAAAGCAACACAGTGAAGCTAATGAGCTTGGGGAGATACTAAGACACCGTAAACGTCTCAATCCAGTTGTAATTAGCATTCCGAAGATCACCATTTCTTTGCTCTAAGGCTATTATTTGACTCAAGTTGTTGTGTGTTTTTTTTTTAAAAAAAAACCCCTCCAGAGGTGAACATTTTATATCTTGTAATTAAGTAAGTGCTTCATTACCTTATACATATGTAGAACACCAGACTGGAAGCATCTTACAGCTGTATTTAAGTATATCGTAGGGAAATAGATTTTTCCATTCTTTCCCCTAGGTCACAGGTGTCAAACTTGCCGTGTCATGTTGCCATCACGTGACATTTCATCACATTTTCCCATTCGTGGAGCTGGTGTGAGCATGGCCTGTGTGTGATGCATCTGGCATCACACAGTTTGACACCCCTGCCCTAGATATATCTAATATAGTATTAAGGTATGGTGAGTCTGCATATAAATAAATAAAGGATGGCCCACACTCTTAAAATATAGATCTACTTATCATTTGATGAAAATAAAAGTTGTCCTCTTTCACAGTTTCTGCATTTCTTCAACTTTACTGTTGTATGTTATATACTGCATATCCTGATATATAAAAAGAATATAAATAAACATCAAAATTGTTTCTTTTAAAAAAAATTCATGAACAGTCATGAACATGCAATATTGGAGTCACTAATGTGAGTTCTGTGCCCATAGAAATCTGTTTTAACAAATACATCAGTAAATACATATGACACTGTGAAAAAATAATTGACCTCTTTGATTCCATAACTTAAGTGTACCATCTTCGGCTGCAATAATTGCAACCAAGTGCTTTCTATAATGGGTCATCGGTTTCTGAAATTGGTTTCTGAAATTGCTGTAAACAAATGTTGACCCATTCCTTCATGGCCAACTGCTTCAGTTTTGCAACAGGTGTGAGGTTTCTATCTAGCATGAACTAGATAGGAACTAGTTGCTTTAGTTCCTGCCATAATATTTCAATGGGATTTAGGTCTGGATTTCAGCTTGATTGCTTGAAAACTTCAAAACTGTGGTTCTTCATTCTCTTGGGATCACTGTCCACTGTCTCAGCTGCTTTGGATTCAGCTTCAGTTGATGTACAAGTAGACTGATATTTTCCTGTGACATTCTCTGATACAAGGCAGAATTAATGGTTCCTTCAATGGGCAAGAGTCTTGAAGCAGCGAACTATCCCCAAACCATGACATTATCACCTTCATGCTTGACAATTGATACGAGGTTCTTGCAGAATTCAAAGCTCTGTTTCTCCCCAATGTAATAATACCCATGTCACCACTTTTGACTCATCTGCCTATATAATATTCTTCCACCAGTCTGGATCTTTACCTATGTGCTTTTTGGAAAATTTAACACAAATGTGAGTGTTCTTGCTGCTTCTCCCAGGAATCCCAATTATATCCAGTGCTTTTTGAAGACACAATCATGAACACTGATTTTTAAGAAAGAATGTCCTCTCCAGTTTTCTGGATGTTGCACTTGGATTCTTTGTAACATCTTGGACAATTTTGTACATTTATGGGACAATTTTGACAAGAAAGCTACTATTGGGAAGATGCATATTATTACAAAATTTTGTCATTTCAAATTTATGAGTCTGATTATGGATTGGTAGAGCTCTAAAATCTTAGAAATGGTGCTGCAACCTTTTCCAGGCAAATAGCATCATGGGCTTTTTGACCGAACTCTTCAGAAATTTATTTTTATCAGGCATAATTGATTAATCTGTGAAATCTACAGCATGATCAATCTGTGAGATCTACAGGGCGATTACTGAAATGTGGAAGTCAAAGTTTGTGAGACTTAAATAAGGCATAATTGCCTCTAGTTATCCCTTTAAGTGAAGTGGGAAATGTGTATTTCTCACATTGGAAAACATATTTGATTACTCTTTATGAAATAAATGAAAACCTTCAAAATTACTGTTATACATAAAAGGGAATGAGCAAGGAGATAAGTAGAGCTGAAATGACTCTTCATTTCATTCATTGACAGAGATGGATGTGTTCAGAAAGTCAGATAAAAAGTACTTTTTTCACAAAAGTGTAGATTTTATTTTCCTTTCCCTTGGGATTTTTTTTAAAAGAGACATTGTAATTTGATGGAAAAGTAAACCTAGTTTGAAGGCAAGATGAAGCACTTACTTTGCATATGTAAAGTTCTAAACCCAATATGTCATTAGCATATTGAGTTAAAAGAGTTAAATATTTATTTATTTATTTGTTCAGCTTGTATGCTGCCTTTCTCCGAAGACTCAAGGCGGCTTACAATGCATTTAAAAACCATATATAAAAACATTAAAAATTAAAACATTAAAAACAATTAAAACCCATTCACACCATTCATGGCCGGATCTTGCCAGATCGCAACAGCGAGATCAAGGTTGAATGAAGCCTTCCTAGACTGATAAGACAGAACCTTTGTATATCAAACACTTAAAGTTCCTTCACTGTGGTACAGATTACATTCAAGGACTATATGATACATCAGCTCTGGCAGCATTTAACTGCTAGGCAACTACTGTATTTATAAATATGACATGTGAAGCAGAATGGAATTGGTCAGCCTTTTCAACAAGCAAGCAAGAAAAAAAGACATGGCCTGGGTGGGAGTCAAATGGGGATTCCTACATAAAAGATATTAAGAGTTTGGCCAAGCCCTTTCTTGGACATTTCTCAAAATTCAGTTTCATCATTTTCAAAATATATTGGGGTGAAATGAGCATTATGTAAGCATACATGTAATAACAGTTGTTTTTATGCTATTTAACTGTGAGATAAAGTAGATAGCAACTTTAGGGCTTGTAGTCAACTATTCTGAAATCTGATTTACAATTGTTTCAAGCAAGATATATTTTTGATGGAAGCCATACCAAGCAAGAAAGTTCACATTCATAAAATGTTAAAGCTCCCTCTAATGGTCAGTTGATGCTCTCATCCATGTTCTAATTTTTTCTTTTCTTTGTGGAGCTTTAGATATTGGTATGCTTGAGGAAAAAAGGAGAATCCAAAAATTGGGTCTGTAAAGACAAACTTAGCAGTATTGAGGAGAGCAGCCAAGTGTATAATAATCATTTCGGGGTGGGGGGTGAGGACAACAACACGACAATGTAGTGCCTACAATCTTGGTAGGGAACAGTTTCAGATAGTAGCAGAGATTAAACCTCGATATGAAAATAATTCATTATGTCCTCACTCTGCATATATCCGGTCATTCAGATATAGGGTTCCCTCAACTAGCTGAATTTACCTTCTTAAAATTTAACCACAATACAATTCAGTTGGCAGGAGATCTAAGATCACCTCCTGCTTTTAGCAAACAAGCCAACATTGTTGGATTAAGCATTTCAGATGACATTATGCCCTGGCCCACTGGCTAATTCCAGTTAAGGGTATGAAATTATTGGCACCAAAATAACAAGTAGAAACAAACCTTTCCAGGCATCAAACCAAATTTTACTAATAATGTTCAGTTCATAAACACCATGCAACTTTCTGGATCTACATTTAACAAGACCTTATAAGCAAAATGACAATTAAGCCATACTACTTCAGACATCTTATCCATCCTGGTTTGGAACATAGTAGGGTGGATGTTCAAATTGATGAGGATTGTTTAAAATGATTAAAATCACATGGTATTGTGTTTTTTTTTAAAGAAAGGCAAATATACTTGTCTCGGAATGTTGCAGGATCCAGTCTGCGTCAGTCTCATTCCAGTAGAGAAAACTTATCTGAGATTAGGCTCCAGCACGAGTCCAAAAGCTCAGAAGACTAAACCTCTGGTCCCAGTGACCGACTCAGATTGGATCCAGCAAAGAAAACATGATTCCCATAAAGGCAGAGTTGTATAATCTATAATCTGTTTAGCAGGATTTTGATCGTGGGTAATTGCAGCATTGAAGATATATTTCACCTTTTAAGGGTTTAGGTATTTTGTTAAATAGCAAGTAGAATCTGAGATAGTTCTGACTAAATGGATTGTGATCCCTCCCTACTGATAATTAAATTCATAACAATGAATAAATCTGCCCTAATTATATAAATCTTTGTATGCCGGCTATTTGTGCAAATTTCAAAAACAGGACCAGCAGGCTACATTAGAAATACAATAGATATATCGGAACGCAATTTTCTAGCAAACACTATTAAATTAGTATGATCTTTTAATGCAATGGGGTGATTAATACAAAATAGCAACATGTTTGAAACTTACCTTTCTTTAGAATCTTGAGGATTATAAAATAAAACCAGCAGCATATAAATTTTTGGATTTACTTTATAAATTAAAGTATCAAATCTAGAATGGCTTTCATCCCAGGTTTTGTTCAGCAATTACACATATACAGTATATCAACAAATGGGATGAGTATACAGTAACTTTTCTCTTCTGCCAAGACAGGAAAAATTCAAATGCTGAGATCATTTTGAGAGTCTGTAATGCTAATCAGTTTATTTCCTTACAATATATTGGGCTTGAAACCAATAGGAAGTTTAAAGTTTACAATGAACATACTTGAAGTAGATATATTGAATAAAAAGAAAGAAAGAAATGATCCATAAGTTTGGCACAGAAAATCACTATGATTTTACATTCAAGTTATCTGGCAGTATTTACCAAAAGTTGATTAATGCTGACTCAGGTTCTCCAGATGTTTTGAGTTACTATCAACATAAAGCATAACAGTTAAATTAGCTGATCCACAGCATAGTTACTGTTTTGATGGAGAATGCAGAATAGCATGTTGTATGGTTAGGAGTGAAGCAAGAAATAATTTTGGCACTATTTTCCAGTAAAATCCATGGAAAAGATTACATTCCAGGAAATTTACTAAAAATTAAAACTATTGATGGAAAACCATTTTGATATCAGGTTTTTTTTTAAAAAAAATGTTCTTATTAAAGTTTATTATAAGATAATAAACTTTTTGTATTTTGAAAATACAAAAATTTAGAAAATTTAAAAGAAAGGAGAAAAGTGAAGAAGTAAAAAAGAAAAAAAGTGACTTCCGTTTTTTTCAGTGCAGTAGAATAAATATGAGCCGGTTGCCAAGTGTCTAAATTTTAGCATGTGACTATGCTGCAACAATTGTTTAAGTGTGAAAAATGATCATAGGTCAGTGCTGCTGTAACTTTGGTCATCAACTCAATGGTTGCAAGTCAAGGACTACTTGCACAATCACCTCCTTTTGCTCTAGGAGGAAAAGCAGATATACATGTAATTAATATTATAAATAGGCCACAATATATTCTTAGATAGGGATAGGCTGCTGGGGGTTCGCACGGGTTTGGGAGAACCTCTAGCTAAGATTCTGTGCAGTTTGGAGAACCCCCAAATCCCATTCCTAGCTGGCCCTCCCCACTCCACCCCACCCCTCCCAGGAGTCCCCATGCGGCCAGTTTTGGATGCAGGGAAGTGCAGGGTGTGTGCAGAGGCTTGGGGAGGGTGAAAAACAGGCCTACTGAAAGTTCGGGAAGGCCGGAAATGCTCCCGTTTATTGCCTTCAGGCTCCAGAGCTTGGGGAGACCATTTTCACTCTCTGAGAGGCTCGAGGAAAGCCTCTGGAACCCGGGGAGGGCATAAATGCCACCCCCACCATGGTGGAGGAGGCTGACTAGGCCATGCCCACCATGGCCACACCCACCCAACAACCCAGCAGAGAACCCCTTGCTAAAATTTTTGAAGCCCACCCCTGTTCTTAGACCACAGTCTCTGAAACACTACAATGCTAATATGTATAACATACTATATTCAGCTACAAACCTTGAAAACTATACCTCATCAAGACAGAGAGAGAGATCATTCCAGTTTAGCTGTTGTCGTCCCTGGTTTCTCTGAGAAAGCCACTATAGGCAGTTTCAGAAAAGAATACGCAACAGTGATTTTAGAAGACACAATTCCACCTTCCTGTATCGGAAGGTGCATTTGACTATGATATCCTTGAACAGTGATAAGCAACCTAAGACCATACAACCAATCCAGGGTGTCTTCCTTATGACTTCTAGAACTTTCTCCAGTCATAATTGGTACAAATTAAGTTTTTTCTGTGTTATTTTGAAGCAAGAAATACACAATACCTGTACACTGGGTTTTTTTTTTTAAAAAAAGCAAAAACAAACTAAGGGAAAAAATACCAGAAGGTTTTATTGTTCCAGCCACATCCCCTAGTTATTTCAGCTCTCCTTTTCTGCCTTGCAAGAGATATTGAGGACAAAGCTCAATCAACAGGACATTTCCTCCCATTCTTGAGAACTGATGTAGTACACCAGGACTGAGAAAATTGGTTTTACCTTTTGCCAATATATGGGAATACTGCTGAAGCCATGTAAACCCTGTTATCATTAACTTATGCAATAGAAATAATCTATCACACGGTAGCATACTGCACCCCGTTTATGTATAGCTCACTGTTTCCATAGCAACAAGCATTAAGACGCTTAGCTGATCTTTCTTGAATGGGAAGCCTAAAACATGCTTTTGTAGAACACATGTGCACGTGCATGCACTGACACACATACCTGTACATGTGAAGGAGTGATTCTTAAGCTTATGAATTTTCTTAAGCTTATGAATTCTGCCTTCATAATTGTGGTGATTGCTCTTATACTTAACTTTCGTTCTATGGATGGAAGTTTATGAGAGATTCAACCTAGAAATAAGGAGAAATTTCCTGACAGTGAGAACAGTTAGTCAGTGAAATGCTTTGCCTTCAGAAATGGAAGTTTTTAAGAAGTGACTGGACAGCTGAAGTAGTATAATGTCTCCTGCTTGAGCAGAAGGTTGGACTAGAAGACCTCCAAGGTCCCTTCCAGCTCTGATTCTATTCTGTTCTGTTCTGTTCTATTCTATTCACAAATTTGTTTCTTCCAGACATCATATTTATGAATTCTGTATAAGGAAATGCCATGCATTTTCTGTATTCCTAACTCATTCCATAACACAGAAAATTGTGTAGACTAATTTTATCAAGCCAATGATTCTTCCTGCTGTGAGGAATGGTATTTCTCCCCTAAGTTATTTGACACCGAGTAAATCTGCAGTATATAGAAACCATATGTCTACCTGACTATGTCTCAGCCCCTCTGGAGGCTCCAGTGCTTCGCCGGGCGTGAACGAACACACACACACACACACGAAAGGAGAGATTCGATCTAAAACCCGGTTTAATGAGAGCGACACAACGATGTACAGTAGGCACTGAGCTGCTTAGCAGAAATAAAGTCAGAGACACCCAAGCTCCCTGCCCGTTTGGTTTTATAGGGCGTGGACACGGTTAACTATCATCAGGCACTCTCTCAGCTGTTACAATCAAATCTGCTGCTTGTTTCTTTCATTCGTTTGCCTTCGGTTGCAGGCATTTGACGTCATTCTCTTCTTTGCTATCATCCCCTCAGATGCTAATGTACATTCTCGTTCCCATAGTCCCCCCCACTTCTCTTGTGTCCCGTCCATCACCCACTATTAGTGTGTATGTTGTCCTAGCGCAACACCCCCCTCCACCGTGTTCCGTTGCTGGAGTCTGTTCAGTTGTTCCAGATCCTCCAATGGTATTCCCCCCTCATGGTCTTCCATGCTGTCAAGGTGATGTGGTGTCGAGGGGTATTTGACACTCGACACCATGATTCCAAGGTGCTCTGGTGGCTCAGCAGACTAAAGCACTGTTATTAACATCTACTTACATCTGCTGCCTGCAATTACTGCAAGTTCAAATCTCACCAGGCTCAAGGTTGACTCAGCCTTCCATCCTTTCTAAGGTAGGTAAAATGAGTACCCAGATTATGGGGGCAATAAGATGACTTTGTATAAATATACAAAAGTATGAAGGCTATTGCTTAACACATTGTAAGCCGCCCTGAGTCTCCAGAGAAGGGCGGCATATAAATCAAATTTAAAAAAAAAATTGCAAAAGCTTCCTTTCTGGTACAGTTCAATAGTAGCTTCCGTGGGTCAAATATTTTAGTGAGCTTAGACTGCGGTTCTTACCTGATCCTTAGTGCCTTTTATATTGTACTCTCTTGCTGATGTTTTATACATTAAAGTGAAACAGAAATAATAAATAATACAGCCATTAGTTGGCCTCCACATACGTCATCTGGCTATGAATAACAACAGTTGAAGTCCAATACATCTGGAGCAGGGGTGAAATCCTACCAGTTCGGACCAGTTCGGGTGAACCACTAGGGATTATCGGCATCAGTTCGCCGAACCGGTAGTAATTACCCCTCTTTGGCCCCACCCATGCCTGGCCGGTTGCCGCTCATCTCTTCTGGTCGCTCGATTTTCCACACAAGTCAATGTTAAATGCAGCAGAGAGAACACTTACTTTTCTCCCTCCATTCAGAACAGAGCTGCTGCAGCCTGTCCCTTTAAGGTAGTCCTGAGGAAGGAGGGGCACGGGGGGGGGGAAGCAGCTGGAATGGAGCCGTTTTCGTGAAAGGCAGAAAAATGGGGAAGGGGATTTTCCTGCCTGACATCCATTCCAACATCCATTCCTCAATCTCAGCACAGACTGAGGGAAGGATGGTAGGCAGGAATATTCCCCTCCCCATTTTCCTGCCATTCGCGACAAGGAGTGGCTGGGGAGGGGAGGGGCCGGTGAGAAGCCCCTTGATGTGAGTGATGTCGAGTTGGCTATGCCCACCCAGTCACATGACCTCCCCCAACAAGCCATGCCCACAGAACCGGTAGGGGAAATTTTTTAATTTCACCACTGACCTGGAGGGCAGGTAACAAGACAGGAAAGAATATAAGCAGTTACTAGAATAGAAATTGCTACAGTAACTAGGAAAGTCTTCCCCCAAACTTTGTCTCCCTTCTCTGTTTATTAACTTTCTATATGATCCAAACCACAAAGTGCTATAAAGGGAGCAAATATTGCATTACAGGAGGAAACAGCTTCTATGGCTACATACTTAAAAGCCAGATTAAAAACAAAAAATAAAATACTTTTGGAGTGTGGTTTTTCTGTTTTTTGTTTGCCAATCACATTGCTATTCATCACTTTTAGGCAATATAATATCAAGAAAAGAATTCTGACAGAAGACAATTTAAAAGCTTTATCTTCCCTGGACAACTAGCATTACTAAGAGTCTCAGAGGCAATGCAATCACAGCTAGAGGTGGAAACCAAGCCTCCCCCCCATTTCTCCGCACAATAAAGCAAGTAGAAAACATGGGGCTCCAGAGTATTAACTTCTGTGATTAATTTATCTAGGGATCTATGCAGTGGTGAAATCCAATTTTTTTTACTACCAGTTCTGTGGGCATGGCTTGGTGGGCGTGATGTGGCTTGGTGGGCATGGTGTGGTGGGCATGGCAGGAGACGGATACTGCAAAATCTCCATTCCCACCCTATTCCAGGGGAAGGATACTGCAAAATCTCCATTCCCACCCCACTCCTGAGGGAAGGATATTGGAAAATCTCCATTCCCACCCCACTCTGGGGCCAGCCAGAGGTGGTATTTGCCGGTTCTCTGAACTGCTTAAAATTTCCGCTACCAGTTCTCCAGAATCTGTCAGAACTTGCTAGATTTCACCCCTGGTTCTATGACATTCACCGCAGCCAACTCACAATGGCCAACTCTCCATGGGACAATTTTCCATGGCAACTCACTATGGGACAAGAACTACATTAATATCAAAGAAATGGTGGAATAAAATCATTAAAGAAAGGATGCAAGAGGAGGAACAGAATGAAATGTGAATGACAATAATTAAAATATTTTTTATTTATTTTAAATAATTAAATTGAATTGTTAAATTGTCCTGCAGTGAGTTGTCCCATGGCAAGTTAGCCATGGGGAGTTGTCCCACGGAGAGTTGGCCAAGGTGAATGAGCCACAGCAAGTTGGCCATGGCGAATTGATTGTAGTGAATTGGCTGTGGCAAGTTGTCCCATTCCATTATCCACAATTCTCAGTGACAACGTAAGAAAAGTCACAGGCTATTATGTAAATCAGAGGCAGGAAACCTTGGCCCTTTTATGACTTGTGGACTTCAACTCCCAGAATTCCTGAGGTGGCTCAGGAATTCTGGGAGTTGAAGTCCTCAAGCCATAAAAGGGCCAAGGTTCCTCACCCCTGATGAAAATGGTTCTGATGTTTCAGGAGTAATAACCACGACTATGTGGAATTGTTGTATCTTACAATGAAGTCCTTAGTCTAGTAAGGTTCACACAAATGATCAACAAAGCAAGATTCACACAAAGTTTCTTTAACAAACTTCAATGCCAAGAATTAGGAGTTAAGAGATTCAAAATCTTGAAAACTGAGGCAGAAACCTTTCAGCCATCTGTTATTAGCGAGTCCATTTTCACTGAAGATCTTAAATTGTTTTCCCTAAATGCTTCCATGAAGGAATGAGACTCCATTTATTAGATAGGCCTGTAATGGGGTCCTTCCATCACCCGATTGTTTGTGTTTAAGGACTCTTTCTTTTTTAGTTTCAGCACAATCTCCTAGACACTTTCGGAATTGAAGCTGTGAAGGTGATGATTCAATCAAAAATAGTAAAACTGAATTTACAGATGTGGGTAGAAGTATTGATTGCCTCCTTCCGACGTCTAAGAGGTACAGAGTTATTGATCTATGGTGCAATCTTTTCAGAAATACATCCCATTGAACTGAAAATGCTTATTCCAGGATGTGACATTTGCTGGCTCTGCTTCAAGTTAAAGGTCCACAGTTGAGTCATTTCAGATGGCAACTAAAGCCTTATGAATACACACAGTAAGCAGCATGCATAAAACAATAAGCCTCCACAGGAAAGGATATAATCAACAAATAAAACATAAATTGTCTTACTAACAGATATCTGCTGACTCTCCAAAAGCCAGTTTGGGTTAGTGGTTAAAGCACCAGGTTAGAAAGTGGGAGACTGTGAGTTCAAGTTCAGCTTTAGCTATGATAGCCACTCAATGAGTTTGGGCCAGTCATTCTCTCTCAGCCCAATCCACCTCAAAGCGTTGTTCTTGTGGAGAAAATATGGAGGAGGAAGATATGTTGAATATGTTTACCATCTTGGGTTGTAAAAATAATAAAGGTGGGATATAAACCAGGGGTGAAATCAGTGGTGAAATCCAAATTTTTTTACTACCGGTTCTGTGGGCGTGGCTCGGTGGGCGTACTGTGGCTTGGTGGGCATGGCAGGGGAAGGATACTGCAAAATCTCCATTCCCTCCCCACTCCTGGGGGAAGGATATTGCAAAATCTCTATTCCCATCCCACTCTGGGACCAGCCAGAGGTGACATTTGCCAGTTCTCCGAACTGCTCAAAATTTCCGCTACTGGTTCTCCAGAACCTGTCAGAACCTGCTGGATTTCACCCCTAGGTGAAATGCTACCGGTTCTCACTGGCTCAGGTGAACCGGTAGTTTAAAAAAGCTACCGGTTGGTCCAAACTGATATTTCCGACAATCAGCTGTGCCGCACGGTTTATATTCGCTAGAAAGCAGGAAATCCTGCTTTCTAGTGAATCTAAATCGTGCGGCACAGCTGTTCCCCCCACGCTGTTCTATTTACCTTAGAAAAGGCTTTTTTCATATGAAGCGCACATTTGGTGCGCACTGTGCATGTGCATGCATGCTTTTGGTGCGCACTGTGCATGCACACGCACACAGTGTGCTTTTGGTGCATACCATGCATGCGCGCATGCAACGTACGTTTGGCACGCATGCGCGGGCAGTGAACCGGTGGCAATCCGCAGAGGATTTCACCACTGATATAAAGACAAATAATTAAGCATTAATACCATATGTCACAACTTACATGTGCTTAGATCAAAGCCTTTCTCACTGCAATTTTGGTGGAAGGGCCAAAACCACAGAATGAAACAGTGTGTGTGTGTGTGTGTGTGTGTGTGTGTGTGTAGTTTTCAAACCTCCCAGAATCCCCTAGTCCGTTGGCAAGCCGGGGCTCCAGAGCCGCATGCGGCTCTTTTGCCCTTCTGCTCCGGCTCCCTGTCGGGTGATCCCACCACTGGCTGACCCCGCCCCCTCGCCTTCCCCTCTCAGTCACTCCTCACCTGGCCTGAGGAGATAAGGGCGACGTCGGGGGATGGAGACTTCATATTCCATATTCCAGAGCGGGAGTATGGACTCCATACTCCATATTCCAGAGCGGGAGCAAAGTGCCCCTGAACTTGCTGGGTCTCACGGGCACTTCTCTTGCCCTCGCCTCCCAGATGTCAGTTGCTGTTATGCCTGCCTCCCCACCTCCCAGCTGATGGTCGGCATGCTGCTAATCTGCCATCCTCAGTGGGCTCCGAAGTGGCAGCGGCAGCACCAGAGCAACCAGCGTACAAAGATTCAAGACATGCACGTTTCTCCCACCCTTATCCTGTGGTGGGGGAGGCGACAGGCCTGTGGCCAAGTGTGGGGGTCGCGCCTTGGATGGAAGGGGGAGACTCCACAGTTGCCAGCGTGCTCCTTGGTTGCCCTGCACCTGATCTGCTGCTGCTGAGATGCTGCGGCTCCTGTCACTCCATTCGCACATTGGCTCATTCTGGAGACCAAGTAACGATCTGTCTCTATCTGTGCCTGGCCCACCAGATCTTGCCAGGCACACAAGAATTGTTCATGTGCCTGATTTGTCCCAGATAAGTGGCTTTGCACCTGCATGGGCAAATTACATTATTCTGTCTGTCCTTGTGCAAACACACACAGAGAGAGACATACAGAGATTCAATGGGGAAGAACTGTCTTTTATACCCAAACACATATTCTTGCAGCAACCTGCTCTTGCACATGGATGCAGAATGGCTGGGAAGGTGGATGCTTTACAAACATGCGCTCACTTGTTGGTTGGTGTATTTTTTTTAGGGTTTTTAGAGCTGATCTTTCACATTTGTTCTCTGTATCTCCGGACATCAGATTCCCCCCACCCAGTCCCACCCCAGGGGAGGGCGGGAGGGGTGGGGAGAAAGAGAGAAGACACTCACACACACACACACACACACACAGAGAGAGAGAGAGAGAGAGAGAGAGAGAGAGAGAGAGAGAGAGAGAGAGAGAGAGAGAGAGAAGAGACAAAGAGAGAGAAGAGACACAGACAGAAAGAGAAGAGAAACAGAAAAAGAAAGAGAGAAGACACAGAGAGGAGGGGAGAGAAGAAAACACCGGGAGCCACAAAACCTGGGTAGGTGTGGCTGGGTATGTGTGTGTCATGGGACTGGGTGGGAGTGACATTGAGTTGGCCACGCCCATCCAGGTTTTGTGGCTCCCTGTGTTTTCTTTTATGTGGGAACAGGTCCTAATGGCTCTGACTGTTTAAGGTTGCAGACCCCTGCCCTAGTGTAACACAATCTTGTGTAGCTGCTTAGTAATACTGTTGTGATTGCTTATTTTCCAGAAATAAACATCCTCCTGGGAAATAAACAATTGTAGTTGTGCCTTTATTTGGGATTCTCCTTAACCCTGGCATGTGAGGTAAACAGCCCATGCCTCACAGCAAGTAACAGAAAAATGCAACTGATCAAAATGAAGTACTGTATATTCTCTGTTGACGCTTCCTGACTATATAGCATGAGATTTGTGTCTAGGGAATTTAGTCTCCTCTCCTTTGGCGAGAGAACAACCTCAGAGGAATAAATAGCATAATTCTAAAAAAGGGAGAAAGAGAAAGTAAACATTCTTGAGTTGTTTTAAGTAGTCACATGTAAAAACAAGATCTTGACCAGCGCATAGAAAATAAAAAATAACCTTGGCTCATTGGATATTAATCTACATTTACTCAAGTAACAGTTCCTTTGAATCAAAAATTCCTTTCTGATTCAGATGTACTTATTTATTTTCGGAAAATACTCAGCTTAAATCCTCAGCCCAAATAGGAGATTGTTAAGAGGGCAGTTTCAACTTTCCACTCCTCTCCACTAGGCACTTTTATTTCCCTTCCTTCCAATGGTGAGTTGCCTTCGGTTCGCACCGCTTCTATAGAACTGTTAATAAAACCGGCAGGAGGCTCCTCCCACTGACCCCAATATCATCAAAATACTTCTGCGCATGCGCAGAAGAGCGCGGGTGCATGGCCCCGCTGCGAACCAGTAGTAAAGGTAAGTAGAACCCACCCCTGCTTCCTTCCCTCAGTCTTTTCAATCTCACAAGAAGGGGGTTTGAGACAAGCACTTGTGAAAACCTGGCCATCTGGAAGAGAGGCTGGGAGGATGTTTTCTCCCATCAATATCCTTCCAGTCAGCCAGCAGAACCTCTATTGCAATAGTAATTGCTGAGAAAAGGAAAGTGGGAGGGGCTAAAGAATAACCTCTTAACCCTGGGCAATCCCCACTCTCACCCCCTTTTTATGGTTTTCACATCGTCCTAAAGTCAGATTCTCATTAAAAATAAATAAAACAGAGTTTGAGGAAGTTTCAGGCATGTTTTCTTTTTTTAATCCCAAGAGCCAAAAGCTGAAAAGGAGAGCCGAATGTTCTTTTTCAGCCGCACGCTCTCTGTTCTTTCCTGCCAAATGCAATCCCAGGCCACAAAGCAGAAAGAGACGAATCCATCTTTGCCTTAACAACTCGGCTGAAGTTGCTCATCTCATCCTCCAATTATCCTATATTTCTCAAAAAATGTACAGAGTCCCCTGTGACTGATTCTAAAGCCTCTCTGAAGATAGCAAAACAGTAGAAAGGAATCTGGAAATATAGCAGTCACTTAGCAGAGAAACTCAAAGATAGACTGAAGATTGGATCAAGAAAAGATCACAACAAATTTGTAGAGCATTCCTTGTAGCAAAATTTTAATTATTAGAATATGTTCTGCTTTGAAAAGCACAAGTAGTAAGAAAAAAATCTTTCAAAATACTAGCTGAATATAAATATCAGTGATTCTTTACATATTATGCTTGTAATATTACATATTACATTTTTAGTACAGATTAAAATCCTTAAGGAACATTCTTCAATCTGATTATTGCAAAATCTGAAAAACACAAGCATAAACTTTGGCGGTCTCATATATTGTAAGTTCTGCTAAATTTATTTATTAATGAACTGGATTTATAACTTAACTCAAACATTGTAACTCCGGATGGCAAGAGTTAGAAAGATACAATTATGAAGCTGTATTATTCATTTTAATTGTTTTAAATTTAATTATGATTACATTATTAAATTTTATCTTATTTTCCTCCCAATGTTGTATTGGAAATTGAAAAAACTCAATTGAATTTGATTCCTGGTGACTCCATGGACATGTTTATATAGTTACTTTTCCAAGATTAGCCAAATTTAGCTAGGTAAAGATAAGGCTTCCTTCCAGTCAGAACCAAATTCTGATCACTTCATGGGCATGCACAAATATTTTTGGTTTGCCTTTGTGCTCTGCAGTTTTTAAAAAAAGATCTATTAACCCTAGTATTTCCATGTTGTCTCTCATCTAAATATAATGAAGCCTCATCCTTCTTAGCTTTTTGAGTTCAGCAGAGATTGGCTAAATACTGCCATTTTCCAAGTTATTATAATAAATCCTCAAAGAAATGTCAAATTGGCAAGTAACTCAGGACTTACCAAATATTTGTCCTCTCCTGCTGTTTCTCCATTATATAATTCTTTTCCCCTGACTGATGGAAGATACTATCATTAGCTTTTGTTGGCTATACTTAATGTATTTTATAAAATTAGTCCAGTTTTCTGCATTTACATAAGATATGGATAATAAATTAAACTAGGCTAAAACAGGTATGAGTAGTGCTTTGTTGCATCATATGAATATAAATAATGAACGCAGAGTTTGAATGTGAATCCTCTTCACAGTGATAAGGCGTATGTGACAACATTACAAGAGCTTAATTCAAAGCCAGAACACAGACCTGGGACGATCTGGAAGATAAGCGGTTTAAAAATGTGATAGATGATTGATAGATAGATAGATAGATAGATAGATAGATAGATAGATAGATAGATATAGATAGATAGAGCTATGCCTTAAAATTCCTCCTTAGTTAATTTCAATGATCAAAACATGTGAAATGTTTTCTGCATTTCTGTTTAAGGGGCAGGTACAGAATGCAAGGGCACATCAATATAATGCAGACAGAATAGCTATTTTTTCCATTCTGAAATCAAGTATAAAATCAAAATCCAATTACCGAAAAATAAACTTGCTTCTAATAGATGCAAGCTAAATAGCTATTCTAATATGCTACATTCACAGTTAATTATGCTAATTTCATACCCATCAGATAACAATATCATAATGTACTCCCAAAATATGTAGTGATGCTGCAGATCCCCAGCCAATGTGGGAGCACATCTGGAAGGTTGCAGATGCTTCAATCCATTCCACCATCTGCCGCCCCTCTTAGGATGTTTTCATAGCAACAGTACTATTGTTCATTGTTCTTCTCATCCTTCCATAACTTTTGAATTGCTCCCAGTTTTTTGTAAATATAATATGCACCAAGACCCTTATCTGACATGACTCTCCCATCATGAGATCTACTGACCGCACAAAGCCCTTATAAGCAGAAGAACACCAACACTAATATTCCCTAAATTCTGTGGAAGATGTTACCTAGCCTGGTAATGAAATGTTCAGAAACCAACCCACAAGCTCAGAGAATGAACCTCATAATACACACACACACACACATGCAAAAACATAGTCCTCAGGTTATGACAGTAATGGAACGTCCCCATCCCACATTTGTATTTTACAATGGTCATAAAATAGGTCACCCATATGATCAACCTGATTTTACAACTTTTTTTGCAGTAGTCATCAAGCAAATATGGTAGTCATAAAGCAGCTACTGAAGTTGCTAAGCAAACCAATTGTTTGTATGGTCAGGTATTGCCAAAACCTGGAAGTAAATGCCAGTTTTCAGCAAAACCATTGTAAAATGCACTGCAGGAGAGCAATATATTTATTATTATTTATTAGTCCTGGTGGCGCAGTGGACTAAGTGCTGTTAAAGTAGCACTTAGCTGCCAGCTGCCTGCAATTACTGCAAGTTCAAATCTCACCAGGCTCAAGGTTGACTCAGCCTTCCATCCTTCCGAGGTAGGTAAAATGAGGACCCGGTTTGTGGGGGCAATAAGATGACTTTATATAAAAAAGAACACCGCTTGGGGGGGCCCGAAAGCCCTACTAAGCAGGTATATACAAAAGTATGAAGGCTATTGCTTAATGCATTGTAAGCCGCCCCGAGTCTCCGGAGAAGGGCGGCATATAAATTGAACTAATAAATAAATAAATAAATAAATAAATAAATAAATAAATAAATAAATATGCCGCCCTTCTCTGTAGACTCAGGGTGGCTTACAATGCATTATAGCAATAGCTTGCATACTTTTTTGTATATACCTGCTTATTAGGGTTTTCGCCCCCCCCAAGCGGTGTTGTTCTATACAAAGTCACTTAACAGCACTTTAGTCCGCTGCACCACCGAGGCTCCTTAGACTTATATATTGCTTCACAGTGCTTTACAGCTAAGTGGTTTACAGAGTCAGCATATTGCCCCCAACATTCTGGGTCCTAATTTTACCGACCTCGAAAGGATGGAAGGCTGAGTCAACCTTGAGTCGGTGAGGATTGAGCCCCTGGCAGTCAGCAGAATTAGCCTGCAATACTGCATTCTAACCACTTCTCCACCACAGCTATTTTGCTGCATACAACCATAAAAGTGGTTCACTTGCTGAGAGCCCAAAGCGCAGTCATATGACTGCTGTTGGAACTTCGAATCCATAAATACCGCCAGAGAGGTCACTCACATCTTCAAAAGATCAATAAGTAACCGGTCATAAATTGAGAACAACCTATATTTAAATTTTAACTCAAAAATATAGTTTTAAAACAAAAAATCTTTATTTTAAAAACAAAGATTAAAAACTAATAAAAATAAATATAGAACAAGGAAGAAAGAAAAAGAAATCAAAGGGAAAGCTAAGAGCGCAAGAAAGAAAAAAAAAGAAAAAGATACAGAGTCTTCTGATCGTATAAGTACAAGTATAAATTTACCTCTTTTTCTAAAATTAGATCAAGACTCTTTTCTTTCCCTAATCGATCCTATCTGTCAAAATCATAAATCATAACTTTATTTTTTTATACAAAAAAAAATCAATAAGAGGTTACCAGGCAGTAATAAATGTAGATATTGACTTTTGCCTAATCAAACAAACCAATTTGGCCATCTCAGCAAGTTCTATCATTTTCATCGATCATTTCGCTCTTGTAGGTATTGTCAAATCTTTCCATCTTTGTTCATACTATAAACTTGCTGTGGTTATCTTACACAAAAACAAAGTTCCATGACATTTTTCCAACTGCTTGACTCATTAGTCTCAAGAGGAAGATTCTTTAAAGTCCTTTGAATCAGTATATGTATCTGAATCCAAAATTCTTTTAGCTTTTTTGCACATCTGCCAAGCATGATAAAATGATCCTTCTTGTTGTTCACATTTCCAAAAAGTTTGAAGTGCCTTTATATATTTTAGACAATCTCTCTGGTGTCATATACCAATAACGATGCTCGTTTTCCTATATCTAACAGTAAGGGAGTTTATCTGTAAACAACCATCCTCATAGCACAGCATTACTATGTGAGTGAGAAAAGAACGGCATAAAACCTTCCAGCAGATTATGTCCAAATCATAGCTCTCTAGGGAGAATTCCTAAATATTAAATTGTTTGAGCTTTGCCTGACCTCATACTTTTTGATACTAAAGCTTTGTTGCATATAACAGCATCTTTCATTGTTACAGAACACAGGAATACTAATACTATGGTGTAATTGGTGAATTCAGCAAGATGTATTCAGAGTATTCAATGATAAGTTTTTGAGCTGAATGATCATGATTCATTTTTCTGGTGTCTATATATATTGTTGGCAGTTGTGGATGGTATTGTCAGATGCAGAGTGAACTGCTTTAGGGAGTATTTCTGGGCAGCCCACAGGGAATTAACAGGGACTGTTAAGTCCTGTTCAGTCCCAGTTGTTAGCCAGTGTCAATCAATCAGTGTTATTTCTGCCATAATACTGCCTACACCAGGATACCTGGGAGTACCTTAAAATTTGAAGATTCCAGTATAAATCGTTAAAGCATTCTGTATATGTTTAGTGAATACTTGCATCATACAGGCGATTCAGAGGAATAAAAACTGAAGTAGGATGAAGAGAGGCTGAAGCAAAAGGCTATACATAGGTTTGAATTTATCCTTGTATTTGAGTTTCTTTAAATACAGTAAAACTTTTCACAGAAAACCTTACATAAGTACAATAATTACGTTTCGATACATTCTCACTGAACTGAAACAAATACTAAGCTACCTTTTTTTTTTTTTACTTAAAGATAAATCCAATGTTTGCCTTCCCAATCTAGCGACCTCCAGTTGTATTTCAATTGCAACTCCAAAACACTCGCCTCCATTTGGGGACTCGCCACTGCAACACCATTTGGAAGGTCGTCTTGAAGAGGGGCCTTCCTTAGTCAAATTTACTAGGGCCACCAGGTTTTGTTTTTTTTTTAATTTGATTTATATGCCGCCCTTCTCCGGAGACTCAGGGCATCTGCTTACAGTGCATTAAGCAATAGCCTTCATACTTTTGTATATTTTATACAAAGTCAGCTTATTGCCCCCACAAACTGGGTCCTCAATTTACCTACCTTAAAAAGGATGGAAGGCTGAGTCAACCTTGAGCCTGGCAAGATTCGAACTTACTTTAATTGCAGACAGCTGGTGTTAAATTACCTGCCTTGTCTGCAGAGCTATCCAGGCTCCCTGGATAGGATTTAAAAAAAAAACAACGCTGGGAAGCTGCTGCCAACTAGTGATGGTTCAGATTTATGCTCCCTTGATTGACAGCCCTGCATTCAAGGAAAT
The DNA here is from genome assembly GCF_059756535.1 of Pantherophis guttatus. Lineage (NCBI taxonomy): Eukaryota > Metazoa > Chordata > Lepidosauria > Squamata > Colubridae > Pantherophis > Pantherophis guttatus. The sequence goes on from NC_142064.1 coordinate 237,264,973, forward strand.
AAACAGGCGAACCGAATTTCACCTTAGCAAATTCACGTGCAACCCTTACCTATCCCAAACGTGCTTTCCCCCCCACCCCAAGAGGCAACTGGACTTTCTGGTTTTCTGGCGAAACGTCTTCAAAGAGAAACCAGAAAATCCAGTTGCCTCTTGGCGGGAAAAAACACCTTTAGGATAGGTAAGGGTTGCACGAGAACTTGCTAAGGTGAAATTCCGTTCGCCCAAAACACCTTTGGGACAACCTTGACCTGAATGAACTGAGAATCTCCACAGACAACCCTTTCCTATCCACCATCAGTCCCCCTTCCTCCCAAACCTCCCCACCCTTCAATCTCTTCTTGCTTGGGTTGCATTTCAGAGCGCCCGCATTGCAAGACCCCCAGCTTGCCAAGCGCCTTGCACAGCCTGACGCATCTGCGCAGGGCTGCCGGCGGGCTGATCCAAGCACCGGCACTTTGGGTAAACCAGAGAGGGCCCCCTGGTGCCCGCCGGCCGGCGATGCAGCGAGGCGGGCTTTCGCCGAGCGAGGCGGCGCTGACTCAGCCAGGGCCGAAGGAAGCGCAGGGCAATGGCGCTCAGCCCCCCCGAGCGGCAGCCGGGCCCCCCTGAACCCCCGTGCCCGGCGCCCCAGCAGCAGGAAGACGAGGCGGACGCCGAGGCCACCCTCGACCCTCAACAGCTGCGCGGTTTGGAGGCCGAGGCCGGCGGGATCCCGCTCCACTCGCCTTGGACCTTTTGGCTCGACAAGTGAGTGCGGGCGGGGAAACCGGATGGGGAAGCGGGCGAGGAAGAGGGAGAGCGCAGGCTGCGCCCGGCTGGGCTCGGCTCGGCGGTGGGGCGTGAAGGCGTCGTTCGTGGGCTCTCCGCGCCGCCGCCGCCGCCGCCACCCCTAGCCCGCCGGAGTCGCCGAGCGGCTGGCGGGGAGAGAGTTGGCCTTTGTTGGCTTTCTCCTCGGCCCTTCCCCCTCCGCTGCGCCGGCAGGTCTCCGCTTTTCAAGGGCGGAGGAGCGCGAATTGCCCAAGCCCGGGAAACCGGAGTCTCTTGCTTCCCCTGCCCCCCCCCCCCCACTTTAGCTCAGCATCTCGGCCGCCCACGCGTGGCTCCATCTCTGGGACCTCAGCCGGGTTCGCCTGGGAGCCGTGTCTGCCTACCTGCAAAAATGCCCTCGGGCTACAAGTCTACTGACGTTCTCCTTGCTATTTCTGGCAACGTCGGGAGCCGCGGTCGTGATGATGGGAGAATAAAAGTAATAAGTGGGGCTCTTAAGCAAAACGCGGGGGTGGGTTGGGGAGGGAGATGTGCGGTGGTCACTCTCTTCCCCTCCCCCCGCAGACTTTTAAAGTGGGCAGAAATTCAACAAGTGCACCTCCCTCGGATGCCCACAAGAGTTTTGGAAAGCACATAGAAATGGCAACAAGGCTGGCTGACTGACTTTGTGCCTCGCTCTAAATTGTCAAAAAAAAAAAAAGTGCGGTTTGTTTGTGTACAGTTCCGAGAAAGTGTGAAGCTACCCACTGTCTAATAATTCATCTTTTACTGCTTAGCTTTAAGGTATGGATTGGGTTACCTTTTCTCCCCCCTCCCCCAACAATAACAGTTAGAAGGGACCTTGGAGGTTTTCTAGTCCAACCCCATGCTCAGGCAGGAAGCCCTGTACTATTTCACACAAATGGTTGTCCAGTCTCTTCTTTGAAACTCTGATTCAAACAAGCCCCTGGCTAAGAGGCTTGATTCTAGTGAACAAAATGAGAGAAAAGGGTTGACTTTTGATATTTAGGCAATTTCACTGAACTTTTGAGTGCCTGCTTCTGAATTCTGAATATTAAACATCACACTAATGCTATTTTAGAGATTTAATTCATCTTTTCTAGAGGTTTTTTTTTTAATTGGTTGCACTTTTCAGACAGATTCATGACCTACTAACCTTATCCTAAATAGCTGATGTTCTGGATTGCAAATTCTATCATCCTTACCAATTTTTAGGTATTATTATTATTATTATTATTATTATTATTATTATTATTATTGATAAATTTTGTTTTAATTTTGGATTGTGAGCCACCCAGAGTTTGGCATAAGATGGGTGGCTATTTACATATTTAAATAAATAAAATAAATAAAAGTTTACTGATGGCAGTTGTAACCCAGTGTATTTTGGAGAGTTTCATAGTAGTAAAAACTGCCTTAAAGTAGGGATTCCCCGGCTGGAAAAAAAGTATTTGAGTGCTTTGATGTGAAAATTTTGTCGGTATCTCACTTACCCAAATAATGAAGATAATTTAAGGGGAATGTTAAATGGTTTGGCCTGGTTTAGTTGACAACATATGGAAGAACTCCAGGGTATTTGTAATAGTTTTTTAAAAAAATATAAAAGTTGAATCATAATTATTTTTAAAAAGAAGCCTACACCCTAAGGAGCCTTATGCTGTTCCTCCTCTGCCACTCCTAATTCATTATAGTATTATCTTTTTTTTAAAAAAAAATAAAAGACTAATAGGCAAGGTTTCCAGATAAAATTTGTTGCTTGCATAGGTCTAAGCTATTTTGAAGGAATTTAAATTTTGAATCTTATTCCTCCCTGTTTAAGCATTATATTGCTATGCTTTAGCCTATAAACCTGGTCACTTTAGTTCAAGATGAACTTTTTATAAATACTTTGTATCTTGATCTCTTTCTGCATTCTTTCTCATTCAATATTTTAAAATTGGGCTGCATGAGAATTTATAGTCCCTATATCCATGTTATTAAACAAAGAAAAAATACACCCCTTGTGCCCCCTCTCCATTTTGCTGCAAACATAATCATTTCTAAAAATAACAAAGTATTTTTCTGGCACATTTATAAATCATGTTGACCTTTCCCAGATCAAAACTCCCTCCATCAAAAATAATGTCAGTTATTCCAAAATTAGGCAGATATGCTTGTTTGCACTAAATCAAATGATGATTGTGGGTTTTTTTCTTTCTAATTCCTTGATATCCCAACACTTGTTTCATTCCCTGTCCAGTCAGATTATGTAAAAGGTAGTTAAGTTTCTTTACAAGAACTGGAGTTGTAATTTGAGAAAGAAAGGAGTCCTTAAGGAATAAACAGCTTCCTCTGAGGCAAAGCACTCTGGCCTAAAATGTTTAGGATCAATTGTATTTTGTTAGCACTCTTGCGTGCTGAAGAGCCTGTCAAAAGAAAAGGACAAAACCAGATGATTTGTTTCCTATTTGAAATTTAAAAAGGAGTTCAATCTGACTTCAACATAGGGCAGTGATGGCTAACCTTTTCGGGACCGAGTGCCCAAAGTGTGCACATGCACCTGAACCCCAAAATGCAATGCACATGTGCCCCCGTGCATGCACCCCGTGCAGTGCATGTGGCCACCTGCATGCTCCCTGCCCCCCTGCGCATGTGCATGTCACCCGCATGTACCCCCCGCATGCCCCCCGGGCATGCATGGCACAGACCCGAAGACCAGCTGGCTGGTGGGAGGCACGCTTGTATGCGCAGCGGAGCTGAACTGGGGCGACGGCTCGTGCCATCAGAGAAGGTGCTGTGTGCTACCTCTGGCACGCATGCCATAGGCTCACCATCACGGGCAAAGGGTCATATAAGTCCAGAGTGCTGATTTATGACGCTTATTTTCTCATAGATATTGATTTGTTGCTCAGTGAAAGTCTCTGTGTATTTTAAAGTATCACAAACAGTTAAAAGTACTTGGAATGTAAGTGTACAGGGAAGTGTGAAATGAGGGGATAGCATTCTGTACTCCCAGTTTTCCTTCCTTTTTTTAGTTAGATCCCGGCTTCTTCATTATGCAGTTAAGCACAGACTATTATAATCTCATTCTGGAGAATGTCTCTTCACGCGGTCACTAAGAGGCCACACTGATTTGATGGCACGTAATCAAAATCATTATGATGATGCCTAGATTGGCGCTTATTCCAGACTGATGTTTTTTTGCAGTCTTTGAATTGCACAGTCTTAGGTCAGATTTTCTTTGTCATGAATGTGTGCTTGCTTACTGAAAAATAAAGGAATACAATAAATACCCTGCTCAGAATGCCATTTTGGAATCAAAACCAGTGGGATGGGGATAACGGATGGTAACATAAAAAATGATACAGGTAGTCCTCATTTAATAATCACAATTGGGATTAGCAATTCTGTCTCTAAGCAGAATGGTTTTTAAATGAAACAATCCATGACCATACCCAACTTACGATGTCAACTCCACAGCGATTATTAAGTGAATCACCTAGGGTTGTTAAGCATGGTGTTACTACAGGTAGTTCTTGACTTACTGTAGGTAGGCCTTTAATTGCGACCACAATTGAGCCCAAAATTTCCATTGCTAAGAAAAGCACTTGTCCATTTCTACAGACTTTTTGCCATGGTGGTTAAGTGTACCATTACTGTTGTTAAATGTTAAGTTCCCCCATTGAGTTTGCTTGTCAGAAGCTCCTAGGAAGATTTCAAATGACAATCCCAGGACCCCGGGACTCTACAACCATTGTAAATGTGCTCTAGTTGGCATTTGCCTGAATCATGATTGATTGACCATAGGGATGCTGAAGCTGTGGTAACCTTAGCAACTGGCCCTAAACCTTCTTTTTCAGCACTGCCCTAAGGTTGAACAGTTGTTAAACAGGGAAGTAGTTAAACCTGTAGTAAAAAAAAAAAAAAAAAGTAAAATATCAAAGAAATAGAAAAGTGTGAATAGTTTAAAAGACCCTGTTAAAATGATGAGTGTGGTTTTTCTGCATGAGAGGCAGAATGAAAGCAAATAAGCCACTGCAGAAAACTCTACTGTACATTTATTTTCCAAGGTTTTTAATTAAGTAGAACAACATGCAAATAGACATCACTTTCCAAAGTTAAAGTATAATCCCCGTCTCGGACTATAATTCTGTAGTAGAGAGATAGTTGAGTTAATACTTTCTAAAATTGGAGTACATGTACATTTCCTGAGAATAACCATAGTAGCTAGAAGACTATTAACAATACTGCTTGTACTAGATAACCTCTTATGTATTGTTTTATATGAATTATAAAACAATATGAATTATTGTTTGTATCTTATATGAATTTAGATTTGCAAATATATAGAGAATTGATTGAATATACTCTTACAAATAATATCAGAGAAGATAGTCATAGTAATATTGAAATTAAGAACAGAATATTCTAAAATAATCTCCACATTCAGATAGTCCTTGGGTGGAAATTGGAACCGGAATTTCCATCACTAAGTGATGTAGTTGTAAAGTGTGACATCATATGATCATGTTGCTTAGTCCAGACAGTCCTTGTTGTTGTAATCCCAGGACCATGCAGGTTGTTAAGTGGGAGGAAATTATGGGTCAGTGTGCAGGAGTCATGGAGTAAGGTTGCTATAAACAGGTGCTATTGAGCATGGAGCTGCCATGGGAGATGGAGGGTGCTGCAGAGAGGCGCTAGACAATGTGGGTAGGTGGGATGCCGTGTGGATGTGTATACTACAGGACATGATGCTGTGGGTGTGTACATAATAGTGAAGTATTGGCAGGGGGCGAGTGCTACAGAGTACAAAGTCCCTGGGGTTCCTTGGGAGAAACAGTGGGGGGAGTGACCTTCCCTGTTGACTTCCTCATTGATTTTACTGTGAGAAGCCAGCAAGGAAGATTGCCACATCATAATTTCTGTGGTATCATAATATCTGCAATGTCATAATTGTGACTTTGCTCCTGAGCTCCCAGATCATGATCATGAAGTTGTGACGGCCACAGCTTCATGAACCAGTAGTAAATCCCCCTTCCTCAGTGCTGTCGTAATTTTGAACGGTCACTGAACGAGTGTCACAAGTTGAGGACTACCTGTGTATAATTTTTTGATTGCTGTCCTTCAATCTCAAAAGCTGCAAGCAGTAGATTAAAATAGTGAGCTGATTACTTTGGGTTCATTACCAATTAATGCTGTCTACTTAAGCTGGTACATTCAGAGTGTGCCAAGGTCTTCGAAGCAGATGTTAGGAATACTGCAACATTTTTCCTGGCCCATTTATTGAACTAGACAGCTGTTGGATTTCTTCCAAATCTACTGGCTGAAATATCAGCATTCTTGGATCTCCTGTCCTTAACATTTTGCTTCTGTACCAGCCTGAAGTTCTATAAAGCAGACTGTGAGCTTATAAGGTTCTCCTGCTATGTATGTTTACTTCCTCTTATGCTTTTCCCACAACTATGATTTGTTACAGCAATTAATAGGCAACCCAGATGTTATTGTTGCCAAGTTTCATAATTAGTGTATCCTCTTGAGCATTCCAAAACTCAGATCTCTTGGATCTGGAATACTGTATTGGATTACAAAGCTTGTACATACATACACATACATACAATAACCTTGGTTTTACAAGGTTATTCTGCCATTCTTGCATGTACTATAAGTTTCTGTTCATATTTTCCAGTATGCAGTATTGTTCTCCTAAAATGCCTATTTAAACAGGGAGTGGAAAACACAGTCCATAGTTGACAATATTTTTACTAGGACCCCTCCATAATGCCACAAATGATGTGCAAGCTTTTGAATTTCCCAACATTCTTGTTGAGCTAAATGGTACATAAAGCAGTAGATGGAAAAGAAAAGAAAGAGTCAAGGGCTGTGGAATTTTCCTTGGTCACAATCAAGGAAAAACTATAAATTGGAACTACTTTAATAATACACATTGTGTTCTTTCCCTGTGGATTAGAACTTTTAACCTTTTTTGTATTATGGGAAGATGTTGTGAGCAGCATCTATAATTTGCCTGCATTTTCTAGATTCAAATTGATATTTATTTTAACTTGTTTTTAAAATCATAAATAAACAAAATTACTAATTTTACTAATACCTAATTGTCCTTGTTCTCAACTTGTGATTCAGTGCTTCTATCTTCAGAGTATTTAAAGAGAGTCACATTTATGAAATTGTTATATGACAGTCCTCTACAATGAAAAGTACTAGAGCAGTGGAATGGAAACTACACCCGCCAAAGCCATTAATCCAGCCCGCACAGGACCACGAAGCTACCCCACCCACATCACCCCGCCTACCCAGCGGCCCCCACCTGTAGGCCGAGGAGGCCAAAAATGGGATGTGCGGAGGCCCCAGAAGACCAAAAACAGGCCCGTTTTTGGGCGGCAGAGTGGTTCTGGAGGCCTCCCCAGTCTCCAGAGAGAGGGAGGGAGAGAGAGAGACACACACACACGCACAAACAGAAGTCCCGTCCTCCCCCACCCCCGGAAGGCAGTCACATCCCTTCACTAATCTCCTTTCCATGCCCAGGAGCATAACAAATTAAACAATGTATTGTTTAATGGATAAACTGACCACACCCACCCTGTCACATGACCACCTAGCCACACCCACCCAGTCACATGACCACCTAGCCACACCCACCCAGCTGGTCTGGTCCCCCGACAGTCTGAGGGACTGTGAATTGGCCCCCTGTTTAAAAAGTTTGAGAATCATTGTTTAACCCCTTGCTTTAAAAATGATTTGCTATTGTCTATGATATGGGTGTCAAACTCGATCGTGTCATGTGACGGATAGCGACATATCACAAGATTTTTTGCCTTTGCGGAGCTGGTGTGGGCATGGCATGCATGTGACACATCCAGTCTGTGGGCCGCCAGTTTGACACCCCTGGTCTATGGCATAATGCAAGTGGGAAGTTATTATTTGGGTCCACACAATCATATTTAGTTACAAAAGAGGAAATTTCTCTAACTTGAGAGGACTAACAGAAGAGGAAAAAAGAAAATAACTAAATAAACCAAAAATATTTACAATGTTTGGACAGCATCTAAAATCACAATAAAACCAGAATGTATTCCACAACATCAGAAAGGATCAGCCAAGCCCAGGAAGTGGTCAGCATGGCTCTCTAGCAATGTCTAAGAGGCTGTTAAAAAGTACAACACTTTCAGGAGAAATAGGAATCTTCTCCTAAATCAAAACAAAGAGGAGCCCCTACTTTGATTGAAAAATTATAAAATCATAAAAAGGAATATAAATTAATAACTTTATTAAGAAAATATATTTTAAAAAAGAAAAATAAATAAAATAAATTCAAAAAGAAAACTGATAAGAGAAACAATTGGGCTGTGTGAAAGGGATGTCCAAGGAGGTTATGGAGATTACAGAGAAAATACATTGTGTCTTTCTCTACTTCAGAAAATATAGGACAGATACCTGGAAGTATAGATTAATCCTTGATTTATGACCACAACTGAGCCAAAAATGTCCATTGTTAAACCAGGCAGTTGTTAAGTGAGTTGCACCCCATTTTACAACCTTTTGCCATAATTGTTAAGTGAATTGTTGCTGGAATTGTCTAGTTTAATGAAAAGAAGGACTAGGGGTGACATGCTAGCAGTGTTCCAATTTCTCAGAGGCTGCCACCAAGAAGACGGAGTCAAGCTATTCTCCAAAACACCTGAAGGCAAGACAAGAAACAATGGATAGAAACTAATCAAGGAGAGAAGCAACATAGAACTAAAGAGAAATTTCCTGACAGTTAGAACAATTAATCAGTGGAACAACTTGCCTCCAGAAGTTGTGAATGCTCCAATACTGGAAGTTTTTAAGAAGATATTGGACAGCCATTTGTCTGAAATGGTATAGGGCAGTATTGGCGAACCTTTTCGGCAACTAGTTTAAAGGTACCTTGGAGGTCTTCTAGTCCAACCCCCTGCTCAGGCAGGAAACCCTATACCCATGATCACGAACCTATGGCGCTTGTGCCGGAAGTGGCACGCAGAGCCATGTCTCCAGGCACACGAGCCATCGCCCGTTGCTCTTCCTGGTCTTCATGTGCACGGGAGTGCTGGAAACTGGAAGAGCAGCAGCCTGGTGTGCATGCGTGCGCCGGGAAGATGATCTTCCGGTTTCTAGCACACACATGCCCACCGGCCACCTGGTCTTCCAGTTTCTGGTGCGCATGCAAGTTTGTGTAAGTTTGGGGAAATTGTTGAAGCTTTAAGGATTGCAACTGTCACACTGACAGCTGGACAGTGGGTTTAATATTGCCTATTCTCCATATGATAAAGTAAACACAAATCTTTCAACATTAAGGTTTGCTTTTAAAAAAAATGGAACTGCAATGATTAAACCTTGTAACAGCAAACAATGAAGAAGAGGTGCATGGAATCCTTGTACTTGTTCAATATGCTTAGCCATTATTTCTTTATCTGTTTTGTAAGGTTTGTGCAACTGTTATCAGTCAATAGTTCTAAACTTACATTCAGTTTGTTTTTCTGCTTTAGATTGGATCTCCTTTAATTTAACAATATGTATATTTTCAAAGCTGCAAGGATGACATGTTGTCATTCCCCATTAATATAGAATATGGTGTATGGTAATATTGATCTGTGGCTCTTTATTCACAGAACAAAATGCATAATAAAACAAGATTATCATTGATAGAACAAATAATAAATATGACTGCAGATACTCCTAAATCAGATCCAATATTCTGTCACTTTATTGCCCTGGCTTCATGCTTTGCATGTTTCTCCATTTTACTATAATATTTGTCAGTTACATTTTCACCAAAACAAATTGCTAGTGCATATTGGGAACCTACATTGGCATTAGAATTAATGGCTGCTGGTAGATTAATTGTGGAATACAACATAATGTATAATACTTACATTTATGGTTAAACATTCATGCTGTGTTATACTGTGCCAGGTTCTGATGCTTTACAGTTCTGATGCATGTACTGAAGGAGTTCCAGTGAAATTAGGTTTTTGTTGAAGTAAGATTTAAGTGATCATTATTTAACTATAACAGTAAATTCATAGTGGATTGCCATCTAGTGGTAAAAATAGGAGTTGAATAAAAGGATTTGTCAAAACATGAGTGTGATGAATTTAATATCCATTTAATCCCTGCGAAAATGTAGGATATAAAAATACACCACCGTGTTAAAATAAAAGCTGAAACTAAATATTAGAATTAAAATTAAATTATGGAGAAGGTATATAATTACTTTAACAGTGAAATAATTTTTCCCAACTTGTCTTTATTCAATATCTGAACGGGGTTGTATATAGTTATAATGTGGATTTATGCATTCTTACTTACTTAAATGCAATAATTGTATTTTGGGAATTTAATCCAAGTTAGGTGGGTGTACAATTGCAGCCTAAACTGCTTAAGTAGCTTTGAATACTTTGTGATTCAAATAGGCTAACAGAGTGAAAGATTGTGACTTTCCACATTTTTATTACATAAAGTATGTGAATTTCCCTGTTTTTTCCACTGTGTGATTTTCTTCATCACTATGGTTGTATGTATCTCTGCATTTATTTATAGAAGTTATACATTGTTTTTCATTATGAAAACAATGAAATTATTGTCTCTGAAAAGCTATGACTATCCTATACAATGGAATACAAACATATAAAATGATAAACCAATACCATTGTCAAGTTATAATTAGAGCAGATAGCAAAAAGCTAGATATAGAAAAACTTAAAATGTTTGGGTCATCAATCAAATTTTCAATTTAAAGTAGAAATACTTTGCAATATGGACCCATCTAATCTTCACAAGGAATTTGTTTCATGTGGTGAATTATCAATAAACCAATCTCCACATCATAGCGAATCATGGTTTTGCCAGCAAGACATTTCTAGAATGCAAAGCGCATATACGTATGTATGGAAATAGGTAATCCTCCAATAACATGATCCGAAGCCTTGGACCTGGCTTGGTATCTGATTGATGTTCACTCTTCAACATAGAAATATTGTGTTTGATAACCCCTTGAGCAACTTAGTCATGGCATTTTGCAATGGCTGCTTAGAGGTAATCCCCATGTAAAATATGTTTAAATAATTCAGTCCTGAAGTTATTAATGCATTAGTGCATTGTTTGTCAACTTTAAGATGTTGGCTGGGGAATTCTGAGAGTTGAAGTCTACACATCTTAAAGTTGCTGAGGTTGAGAAATACTGCATTAGTGCAATAGCAATTAATTCATGATCAACCCTATCCAGGAAAGACTGCATGTATCACTCCAACTAAACCCAGTAACATGTTTTTAGCTACTGATAATTTTGCAGATCACACCCAACTACAAACCTTCCTCCTGCAGGAGGATACAATAACTACAGTGCGTAAAACTAAACTGAATGTGGGAAACACACACAGAACCTAAACCTTAGTAGGAACAAGCTTTACCTAATTACCCTTTTATGATCTGTTATTGCACACAACATTGGCCATGAACATTCATGTTCTGTATGCAATAGAAAAAAATGCATGTTATTTTGAATGTCACACCGATGCCACCACTTTGCTACAAATTTTCCAATGGCTGCATCAGTTATAATATTAACTACCATTGAAGATTTAAAAAAGGATGACATGTTTATAGTATTAGCATTTAGGGAAAACTGCTGTTATGTGTGCAACATCGATTTTATGATCACTGTTTTTATTCTCTGATGTGCATTGAGTACATTTTGTTATACAATTGTTTTCTTTTTACATGCAAGGTCCCTTCCCGGTACCACAGCAGCTGAATGTGCATCAAATTTGAAAAAGATCTACACGGTAGAAACTGTACAGGTAAAAACACATTGTTAAGCGTGAGAATTATATAATGGAATATAAAATTATGATGGTCTCAGATTTTAGGAAGGAAGGCTTCTTAAGCCAAAGGAGACCGTGACCATTTTACTTGTTGTCACTGCATTAACTGCTAGTGATTGAAGAGAATTTGAAGCAGCAGTGGCTAAGACACTGAGCTTGTCGATCAGAAAGGTCGGCGGTTCAAATCCCTAGCGCTGCATAACGGAGTGAGCTCCTATTACTTGTCCCAGATTCTGCCAACCTAGCAGTTCGAAAGCATGTAAAAATGCAAGTAGAAAAAAAGGGACCACCTTTGGTAGGAAGGTAACAGTGTTTTGTGCGCCTTCAGTCATGCTGGCCACATGACCAGGGAGATATCTTAGGACAGTACTGGCTCTTCGGCTTTGAAACACAGATAAGCACCGCCCCTAGAGTCGGGAATGGCTAGCACATATGTGCAAGGGGAACCTTTACCTTTACCTTACTATTCAGTGCAGCTGAATTTTTGTGTGTGTAAAGCAGGTGCTTTATAATTGAGCTATGATCTTTTCCTTAAAAAATGGTAATTTCATATTGTTTCCTGGTATTTGTAAATTAATAAAATCATTATCCATCTAGATCTTCTGGAGCGTTTATAATAATATTCCTCCTGTGACAAACCTGCCTCTTAGATGTAGTTATCATTTAATGCGTGGAGAAAGACGACCACTGTGGTACGTATTCAAATGATTGATGTGTTTTGGGAATCTGCTGTATTTCTTAGGAAAAAATAAAGCAATATAAAAGACATTGGAAAACAAAGAACAGAAGACTATTAGAGACTATTTTACTATGTCTAATATGGGACACTACATTAAGATGATTCATGTTTGTCTTTCAAAGCTTCATGGATTGTTGTAGTTAAAAGTTCATGTTATGTAATACAGTGTTTGTCTATTGCATATATTTGAACTAAAACACAGTTTGCAAAATTTTGGTAGAACTTTACTAATGAATGCTTGCAACAATGCTGCTGAAAAGCCAAGGTCTACTGAACTGAAGTATTAGTTTATTTACTCAGAGAGACTTTTGAGTTTGCAGTGATAGTCTAGTTGGCCCAATTTTTCATGTAATGGTTTACTGTTCTTCCCTGACGTCCCTGCTGTATCAGCGGGTTTCACTTACAATTGTAGTTTTGTCATCTGCATCCTATCATAAATCAGATGAGTAGCTTGTAGGCCCCATTTGCTATAGTGCCCCTCATCTTACCCCCCTCCCCCAATAATTTTAAATTTTGGCAGCAAGGTGGCAAAGAGTAATAGTGACATTGAGTTTTATTTTATTTATTTTTTATTTTATTTTATTTCCAATTTATATACCGCCCTTCTCCCTGAGGACTTAGGGCAGTGTACAGCCAAAATTAAAAAAACATGAAATACAAATATTAAAAAACAATTAAAATATATATAAATTTGGCCCAAAATTAAAAATACAAACCAATTAAAACATTTAAAAATTTCTTCTTAAGCCAGCCCGGCTTGCTGGAAAAAGTGGGTTTTAAGGGCACGGCGGAAGGCACTGAGGTCTTGGATTCTCCTTATCTCTGGGGGCAACTGATTCCAGAGGGTAGGTGCCCCCACAGAGAAGGCCCTTCCCCTGGGGGTCACCAGCCTACATTGATTGGCTGATGGCACCCTGAGGAGGCCCTCTCTGTGGGAGCACATGGGTCGATGGGAGGTCGTCGGTAGCAGCAGGCGGTCTCGAAGATAGCTAGGCCCGATGCCATGGAGCGCTTTAAAGGTGATAACCAACACCTTGAAGTGCACCCAGAAGACCACTGGGAGCCAGTGCAGCTCGCGCAGGAGCGGTGTTACATGGGAGCGCCATGCTGCTCCCGTCACTACCCGCGCTGCTGCATTCTGGACCAGTTGGAGCCTCCGGGTGCTCTTCAAGGGGAGCCCCATGTAGAGAGCCTTGCAGTAGTCAAGATGAGAGGTGACGAGGGCGTGAGTGACTGTGCACAGGGAATCCCGATCAAGAAAGGGCCGCAACTGGCAAATCAGGCGAACCTGACAAAAGGTCCCCCTGGTTACAGCTGTCAGATGTTCCTCCAAGGACAGCTGCATATCCAGGAGGACTCCCAGATTGCGAGCCCTTTCTGTGGGGGCCAAAGACTCGCCCCCAATAGTCAGTGATGGAGTCAACTGACTATATCGGGATGCCGGGAGCCACAGCCACTCAGTCTTGGAAGGGTTGAGCCTGAGCCTGTTCCTCCCCATCCAGATCCGCACAGCCTCCAGGCACTGGGACATCACTTCAAGGGCATCGTTGGGGTGGCCTGGGGTGGAGATGTACAGCTGGGTGTCATCAGCGTACTGGTGGTATCTCACCCCGAAGCCACGGATGATCTCGCCCAGCGGCTTCACATAAATGTTGAACAGAAGGGGTGAGAGGACTGATCCCTGCGGCACTCCACAGATGAGAGGCCTCGAGGTCGACCTCTGCCCCCCTGCCAACACAAACTGCGACCGGTCAGAGAGAAAGGAGGAGAACCACTGCAACACGGTGCCTCCCACCCCCAACTCTTCCAGCCGGTGCAGCATGATACCATGGTTGATGGTATCAAAAGCCGCTGAGAGATCTAACAGGACCAGAACAGAGGAGCAACCCCTGTCCCGAGCCCTCCACAGATCATCAACCAACGCGACCAATGCCGTTTCCGTGCTGTGCCCAGACCTGAAACCCGACTGGAACGGATCTAGATAAGATTTTTCCTCCAGGAATTGTGGGAACTGTCGCGCGACCACACTCTCAACAACCTTCGCCATGAAGCGAAGGTTGGAGACAGGACGGTAGTTAGCCAATATTGCCGGATCCAGGGACGGCTTCTTGAGGAGAGGCCTTACCACCGCCTATTTCAAGGCAGCGAGGAAGTGGCCCTCACTCAGCGAAGCATTGATAACACCTTGGAGCCAGCCTCGTGTAACCTCCCAGGAAGCCAGTACCAACCAGGAGGGACAAGGGTCCAGTAAACATGTGGCCGCACTAAGTCTCCCCAAAATCCTGTCCACATCATCGGGAGTCACAGCGTCAAACTCCTCCCAGATAACATTCTCAAGACTATTCCTCGTCACCCTGCCCTGATCTACCCAGTCAGAGTCCAAATCCCCCCGGATCTGAGCGATTTTGTCATACAGGTATTGTCCAAAATCCTCCGCCTTGCCTTCCAAGGGATCCTCCCCCGCTCCCGGATGGAGCAGGGAGCGGGTCACCCTAAACAGGGCGGCCGGACGAATCCCTGATGACGCAATAGAGGCAGAAAAGTAATTAAACTTTGCCATCTTTATCGCCACTAGGTAGGCCTTAATATGCGACCTTACCAGTGTTCGATCAGATTCAGCAAGACTGGCCCTCCAACCGCTCTCCAGGCATCTTTTCCGGCGCTTCATTTCCCTCTGCTCCTCAGTGAACCAAGGAGCCGCTCGGGATCGGCACCGGGTCAGAGGCCGCAAAGGCACGACTCGGTCCAAGGCCCCACCAGCCGCCCAATCCCAGGCGGCTACCAGGTCCTCGACCGAGTCATGTGCTAGATCCTCAGGAAATGGCCCAAGCTCCATCTGGAACCTCTCAGGATCCATCAGGCGCCTGGGGCGGATCCATCTAATTGGATCCGCCTCCCTGCGGCGGGGGACAGCGGTTCGAAGATCCAGGCGAAAGAGTGAGTGGTCTGTCCATGACAAGGGTTCCATGTCTATATCCCCAATAACAAGACCACTCAACCACTGGCCAGAGACAAAAATCAGGTCCAGAGTGTGACCTCCCCTGTGAGTAGGGCCATGAACTTGTTTTAGGAAAACAAGTAAAATAATAAAATGTTATCCGGTTGTAAACTGTTTTACTTTAAAAATAACCTTCCCCAAATGAAAAAGGGACAAGAATTTCATCATCACTTCTCCAAATAATACCATCATATAATTTCATTTCACCTGTGGTTGTCCCGCACTATGTAAATTGAAACCTTCATTTTGAAATTTGCTTATATTCTAAAGTGTTTTATATGTGTAAAGTGTTCCCCTGATTGTAAATAGAAGTATTGGTGGTTATTTCGGATTGTTTAGTTAGGCCATCTAAGATCATGAACAGAATTTCATATTTTGCCTGGAAACTAATCGGCAGCCACTGAAGTGTTTTGGATTTACAACCTCAGTACATCTGAAATATGCCAGATGGGGGAATGTTGGATTCTGACACATACTCACAGTGATGGGCATCTCTTCAAATTCTTCTGCTGATCAATCTTGGCATTCTTTCTTCTTTGACAAGGTCCTGGGAAATAACCTTGAATAGTTCATAAATCTCTTGGGCAACACACAAAAGATAATAAATATGATAACTACATTAATCAACTGCATTTATTGATGTTCAGTGCCAGTGTGTGACAGAGAAAGTCGTATAATCATAGAATATAAGGCTGAAAGGGACCACTATCATCTGGTTGAAATCTGTATACATCACGTTCCAAATCTTGGGATTATAAAGCACAGTTTTAACTTCTTTGGCACTTATTCTACCAATTGGCACTATACGTTTGCCACTCATCCATTCAGCCTTTTTCCTAATACTGAGAAATACATTTTAAATCTAGAGATGCTGCAAGCTTTCATATTTTATCATATTGAGGATTATATTTATGCAGGGCAGTATTTAATTACCACTGAGATGATTCTGCATGCAAATGATCAGATTAGCAAGTTATATAAGACATATGTAGTGGAGGAAATTATTTTGCTAATTTGGTTTGTTGGTCTTGGGACAAAATAAAGAACTCAACAGGAGTTTTAAACCTAAAGCTTATTGATGATCATTAATTCTACTTGGTCTCTTTCTCTTTTTTTGAAAAGGAAAGTGTTTCTTCTTAATCAGTGCCACAAAACTCCAAAGAAACAGAAAATTTAAATGAAATGACATTCTAAGCTCCCAACTTCTTTGTGTTACTAAATTCTCTTTCTTCATGATGTTTCTATGGAATAAACGTAGCCCTGCATTCATACTGCAGCACTGGTCAAAAGGGCCCAGCAGAGATTATACTACCTGAGACTTCTCAGGAAACAACAGTGCAATATAGTGTATAGTGCAATATTAATGCAATATCGGGTTTTCAATTCAATTGTATAGAATATGAAGGATGTGTGTTTGTGTTTTATTTTTATAGATATAATGTACACTGAAGATGGCATTTAATTTTGTTATACGAGGTGCAATGACAATAAAGTAAACTAAAAACTAAACTAAACACTATTGTAAAACTGTATAGTGAATCTTGTGTTTTTTCACAAATCAGGGAAGAGGAAAGCAATGCCAAAGGAGGCGTATGGAAAATGAAGGTCCCCAAAGACAGTACGGTATGTTGTTTCCATGTGCATGTAATTTAATGTTGAGGTATATTAATATAAAGAGACTCCTATCGCATATCCAGTTGTATGAGTTATATAACTTGGAATAATACAGAGCATTATTTAGTGTCACATAAGTAAAAAAAGAAGTAAAAAAAAAAACCCCTGCTGTTCATAAAGCAGGAAATCCCTTCCTTTTCTCTCTTTTTGCACATCTTCCATATGCTTTGTTTAGGGCAGGGGTCTCCAACCTTGGCAACTTCAACTCCCAGAATTCCTCAGGCAGCAAAGCTTTGTTGGTTTAGGGGGAAGATTTTTCAGCACGCCAACACTCATTGAGAACACTTATTTGCTTGCCTTATCTTAAGGGTTGTAACACTTAAGTTTGCATATCACAGTCAGATTCTTCTAATTTGGGCTTAGTTCAGTGCATAAAAATGGAATTATTAAATTAAAAAGTTTTGCTTTTCAGTGATAAAACCCATGCTGCCACTCTGTTTCTGTTTTTTATGTTGGCCATTAATAGCCAAGATATCTAGACTTAGATTTTGAGCCTCTAGGGCAGAGGAATTCCAAACCCTGTTAGCAGTCACCGGAACTGTACTATGTGGACAGACAAAAGGTGATGTATTAATGGTAAATGTAAGTGTAGTCATCATTTACCATTCATGGGATTTATTATAAGTGGACAAATTAATAAAATTCCATGCAGAATGAGCAGAAAAACTGACACAGGAGCAATAATCTAACCAAATCAGTTTCTAGAAGAAAGAATCCTCTTTCTCCATGCCCTCAGTTAGGAATGTGCAGTGTTTTTATAAAACACGATTAAAAGGACATTACCTGTTACATTACCTGTTCAATTCATCACTTTTCAATCCATAAATATTTTTTCTGCAAACAATTATGAATGTGAAGTTATAACAATATGCATAGCTAAAATAATATGGTGGTTATTGCAAAAAAATATCTTGCAGGTCAAACTGGATATGTCGTTACTGTGGCAGAATCAGCATCTTAATTTCCTTTTTTTTTTTTTTTTTTTGCTAGTCTGCAGTTTGGAAAGAGTTACTGTTAGCTACAATTGGAGAACAGTTTACAGACCATTGTGCGACAAGTAAGAATATGTTTTTATTATTTGATGTTTGCTTTAACTTGTGAGCATCTCGTGCCTAAGTTTGCTGACCATTTTAATTTAGCTGGCCAACATTTGCTAGGACTTTCACATTCACAGTGGATTGATTTTTGGCCTGAGTCAGCTGGTACTAAAAGGTACCTGAACTGATTTTTCTCAAACTTTATCTAAGGGTGAAGCCAAGAGAAACAGTACTTTCATTCAGTTATATGTTTGACATGCCTGATAGCGGTTTTGTAAGGATTAGTTTACAAAATCTGCCTGGTTTTTATGGGTGCAAAGTGGAAACAAGGCTATCACCACACATACACAAAAGGAAGAGAAAAAAATAGGATTTTAGAAAAGATAATGCTACGCTTTATCTGCTAGCACTGTTGCCAAGCAGAATGGAAAGGTTGACTTTCATCCTGGTGTGTAGCTTACTGACTAGAAACAGAGCTGTTCCTCTTGACGAGGTCAAAACAAAGAAAGAGAAATTTAGGTCATAGAGTCAAATACATAATCAGTGAAGGAATCTAAATTAAAAAATATCCCCAACAGATGGGACTGTCTCATCTCTGCTTGAACATAGGCAGTGAATGGAACCCACCTTCTTGACTGGGTCATTGATTCCACTGTCAAACTGGGAAAACCTTCACTTGTGTGACATCCTTTCAACTATTTATCTATCGTTTTACTCTGTTTTTATACTGTCGTATATTATTCCCTCAGGCTTCTCTTGACTAAACATACCATGTTTTTTCAGTTTAAATGTATGGAGCTTTGTTTTTACCCACAATCATTCTCACTGAAATCAACTTTCTCTGTTTTCATCTGTTTCAATTTCTCTGAATCCTTCTTAAAGTGCAATGCCCAAAGCGGACAAAGTATTGAGATGGGGTTTGTCCAACACAGAATATTCACAGAACAATTATTTGATTTGCAAATGATACAGTATAACATTACATTTGCCCTTTTGCAACCACAGTATACCACTGATTCATATTCTGTTTGCAATCAAACAGAATATTCTGTTTGCAATTAGCTTGCACTTAGAACCCTTTTTGCAAAATAGCATCAAGTCTGTATCTTGTTTATTTTGTTTCCAGCATTTGATTTTTATTTCCTAAAGTGAAAAGATTTGCATGTATCTTTATTAAAATCTGTCCTGTTATTTTCTCTAAGCTATCAAAATCTTTTTTGAATTTTTTTTCTTCTAATATATTCCCTACCCCATATATTAATCTGCAAATTTGATAAATGTTCGCTATACCTCTTTATAAAAATTGTTAATAAAAATACAGAGCATAAGACACATATCTGAAGTAGCCACTCAGTTATTTCCCTCCACTGTAATAAGGAGCTTTTGATTAGCATTTTCTATATTTTTGAGACAGTTACATATCTATTTAATTGTCATACCTTGTCATCCGTCCCATACTAAATTTAAAAGGTAAATCAGTGGGACCTCATCAGATTACTTTACTAAAATCAATATATGTTCCTTCCACATCATTCCATTCTGGAATGGAATAAGGATAATGCTTGTTCTTGACAAATCTGTGTTGACGTCTTGTAATTGTCATACTTTTTTGCAAGATGTTTACAGATTAATGTCTTTATAATCTGTAGTAGAATCTTCCCTGGTATTGATTTATATTCACTGGATATTATTTTTTTCCCTTTTTGAAAATAAGGTCAACATCCTGTTGTCACCTGCACTATGTTAGTTCATATGATTTCTTCAAAAAGATTTGGCCAGATAGTTTAGAACAGAAAAAATAAAATAGAATAAAGCTGGAAGGGACCTTGGAGGTCTTCTAGTCCAGCTCCCTGCTCAAGCAGGAGAACCTATACTATTTCAGGTAAGTGTCTGATTAGTTTCTTCTTAAAAACCTCTAGTGATAGAGTGCCCACGATTTCTAAAGGCAAGCTATTCCACTGGTTAATTGTCTTCACTGTTAGGAAGTTTCTCCTTAATTCCAAGTTGCTTCTCTCTTTGGTTAGTTTCCAACCACTGTTTGTCCTGCCCTCCAGTGCTTTGGAAAATAATTTGACCCCCCTCTTCTTTGTGGCAGCCCCTCAAATACTGCTATCATGTCGCCCCTAATTCTTCTTTTCTTTAGACTAGCCAAACCCAAATCCTGCAGATATTCTTCATATGTTTTAGTCTCCAGGCCTTTGATCATCTTAGTTGCTCTTCTCTGAAATTTTTCCAAGCTCTCAACATTTTTTTTAATAGTATGGTGACCAAAATTGGTTGCAGTATTCCAGGTGTGGTTTTACTAAGGCTTTATAAAGTGGTACTAGTACTTCACGTGATCTTGATTCTATGCCTCTGTTTGTTCCTTCAATTCCACAAGATGCAATTAAGTTTGAGTTTTAGCTTTGCTGATACTATTTCTACACTTGCAGGATATATCTATGTACTTTTTCTTTATGACCTGCCTCTCTTTCCACATTATATATATTTGTGCAGCTACATTACCTTCTATTGCCATCCATTTTCTTCTTGTCATTAGCATTTTACTTTTAGTATCTTTTTAGGAACTCCCATTTGTCTTCAGCACCTTTTCTTATTAACTTCTCCTGCCATGGATTCATCCTTCCTTGGAATCCAAAATACACAGCTGACTATTTGGATTTTACTTTTCCTTAAAATCAAGACCTTGAGTGCTATAGTTACTTTTCTCCTAATGTTCATGGCTGCTTTCTTTTCCTTGACTAAGTCTTCCCTTCTAGTTAGTGTTACACCTAGTACTGTGTTTCTCCCAAAATAAGACCATGTCTTATATTTTTTTGAACCCTGAAATAAATGCTTGGCCTTATTTTTGGGGAGGTCTTATTATTTTGGGGCACGTGGAGCAAGACAGGGATCTTCTTGCTGTCTTACTTGATTTCCAACTCTGTTTTCCTAACCTTAACCCGAGGAAATGGCAGGGACCAGCTGCGCATGCAGTTAAATATTTTTGGGGAGGGCTTATTTTCGGGAAAACACGGTATAACTGATTCTCTTACACAATACTGCACCCTCTGAAGCTCATTATAGAAATAATGAGGTAGAATTTTTAGCATTGCATGTCAAACAACATAAACATGTCTTTTCATTGTGATTGTTACACTTTATTTAATAAGCTCATTTCGTGTCTCTGTTTGTAGGGTAAGAGTTCTGTATTAAGTTGAAAATATTTCTATTACCTGACTCCCAACAACTCTGGTTAAAAGCATTGAAAACAGTACCAAAGTAAATAAAAATAAAGAAATCAAAGTTGGCAAAGATAACAAAACAGGATAGGAATGAAAAAGAACAGATATCCACAGCCCTAAGGAGGCTTCAATCATCCTTGCCAAAGGCCTGGGCAAAGTCTTTAAAAAAGACATATAATACTGTTTTTTTCCCCCCCAACAGATGATGAAGTAATTGGTGTTAGTGTCAGTGTTCGTGACCGGGAAGATGTTGTTCAAGTCTGGAATGTAAATGCATCATTAGCAACTGAAGCTTCAGTTTTAGAAAAGATCCATGAACTTCTGCCCCAGACATCTTTTAAAGCAGTTTTTTATAAACGTAAGTGGTCTCTGCACGCGATGTAAGTCGAGCGCAATGTTTACAAACTGTATCAACAAAATCTGTTTAAGACTCACAAGCTATCTTGCCTTTCAGCCCATAAAGAACATCATGCTTTTGAAGGTAGACGTGGGAGACATTAACAAGGACAGAATTTGGAAGATTTTTCTAAGATCACCGCAACAGAAAGATGGACAACATTTACAAAAGCACCACAACACTTAGTGTATTTTTTTTTAGATCTTCGTATTCCTCTCGAGCCGCTGGTACTGAAAAGCAAGAACTGCTGCCTCAGTAGCTGATACTATTTTGATTTCTCAGCTCAATAAATCAGTTTCTTTTAGTCATCCTTTCTTTTTAAGGTAGAAGATACAGCAATTCTCAGTATCTGCTTGAACGGCAAATGTGCACAAGCATGATATGCTGCTTTTATTTTTATTTTTTTTCTAGAGCTGTATCTAGATAAATCATAGCTTAGGGAACCATGTTTTCTGAATTTGTTTTTAGACATTCCTATCATGTTCACATCTAGTTGTAGATTTCTCCCCACCCCCACCCCCCCAAAATGTGCACTGTTCTAATCCACAATGACAAATTGAATCATGCCAATTCTACCCATTAAACAAATGGCGCTTTCACTGCACCTCTCCTATCCGGCTTGCTTCTTAGCATCCCTCAGCCTTTGCACTTGATAATGCTCATGCTGTAAAGATATGTTAATAATCACTGAACAAAGCCTATAAACTGAGAATACAGTTCTATTTTGACAAAGCCTGAGAGAAAAAAGCCCTTCTTAAAGATTGACTTAGTTCACACCCATTAATCACACACCCCCACCCTCCATTCTTGAAATTCTAAGCTAGGCAACGCTTAGATAGAAGCACTGTTTGTGATTATGTATCTACTGTGATTTCTATGATAGTAGCAGCAGTTGAGTTGCTACAGTTGTGCTGTTAGTGCAGAGACTACAGTCAAGTGTGAAGCAGTCAATTGTTAGTTGATGTCTGTTTTATGGCTATTTCAAAAATCTTAACGTAGAAGAATAAGTTTTCGTCAGGAAACCCTACAACTTTTATTTCTTACGTTTGATTTTTTTTTCCTTATCTCATTATATTTTATGTATCTCTGAAAAACATAATGTTTTCTACTATGTTCTCACTTAAAATACAAAACTTCACATGTCTATTCTTCACACTTATAATAATATACCTCCCCCCAACCATCATTATGATAACAACAGATACTTTTTTTTATCCTTTAAGGTCAATATCAATTGAATAGTACCTTTATGGTTAACATAATTAGTACAATTTTTGTAGTTACAAGTTATAACGCCTTAAGTACACTTTTCAGCATAGAGAGAAGTCAGTTATATTTTAAAGCATGAATGTGAAGTTTTCAAATTAGTTTGTGTGATTTCCTCCCCATACTAATTTATTGGAGGTTGCAATACATTTTTATTTTTTATTACAAAACCAAAGATTTATTTAGTTCCTCAGCAGAGGACACCGATGTGCTAGAGGGAACGTTCATTCCCGTCTAAGCAGAATTACTGGATTAGTATTAGTATTTTGAAAATTGTTCTGACTGCACTGATATCAACTCACATTTAATCGTATAAGAAGGTGGCTGTTGGAATTCAGTACATTTATGAATCAAGTTTTTTCTTTTTAATTTTGTACTAGTTCATCTGTATTTATGAATTAAACTTGTGCATTTACCAAACCTTATTAAAAGTTTTATAAATTCATGTGTATAGTCAATTATTACATTTCATTATATCTTCACTTTTTAGAAATGTAAGGTTTCTCAGACCTCAACATACATAGATACATATTAATGATTCAAGAATTTAGTGCTGTATAGTATATCTACATCTACTAATAAAAGTTGGAGCTGAAGAAGGTATAAATAGAATGGCAAAAAACATTAATGGTAATTTGTCCCATTGAGAAAACTGTTGATAGATTAATTGAAATATGATTCATTTAGAACATTCAAAAGATGTTTTTAGGCATACCACTCAACTTCTCCTTCATGTTATTTAGTCTCTATGATAATACAGGAAAATGTAGAATGGTCGCTTCCTCATCATGTGGCAGAGCAATCCAGTAGTTATTTTGCCGACTGTCAAGGTAAAGGAACCTTAAGAAACTTGATCATATATGACCCACATATTTGATGTCCATCTTTCTTTCCTGCTGAGTCATGGAATTGGGAGAAGGATGATTCAAGCATGTGTTTTAAGACAATGTTGAAGATCGTTCCATATTTTGACTAATTCTAAACTTTCTCTTCGTGAAATGTTTCAGCAGTGATAGCACCTTCATTTTAGTTGTGCAAACATTTTATGCAAAATCATATCAGCCCATCTTCCTAACAGTAAAACGATCATGATTGTGCTAACAATGATAAGTTATTGAATCAGGTAGACTTGAAGGAAGCTTTTTTAGTGGCTTCTAATACCATCAGTCAAAGTATCTTCTTGGGCTACTTAACTGAATAAAAAATGGAATTCCTTCTAGAGAATGATATCTGCAATAGCTTAAGCCACAGGACTATTTTGCCCTTTGGCGTCTCGTAAACTTGGCCCTAATATACAGCTGGGCCTCGATTTACAATTGTTCATTTAGTGACTGTTCAAAGTTACAACGGCACTGAAAAAAGTGATTTATGACCATTTTTCCCACGACTATGGTCACGTGATCAAAATTCAGATGCTTGGCAATTGGCTCATATTTATAATAGTTGCAATGTCCTTGGTCATGTCATCAGCTTTTGCAACCTTCTGACAAGCAAAGCCCGATTCACTTAACCCCCTTGTTACTAACCTAACTACAATAATTCACTTAACAACTGTTTCAATAAAGGTCGTAAAATGGGGTAAAACTCACTTAACAAGTGTTTCACTTAGCTACATAAATGTTGGGCTCAATTGTGATTGTAACTCAAGGACTACCTGTATTTTCTATAAGAAGAAGAATAGGCATTTCTACTATCATTCCTCCTAGCTTGATTCTGACAGTATTTAGGCTGGACTCTTACCTGAGCTGCCCTTAAATTGTGTATGTTGAATGGACTGTTGGATTAGCCCAGAAGCCAGTCTAGTCCAATGCTCTGTTCCACAATGGTCAATATATATGGGAAACCTTAGAAGCAGAAGCATGTTAGCTTCTTCCCTTTTGGGTTGCCTAGCAACTAACAGTTTGAGGCATGTTGGAGTTGATTCAGAAAATAAACTGGAATGAGCCATTGGGAATATATCTTGCCAACTTTCACATCTAAACAAATATGCTTAGGATTCTTCCTCTTTTGTTAATAATTCCACAATACTTGAGTTCTCATAAGACTTCATGCCAGTAGCTGTTCTTGCCTGGCTTTCTTTCTGTTGGTGCTTTCCTCTTGTTTGTGCTTCTCAATGAGAGAGGATTTTTCAGTTATTCAAAGGGTTGTATAGATCCCCAGAGTACAGTGTTATATTTAACACAATGCCTTTTTAATGTAAATTCCCCTTAACAAGGAAGGCTGTCCCTGAGGCATCCTGATTAAAAGAGCTGCTACAGCAGTAATTACATAAGAAATAATTTGTAGATGTTATAATTCTGAGATAAAGCCATATCTTTTCTAATTTTAGGTTCTAGTCTTCCCCAACCGCCTGGTTTTCCTACTTTCTCATTTTATTCATACTTCTGCTATTTCTATTTTTCTTTTCTTGAAAAGTCTCACCTGAAACAAAGATTTGGTCTCATGATTGAAATAGAAAATTATGCTATACAACTACCTCTCTACCCTATATACTGTAAGCTCATATATATCAATAGCACTTAGAGTTAAATACCACTTCACAGTGCTTTACAACCCTCTCTAAGTCGTTTATGGAATCAGCATTTTGCCCCCAACAATCTTCCAACCTTGGAAGGATGAATGGCTGAGTCAACCTTGAGCCGGTGAGAATCAAACTGTTGGCAGTCGGCAGAATTAGACTGCAATACTGCATTTTAACCACTGTGCCCCCATGGCTCTGTATCACCATGGCTCTGTATACATACACATACCCACACATTTCAGTGGGCCTTGTTTGCATAGAATGATCTCGTCATATTGTCTGTTGTGAAGTGAGTGGTCATATGTGTTGTGCAGATTATTTAACCCCTATGAATTATCAACTTCCACAGAAAACACTTGATTTAATCCCAAACAAAGCCAGTTCTTGCTTGTGTGTGTGTGTGTGGGGGGGGTGCGGGGTACGGGGTGAGATAAACTAACACTCTCCAATCAACTAGTTCCATGATATGCAAAGTGTATATCCTACAGAGGTCCTGAGAAAGCAGTCGCTCCCTATAAATTCCTCTTTCGGTCTCCTTAATAGGTTTCACGTCATCCCCCCCCTTTTTTTTTTGTATGGGGAAATGCCCTATAACTTCCATGAAAGCTATGATGGACCTCCCATATGGTACTTATAACCTGGCTTAAAAGTTCCAACAGTCCCCCACCCCTAGGCATGTGACCACATTTTGATTGCCAATAACTGGACTACATTTATGGCATATTGCAATGTCCCACAGTTATATGACAGTGATTTATGGGTTTCCCCCCCAAAAAAATCAATGTTGACATTCCTTTCCAGGAAATAAAACAGCCATTACAGACAATGTGTTCACTTAATGACACACATTCACTTAACAACTGCCGTGCTCGCTTAATGACCATTGTAAAATATTCCTAAAATTGAGTTGGCTCCAATATGGTTGTAAGCTGAGGGCTACCTACATATACTTCAAACTCATTTCAGGAGCACCAATTGACAATCTCACAGGTTTATCTTGCCTGTTAAAAATATCTGGTTTGGGAATGCCTTATTGCTGAAAAGCAATGAATAGCCTGACTACAACCATATGGAGCTATAACATTAAGTCCTGGAATTTCCCAACTTTTGAGAAATAAGATCTATCTTTTGAAAGGCAAAAAAGGAAGCTGGGAAGAAAGCTTGAGAAATGGTATATCAATGCCTAAGTTTTTCCTTCACTTGTATCCCAAATTCTGCATCTTACCAATTCAGCTTCAGTGGAAAACCCCAAAGAGATCATACATTTTTACCATTGCCAGCTAATTAATTGTTAACTTCAGACACAGCAGGTACAAAGGAGCAACAGCATCCCAGGGACCATGTCCTTGTCAATGGAAGCCAACTGGAAGATGTACAGGAAAATTCTGGAAATGTTTCTCCCACCATGAGATCAATTTGAAAAGCAATGAACAGAGGTATGTGCAGAAATAGACTTGTTTTAGTGCCAATAATTCTGAATGCAGGGGACTTCCTGCCACAGTAATTAACACAGCGGAATTACCTGTATAAACATTTTCACATCTACCAAAATGTCAAATTTCTTCTGATTATACTTTACTTGGAGAAAAAAAAAGTTTAATGAGAAGTGTTCTGTGTTTAAACAGTTCATCTTCTACATGTAACAATTTCTCTCAGGATCAGAAGGGAGGAATTAGAGAAAAGATTGAAATGAAAGTATCCAAAATTTTGATCTAAAATATCACCATCAATCTTAACTGTACTTAAGTCTGACAGATTTCCTAATTTTCTAATTTGACAGTTTAATGAAGAATGAAGTTCTGTGAAAAATATCACACAGCTTGAAATACGCAGCTAGCCAATTTGAATAGAGGATGGGGACTGTTTAATATGTGCAAATACCCAGAACTAAACCAAAATAGAAGTGCACTCCATTAATTTTTTGTTAATCTTCAAAATACTTTTGGCTCCTACAAAATATTAACTAATAAGCCTGGTTGCTTCATGGATATATAAATGCTGTTTTCCAGGTAACAGCATGGAAATGACTTGTTCTACTACACTTTTTAAAAAACATCCTATAATAATCTAAATTTTCTGTTAGAGGTTTCCTAATTACATACCAACCACATCTCTTTGCTTTTTCAGCTCTGGCCGGGTCTAACTTTTTGCCTCATCTAAGTTACTGAAATAGATTAGTAGAGCAGGGCTTTTTTAAAAAATGGTTAGAGGCCAACCATTACATTATCCAGAGTAACAATGTAGGGAAACATGCAGAACTGGATTTTTAGTTTTACGTTTTTTTCAGTAGTAGCCATAGCCGGCCATGTGAATGGAGTAGTTGAGAAACATTCTGTGCTGTGTCTAAAGGCACAGACTTTTCTATAGGAATCCATTTTGTGGAAGTCATTTCTCTGTAGACCCACATCCAGATCTGGCCCATTTTTAACTTGATCTCTCTCTCTTTTTGCTAAAGTCTACTCTCACACTTAATATGACTATAATATGAGCCTCATACGGCTCAGTGGTTAAAAAGCAACTGAGCTGTCCGGGTTCGAGACCTGAGCACTGCACAACAGTGTTTTTGTTGCTTGTATCCTTACAATTTATATTGATATTGTTTCCTGATTGCTTATTTGTACCCTATGACTATCATTAAGTGTTGTACCTTATGATTCTTGATGAACGTATCTTTTCTTTTATGTACACTGAGAGAATATGCACCAAGACAAATTCCTTGTGTGTCCAATCACACTTGGCCAATAAAGAATTCAATTCAATTCAATTCAATTCAATTCAATTCTGTTCTGTTCTGTTCTGTTCTGTTCACAGGGTGAGCCTGCCTACCTAGCAGTTTGAAAGCATGCAAACGCAAGTAGATTAATAGATACCACTCTGATGGGAAGGTAACAAAGTTCCATGTCCCTTTGGCGTATAGCCATGCTGGCCACATGACCACGGAAAATGTCTTCGGATAATGCTGGCTCCCTTGGCTGAGAAACATAAATGAGTACCGCGCCCTATAGTCGGATAGGACTGGACAGGGAAACCTTTACCTTTTAATCTCATACCAAAGTAGCCCAATTCTGTTTTGTTTTTAAAGAATTATCCTGCGGATGGACTAAACTCTAAATTCCTTTACACCATTTCTTTCCAACACTCTATTAGGTGAGGAAGAATAAGAAGTATCAAGTACCAATTATAGGAGTAATGTTCTAACCCAGATATTGAACATTTTCTGCTGTCCATGTCAATCAGACTAGCCTAAATGGATGGATGCTGGAATACAGCTGAAAGCCCGGCAAACCGGCTGATATAAGTGGTACGACTTTGCAAAAGGAAGAAGGTAGAAAGCTAAGCTGTTTCACTTAAATAAAAGCTTTTATTTTAATTAACCTAACCTTTATACGAAACTTTCTTAGGCAATCTTCCAAGAAAAAATGATTCAAGAACACCTGAGAAATAAATCCATGAAGATAGACATATTCTCCAAAGATAAATCCTAACCAGAAGATGTCAATAAAAAGCTACTGCAGGACAGTTGGCTTCATTTTTTCTGTAGTATTATAAAATCTACATTTTAAATAGAAACATAGTCAAAATAAAGCCACAGATTTATGCCCCATGCTTCTATGGAACTGAAAATAGCTTCAACTAAATGGTGAACAATTATGTATCATTCCAATTTAAAGCTATAATTTATTTGGATTATACATATTGTCAAAAACAGACATGCACTGGATATTTCAAGATTGTCAGGACCATTTTTAATGTACTAATACAGAGAGTGACACCCCCAGTGGTGGGATTCAAGTAATTTAACAACCGGTTCTCTGCCCTAATGATTTCTTCCAACAACCAGTTTGCCAAACTGCTCAGAAAGTTAACAAAGTTTCTCCCAAAGTGATGCAAACTGGCTGAATCCCACCACTGGACACCCCACAACCCCCCCCCCCCATGAAACTATTTGTGGGGAAAATAGTAAAGCAGAGATTGTTGTATGTCAGAGGAAAGTTTTGGTGGCACAAATGATAGTCCAGAGGGGTAGAATGAATAGGTTTAAAGAGGAGAATGAAAGAATAAGAAGTCATAATAACTTTTCCCTGCGTAAGAGAAACAAGGACATCGTATGACACTGTTACATGTCTCTTTCCTTTGGGTTATAAATGTAAAACTAGCAAATTCTAGAGAATCCCTAAATGATATTGCTGAATGTACCTTTTTGCACTGTAGGGTTGCTGTTTTTTTTCATGATATAAAGAGATTCCTCTAGGCAAGCAACAAAAAGGACCTTGTCACTTAAAACAGAGTAAAGCACCAGGACAAAACTAGCCAAGAATCAGGAGAAAGACCTTGGAGATTAAGCAATTCCCAGACCAGACTCAGAACTGAGATAATACTACAAGCACAGTAGTGCTCAGATTAAAAAAGAAAAGTGCCCAAAATAAATAAATAAGGTCCAAACCAAAAAAAAAGTGAGGCTGTAAAGATAAAACAAAATAGAAATATCAAAGTTGGAACTTCAGGCAATGAATCAAAACTTTAATAAAATGCTATTTGGTTAAATTAAATCTGATTTAAATAGGGTAATAAAAATCATGCTATATGGCTCAAATAGTATGGTCAACATAAGGAAATATTTGAGATGTTACTGGGAAGTTATGCTAAGTGATGAAATTATTATTAATTATTATGATTAAATTTGCCGCCTATTTCACCAGGGGACTACTCTTAAATGCTTCAAAATCAAGCCATTTGTTTCCTGGCGAGGTCCTTGATTGGTGACTTTATAGAATATCTCATGGACTGCATAGGTAGATTATGATCAAACAGATTTTGCCTGATTCTCTGGGATTGACTCCCTTCACTAGAGTCAATGGAGGGCTGCATGAATAATACAATTTGGCGCTGAAAGTCACTTCTTCTTAATATGGGGTATGGATTGTACATCTCATGCATAACAGTCAACAGCCTCCATGTGCTACATGGACAAGGAGCCAGTGTAATTCTGATTGACAAAAATATGTTAATCCTCCATGAATGGTAGTTAAGAGCAGAAAATACTCTTATGTCTCTCAAGTGAGCAGTGATCTGTATTCTTATAGAATGACACTGCAGCCCCTCCTAAGCTGCTCTACCGTAGACAAGCCAGTCACACGTATTTCATGGTTTACTGATGCCTAATTTCCTCCATCAGCCCCTCTGAACTGTCTGTGTTCAGTATCAGTGTCTATGACATGTTATCTTTGATGGAGAGGGTAAGGAGAAATGGTTTCCGCTAGAGCTGCTGTCAATAAAATTCCATAAATCAGCGAGTCAAAGAAGGATGAAGGCAAAGACTTCTACAGGAATCATCTATCACATCTCGAGTAGGGTAGCGTCCATTTAAAAAAAAAGTTTATAGAGGGAAACAAGGCTTTGGTGGTAATTTAGGATGGAATTACCAGTAATTGCTTTATAACTTTATGACTTTGTACAATAAATCTATCATTTTCTTTTTAAACTATGGTTTCATTTCAGCTCTTTTATAACAGAAACTATACTTAGATACCAAGGCACTGAATTCTAACATCACATTTTGATTAATGAATTGGTCAGGAATAACTGAAGGAAAATCCTTGTAGTGGATGTCTCAGTTCAAATATCAATCTTGTGTTCAAGAGCTGATGAAAGAGCCAAAGAAGAGCTACAAGAAAGATCGAAGATAAATCTGCTATTATTTTATGGGCTCTTTATAGACCTAAAGAATAACCACTCTGAAATATTATGTGTAGTTCCTAGAGTCTCAAAAAGGGACATGGTGTCTCAGTGGCTAAGATGCTGAGCTTGTCAATTGAAAGGTCGGCAGTTCAGCAGTTCAAATCCCTAGTGCCGCGTAACGGGGTGAGCTCCCATTACTTGACCCAGCTTCTGCCAACCTAGCAGTTCAAAAGCACGTAAAAAATGCAAGTAGAAAAATAGGGACCACCTTTGGTGGGAAGGTAACAGCGTTCCGTGCACCTTTGGCATTTAGTCATGCCGGCCATATGACCACGGAGATGTCTTTGGACAGCGCTGGCTCTTCGGCTTTGAAACAGAGATGAGCACCGCCCCCTAGAGTCGGGAACGACTAGCACATGTGTGCAAGGGGAACCTTTACCTTTACCTTAGAGTCTCAAAGGGTATAGGAAAGGAGACTAAAAAAGGATAAGGGGTTTGGAGCAATAAGAAAAGGTCACATTTGCTACCTTTTATTTCATAGCAGAAACCAGAAAAGCATACATGATAGAGGATTATAAAAGCTCTATAAAATGATAACCAGTAAGATATTCCTGGTCTCTAATAACTGAACTCAGGCTTTTCCAATCAGGATAAATAATGAAGGGCTCAAGATATCCTCTCAAGTTTCCAATACACATTCACTCTCACAGTTGCTATGGAAATTAGCAGTTTGTTCAAGGTCAAGAAGATAACAGCAGACAAGTAATACAAACCAAAACAGAATTTCTGAGACAAACTTGCCTGGGTGATTTTGTTTTTAACAGAATGTGCAGAAGAATTGTCAAAATCCATTCCAGAGTTCCAAAATCAAGGTCAGCGCTGTTAGCTAGCCCAGAAGTCAGAATTTCATGAGCAGAATCCACATGAGCATCATGCAAGACTTGGAGATCAGATGGTTTAGTCCAACAAGGGCTCATGGGGCAGGGGTGCTTCTTAAATGAGTCTGCAGCCTTTTGCCTTTAATTAGAGTTTAGTGCAGTTCCATGCTAGTCTTTGCTCTGTTCTTCTCACTACTTACCTCAACAACCTCTGACTGCTCCATCTGTTCAGGGGATGCCTGTTTGATCAGACTCAGGTGATTCCTGGCTTTGTGTCTTCTGAGATTGATATGCCATAGATTCTTTTGGAGGCTCTTCTTCAGGGTTATTGTCTAATACATGGGCACATGACATAAGAGTTGCAGAAGAAGCAGCTATGTTGGCTACTAACATAGATTCAGAGAAGTATTCCTGCCTGGCATTGACAGCAGCAATACTTTTTGCTAAGAATGATAGTACAGTTAGGTAGGATGTAGAACTACATGAGCTTCTGGTAAGCCATGGAGAGAAACAGTATTCAATAATTGCTGGATTACTATATGTGCATTTTATGTTCTCACAATCCTTTAATGCAAAATTCAGGCTGCTCCTCTCTCTTAATGACGCTTTTCGGGTTGGTCATGGAAGAGGAAAGGTAGTGAGACCAATAAAGCACAGCTCCAAAGGCAGACACATCTTCACAATTTGCAGCTGCTCTACTAATGAGAAATGGCATGACACTCAAGGAGTTTCCCCTCCTACAAGCCACCAGAGAAATAAACCAATATATTAAAAGGGAGGGAGGATAGAAACTATGCCTTGCACAATTCTCTTGGACTTGCCATCTCACCAATATACTATTTCTCAAAGAAAATGTACTGAAAATGTGGATTAGGGAAGGTACATGGAGATCTAGAAGTGATTTTTTTCAGAAGTGTGGTGGGAGAACTAAAAGATGAAGATGAGAGAACCAAAAAAAAAAATTAGCTGGAGGAGAAAGCTGATTGGCTGCTGTTGACCGGAGTGTGCTCACTGCATTCTGAGGGCAACAGCTGGGAACGGAGATGGGAAGTGTAGGGAAAATGCTTGTGTGAAATATTTTATTTATTTATTTATTTTGTCAAGCATGTATTTTATGACAGATACAAGTGTAAACATAATTATAAATACATGAAAAGGATACAAATAAAAGAAAACATTAGGACAGGGATGGTAGGCACGCTGGTGTGCTTATGCACTCCCCTTACAGACCTCTTGGGAATGGGGTGAGGTCAACAGTAGACAGTCTAAGGTTAAAGTTTTGGGGATTTTGGAAAGAAACCAGAGTCAGGTAGTTCATTCCAGGCGTTGACAACTCTGTTACTGAAGTTGTATTTTCTGCAATCTAGTTTGGATCGGTTTACCATAAGTTTGTATCTACTGTGTGCTCCTGTATTGTTTTGGTTGAAGCTGAAGTATTCATTGGCTGGTAGGACATTATAGCAGATGATTTTATGTACTATGTTTAGGTCAGACCGAAGACAGTAAAGTTCTAAGTTGTCTAAGCCCAAAATTTAAAGTCTGGTGGCATAAGGTATTTTGTTGTGAGCAGAGGAGTGGAGGATTCTTCTTGTAAAATAACTCTGGACTCTCTCAATTATATTAATGTCCGATATGCAGTGCGGGTTCCAGACAGATGAGCTGTATTCAAGAATTGGTCTGGCAATAGTTTTGTATGCCCTAGTTTGCAGTTCAATATTACCGGAGAAGCAGCTATGCGACTGCTTGAGGGCTCCAGAAATCTTACGAGTAAAGAAAGAAACTAAATTGTCTGAAAGAGCCAACGGTATTACCCAAAATCTCTTCAGTGAGTAAAGATGCAGCTTTTTATTTTTTCCTTGACAGTATATCAGTTTTTCTTTAGGAGCCCTCTGTGCTGAATATAAATATGGGATGAACCGTAGAGAGACCTGGGAGTTTATACACAATAAAGGAGCGTCTGAAGATAAGTCTGTTTTTATTCCTTCAGAGTCAAGGGGCCTGGAGCAGCTTAAATTTAAATGCTTCAGCTTGTCTAGGATGTACTTTATGTAATCTGTTCAGAGTACAATTTCAGATCAGTGTGTATCCATACATTTCTAGGAGCATTAATACCTTCATCCAGGGCATCCAGCTTTATCTACAAGACCTAAAGCCCAATGTAGAACCAGCATTTTGTACAGCCATCATGTTAAAGTCTTCAAAACAGTCTTAACAATGTTTATCCAGGAGGATTTTTAAATAACCTCACGCAGACACATTCTTCCCCTTTCTTTCACCCCTGTCTCCTTTTCCATAATCTTAAATTTTAAAATAGGAACTGGAAAAAAAAAAGAGTGTTTGGATCTCTCCATTTTCAAAACAAAAATTATACCTATATCAGTGAAATCAGCAACTGCTGGGACCTCTAATCAAGCTGGTGACAAGAAGAGTCCACACCAGTAAGTCATTTGAGGACAGCTGAAAATAGCAGGTTTTTGAATAGCTTCTGGCTGAGCTAGAAGAGGCTTAATAGAACAGACACGCTTCAACATATGAGAATAGAAAGTTACAAAGCATGAGCATCTGTTCTGTACTTGATGTGTGTGAACCCTCTGTTCCTGCCACCCAGGATTCAAGTGGACCTCTGTTGGCAGTTTGCCAAGTAGCAAAATCATATATCAACGGCTGGGTTTGAGGAATTTGTCAGAGTGGTAACTTTAATCTCGCGTATTTCTCCCTAAGACAGTGAAACAAATTTCTTTCAGTTAATCAGTAGAAACAATAATTTGTTTATGTATTTATCAATTGCTTAATAAATTATTAATTTATTAGTTAATAAATTGAGCGATTGATCAGTGGAATGGCTTACCTCTGGAAGTTGTGGGTGCTCCATCACTGGAGAAGGTCAGCCACTGGTCTGGAATGGTATAGGCCGCAGGGGTGTCAAATGGGTGGGATTCATCATGCCCATCCCAGCTCCACAAAGGAAAGAAAAAATGTCACGTGATGGCAACGTGACGCTGCAAATTTGACACCAGTGGTATAGGGTCTCCTGCTTGAGCAGAGGGTTGGATTAGAAGCCCTCCAAGGTCCCTTCCAGGTAACTCCATGCAGAGCATATGCAGAGTACAGAAACTAAGTTGCTTTACGAAGCCATTTTTCTATAAAATAAAAATAGAACTAAGGAACAAGGATGGATGGAGAACAGTTATTAGATTTCCTTTAGGAATTCATATCTTGTCATTTAAGAGAATTTTCACATTGGATATAGGATTACTGGTGTCAAACCAGTATGGAATGTGATTGCCTCCAAACAGGTAAATATTACACAACTCCTTTTATCTTCATTGTATTTAGGAACTCAAATACTAAAGAAGAAAGTTTTCATAGAAACAATGAGGTCTTTGTATTGAAGCCTTGTGTATTTAGATTATACTGCAAAATAGAAATCAGAATTCAAATCATCTTTCTCTGCTTTATGGTATGATATCTCAAAATATACACTATGTTTTTTTTTTCATTGTTCTGTTGATAGTTCCCATTTGGCTATTGGGTGAAACTGGATTTCATTTAAACTTACTCTAGGGAAGCCAAGGTTCTTGGCATTCATTGTTGTTCTGTAATTAATTACTGGCTATTTACTGAGAGGTGGAGAGAAGCCACATTATCTCTCTAGGCTTCTGGCTGGAGGATCTGTGTCTGTCTGCCAAAGATTCAGAAGCTCCAGTAAAAGCTATCCCTCCCCACCTTCATTTTGAATTTGGATGTTGGGAGTGAAAATAGGGGACTTCCATGCTGTAGCTTGACACCTAGGATTATGCCTGTATGACATTATTGTTTGAAAAGCATAATATGGAATGGGAAATATTGGTGGCCATGAATTTGTTATTAAAAGAAATTCCAGTTCTAGCAAACCAATTGCTTCTGTTTCTCCCTCTCTTTATTCTGTAGAATGATTACATCAGTATTTGCCTACATGCAGCTCCAGATGTGTGTAAAGCACCTTCTCCAATACCAGGCAATGTCACCCAAGCATTTTTCAGATAAGGCTGGCCTCCTTCGGCAAGCTAGTATAAATATTATTGCCAAGAATATTTTGAGATTTATTTCAGTAGAGTTATTATTAAACAACTTGCCCGCTCATGTATTTGATTGTATAGGCAGTCATCTCAAACCAGTGACTTTTTGTTACATATAGTACATGTTGGTAGGAACAATATGAGCAATAAATTAAGCATTTTTTTTTGTTATTGTTGATTAGCTTCTCCTAATCTGGTACCAAAGTTGGATCTTACTGTTTTATCACATCTACCATGTGGTATGTGACTTCCCCCATTTCCTTAATGTATGGGAGCAACTCTGTAGCGGACAAAAATGCTCTACAGAGAATCATTAAAACTGCCCAGAATATCATCGGACTCCAGTTACCAGCCCTGGACGACATCTTCGAATCTCACTGTTTGAGAAAGTTGCACAACATTCTCAGAGACTCTTCCCATCCTGCTTACAATCTTTTTGGACTGTTGCCTTCTGGCAGAAGATACAGAACAATTAAAACTCGCACCACACGTTTTCTGAATATTTTTTATTCCAGAGCTATAATTGCACTCAACAATGAACTAAAGGGCCACCATCAGAGAGCTGTTGGACAGCATTACTTGGTCTGTTGTGTGGATGTTTGGGTGGTTTATGGGTAGGGAATGGTGGTGGGTGGGAGTGTGTTTGGGGATTGTTATGTGTGTTGGACTTGGTCTTTGGGTGTTAAGTGAATTTTGTTGTATGGGTATATTGTGTATACACGTACAATGACAATAAAGTTATTATTATTATTAATGTATTGGGCTATAGGTTTAAGATTTACCAGCTCGCTGGTCAAACCAGCTGGGGAATCCTGTGAATTCTAGTCCAAAGGACTAGACATATAAAGGACATCAAGTGGGGTGGCTGGTTTACCGCCTCATGACTTTCCAGGGTTTTGTAAAACATGTTGTATATTTATCAAATAAGAGCTCTATTCTTAAGCAAAAATGTAGATGCTCATGGTTACTTACTTTAAACCATTTGTTTTAATTATTCACAAACCTAAGTCCTGCCTTGCAATAAGTTAAAACAGTGATTCTCAAACTATGAGCATTGAATGACAAGTAATAATTCCAATGTTGTAAGTCACCTATAGATGGCAGTACTGACACACTAGAATTCACATACGTTCTTTCGCATCCTTCATTTCAATTGGTGAGATCTTGCTGTCAGAAAATATTATGTTTTTCATAAAATGGAAGCCTTCAGTAAATATTCATCAATGCACTTTAAGCAAAGTGCATGCATTTTTGAGTACAGGAATCCTTTCCATTTAAATTCATAGACAAAAGCAGGTCGTTTATAGTGACAGTTTTCTTGACATTTGCACTGTGTGCTGCTGGGCCAAAAAAATCTAAATATGGTGAACCAGGATAGTTTATTTGTGTGTCCAAGAATGAAATGGACAACTTGTGACAGTAAAAAGGTTTCACAAGACAGAGCTTGATAAACTGATTGAACACAATTAATGAATCACTCAGAGAGGAATTGCTGTCAATTGCATTTCACAAAAATGAGTGGATTATGTTATTGATGTTCTTCAATGAGAGGTTTGTGCATGATCGGTTTCCTGCATGATAATGGCACAAATGAAAGCTTCAAGAATGGTCGTTATGCTACAAAAATAAGGGTAAGGAATTTGTTTGTTGTATCATTACTGACCAAACATAAACTCATCAATATGCATCACCCCATGGAATATCATCACAAGGCATATTCAAAAAGCATGCTTTGGCAGGCAAAGTCATGGTTAGTTTTTTGGGACATTGATGGTATGAGTCGTGGTGGTGCAGTGGTTAGAGTCCAGTATTGCAGGCTACTTCTGCTGACTGCCTGCAATTTGGCAGTTCAAATCTCACCAGACTCAAGGTTGACTCGGCCTTCCATCTTTCCAAGGTGGTAAAATGAGGACCCAAATTGTTGGGGACAAAATGCTGACCCTGTAAAACCGCTTAGTGAGGGCTGTAAAAGCATGGTAAAGCAGTATATAAAGCTAAGTGCTATTGCTATTATTCTTATGAATTTTCTTGAATGTGGTACCACTATCAACTCAAAGGACTACACTGGGATACTCAAAACTTTGGCCCAATTATTGAGAAGAGTTTGGAAGTACAAGAAGGAAATGAACAGTACTAGACTTCACACTTTATCAATCATCTAAGAAGCAACTGCAAAGTTGGATCTCATTGTCTTACCACATTCACCGTACATGTGGGATGTGACTTCCCCCTTTTCCCTAAACTGAAGGAATACCTTCATGGGCATCTGTTTAACTCAAATGAAGAAATGGAAAAGACTGTCAAGATCTAGTTGAAGAGACAAAGTATGAAGTTCTTTCATGAGAGCTTTAAGACTTTTGTCCATTACAGGAAAAAGTGTGTTATGAATTGTGATCATTATGTGGAAAAGTAAATATAGTATAGTATAGCCTTTATTGTCATTGTACATCATATATACAATGAAATTGGTTTAGCCTCTCTGGTGCAATCCATAACAGAAAATACAAAACAACATAAATAGTATAGAGAATAATCCCTATACAAGTAATTGGGAAAAAATGACTAGTCATACGTTTCCGTATGTGTGTGGAGTGATTGTGATTGTGTTTAAGAGTCTCACAGCCCATGGATAGAAGCTGTTTTTAAACCTGTTTGTATGGCTGGCTATGCTTCGATGTCTTCTGCCTGATGGTAGAAGCAGAAAAAAAAGCAAAACTGGCCAGGTGTGAATCATCCCTAAATATCTTCCTTACTCTGCTGAAACAGCGAGACCTGTCGATGTCATCTAGTGGTGTTAGAGGGCAACCGATGGTTTCTTCTGCCGAATTGATCACTCTCCGTAGGGCCTTCCTGTCCACAGCTGTTAGACCAGTAGTAACAGCTAGTACTCCTTGATTTAGAAATTTATTTATTTAGCAACCATTCAAAGTTGCAACAGCACTGAAAAAAAGTGAGTTATGACCAGTCCTTGCATCTATAATCTTTGCAGCATCCCCATGGTCACATGACCACAATTTGGATGTTTGGAAACTGGCATGTGTTTATGATGGTTGCAGCATCTAGGGTCATTGCAGCATCTAGGGTCGTGTAAATACAACCTTAACAATCATGTGATTCACTTAACACCTGCTGCAATTTGTTTAACATTCTTGGGGGAAAAAAAGATCGTAAAATTGAGCGTGACTCACTTAATAGCTGTCTTGATTAGTAACAGAAGTTCTGGTTCCAATTGTGATCATATGTCAATGATATCAGGTAATGAACATTCTCATTTCTAAGATTATTTTGGTGTTATTTTGATATTTCAAAATAATTTCATTAATAATTTAATTTCATTAAAATATCTGTATTAAACTAAAGCCATGGAGGTGGAGCTGTTAGTTTTTATTCAGCCCTTGTATCGCCCATGTAGCATTGGTTGTCTGCAGGGTTCTCTGTGGCCTCCATTAGTTGTCATAAGCAGGACTAACTTGATTCCTACTGCATTTACTATGTGAAATTGCATCCATAGTTGAAAACTGCTTCACTAAAGTATGTTACTAAAGGCCTTCTCCAATTCGAAGAGACACTTGTTCGGCAGGCTGAGGCAAAGAGGCAGTCCCGGAACCAGCGAAATCTGGGGGCTGGGCAGGGGACAGAATGTATCTGCCCTCAGTGTGGAAGGGATTGCCACTCTCGAATTGGCCTTTTTAGTCACACTAGATGCTGTTTTAGGACCTCTTTCCAGAGCACGATACCATAGTCTTTTGAGGCTGTAGGTTGCCAATGATGATTAAAGTATGTTAGTTAAAATATGAATATGAATTCATATTTTACTGCTCAGAAAACCAAAACAGTGAACAATATTCAAATGTATTTACCAACTGTGAGTCCACATGGCATGGGGTACCTAAAATAATTCACCTAATGTTGGCTATTAGTTAGGTGCAAATTTTACTTTTAAAAAGCCTTTAAAAATAAAAGAGTTGGGAAGCAATTATACAGTAATAATCTTATCTGCCCCACCCCCCCCAATTGTGAATACCTGGGCTCTGAAAAATGACAATGCGTGTGGTTAAGTCTATGTTCCCATTTCACTGAACATTCATTTAATGGGCCATGACTGCAAAAGGTTTGGGAAGTCCTACACAGATCCATAGTTTGTAGGAACCTTATTTAGAAACTTTAATATTTTTTCATGAGACACACGATGATGTGGGTTTTCCATAGATTCAGGGAATGCATTTAGTATGGATTTATTATTTATTTGTAATTACTGAGCTTTATACAGATGCCCATCTCATCAAAGGTGAATCTGGGCAGTATACAATGAGATAAGACAGCTATTTAAAAAGCCATAAATATAAAATGTAAAAATCCATATTAATAAAGAACGTAAAAACAAAAACAACAACAAAAAAAAAAACAAGCCATAGATGAGAGGGTTAAAAATGGCCACCTCGACTACAAAGGCATCTCAGCAAGATTCCAGGACTGTGGGAGACTCAGACCTGATAGCACAACCAAAGAGGACCCGGATTGTGGGGGCAATAAGCTGACTTTGTATAAACAAGAACACCGCTGGGGGGGGGGGGGCAAAAGCCCTACTAAGCAGGTATATACAAAAGTATGAAGGCTATTGCTTAACGCATTGTAAGCCGCCCTGAGTCTCCGAAGGTCGGCATATAAATCGAACCAATAAACCAACCAACCAACCAACCAACCAACCAACCAACCAACCAACCAACCAGGTCTTGAGGGCCTCTTAGAATATCAAAAGGGATGGAGCTGATCTAATTTTGAGAGGAAGTATGCTCCATAGGGTGGATTCCACTGTAGAAAGGCCACGTCTCCTGGGACCCACCAAATGTAAGTCTCTAGCTGGTAGGATTGTAACATGCCCCCTCTACCAGATCTAACTGGGCAAGCTGATACAACTGCCTATCTCCATTTTTGGCCTCTCAGCTGCCCTACACTTTGACACAACATCTATCCCTACTGTCCCACTACTCCCAGCTGCTTTCGCCATATCTTCCCCCTGATGCTGTCAAGGCGCACTTGCTGAGGCAGCTGGTGGCTGCTTCGGCAAGTGCATCCACTGCTTATCCCTGCTGCCCCATGGACCTTTGCCATCTTCTTTCTCCCACTACTGATAAAGAGTGCCTGAAACTGCCTCATTCGCCATACCTTATGTAAGAAGGCAGGGAAGATCAGAAGGGAGCAGCAGGGGCAGCAGGGGTACAAGACAGAGTGCAAGGTGGCCACTCGGACAGAGATGGGGTGTGTATGTTGATGCACACTCTATGGTCGTAAAGGTAAGTGGGCTGCCAAGCACCAGAATTTTGATCATGTAACTGTGGGGGTACTGTAATGGCCGTAACTTATGGCCGGTCTTAACTACCATTTGCTTAGCGCTATTGTAACTTTCAATGGTCAATGAACAAATGGACATTAAATGAGGACTATCTATAAAGTGGAGCAGTTAAAACTCACCAAAGCAGTCAAGGTAATGTAAGGCGGGGAAAAAAATACTTTGAAACCACAGGAAGAAAACATTCCTGGAGGAGTGAAGCTTTTGCCCGTTCTTGCCCTCCAAAAATGGTGCCTGGCCAATTCTGGTGAAAAAATACACAATAAGATAATCCCAAAATATAAACAATAAAACATCCTTAATATGATGTATACACAGTAAATGCCAGGTAATAAAACAATTAATATTCTGTTGTAGTATCTTTTATCCTGTGGTAAGATTGGCGGCCAATAAACCTGATAAATAAATTTGATAAACAAATAGACAAACAAATAAATAAGTAATATGAACAATAAAAATCCATGTCATTATAGTGCTATGTCCAAATGATATTTTGCTCTCTAAAGCCTCTGGGACTATTCAGTGTTCACTGCTTCTTAGGATGCCACCATGGTTAGGCTAAACTGATGTCTAAAGGGAGACTAGTCTATAACAGGGAGTCCTTGATTTGCAATCATTCATTTAGTGACCATTCTAAGTTACAACAGCACTGAAAAAAGTGACATGACCAATTTTCACACTTATGACCATTGCTGCATCCCCATATCCCCATGGTCACGTGATTAAAATTCGGATGCTTGACAACTGGTTCATAGTTATGACAGTTGCTGGTGATCACCTTTTGTGGCCTTCCGACAAGCAAAATCAATGGGGACGCAAGGTTCACTTAACAACCGTGTTACCTTTTTAACAATTGCAGCCATTTGTAAAGTAGGGCAAATTATACTAAACAACTGTCTTGCTTTGCAAAGGAAATTTTGGGCTCAATTGTAGTTTTAAGTTGAGGACTACCTGTATAGCTGAGCCATAACTGAAAAAAACACAACTTTCAGGTTTCCACACCCTCCTTATACTATGAAAATATTATAAACAGAACTTTGAATAGTTCTGAAAATCTTTGCCTGAAAGGAAAAGAAAGGATGTCCCGCCCTGCCCCATTTTTTTAAGATGACATACGCCAACAATCCGTTACTGTAAATCAGGTGTGAATTTCCCCTTCAAATATTGTAATTATTTTAGCCAACCTGCTTCTCTCCAAATGAAACAACAATGACAAAGTTCTATGGTTCTTAATATACAATACTGGGACATAGTCAAGGAGGTCATGCACATTTTTAACACACAATTGATTCCAATTCACCTTAAAAAATGTTCTTATAATGCCTTTATTATGATTCTGTCTAACTTCTTTATGTAAATCTTTAATGTCACCAAGAAGCTATCTTTGAAACCTTTAAAAGATATAAAAAAAAAAGACACTGGTTGGAAGCGACCATAAGATGGCACCATTAGCTAATGTATGGAGAAATTACCTATAAATATGAAGGAAAGCATTAATATAAATAATTGCAGTTGCTCAGAAAAATCATGGCATACTTGTAGTTGTCTTCCTTCTTTCCTCCTTCCTCTTGTTCTTCTAGTTCTCAGATCCTGGAATTAAAAGTCTGAAGACAGATACAGTATGTAGCATTAATTGACAGGATTAAAAAATATGGATCTTTTCTGAAGTCTTACCTTGATTTTTACTAATAATTTCAACCTAATTCCAACATATGATACATGCAAGAACAAATGGATACTGACCAATGCTACATCAGAAGAAAGTAGGGTAACATGTTTATTTTTTTTTAATTAATTCTTTTATTTTTTCTAGTGGGGTAACATGTTTATTGAAAAGAAAAAACAATTGTTATGATGTCACACAACTCTACTTGTTTAGGCAGAGGTTTATTTATTCGTTTATTGTATACAAGACTGAATAAAATAAATTCTTAACAATGGAATTTTGTCAAGCTTATTCAGTTATAACTTCTTTTGATTTCATAATGGCTTCACCCAAAGTAAGCAGAATGGAAGAGTGAGGATAAGCTAAGGTCCTTCTCCTTTGCACTGAGTTGTGTCTTTCCTTATAGTTCTGATCTCAGAGGGAGAAAGGCACAATCTTAAGAATTATTTCTCATTTTGTTTGTTCATTATTTAATAAATGAATCAATTACTAGAATTTTTGTAGCTCTTAAAATTTTCATTTTCTACATAGAATAAACGTACTTTAGCAGACATTCTGAATTGAGGATTTAATCAATGCACATACATGAACTTGTTGATGACTATCGAAATATCAGTTTCTATGGTCTCCTTCTGGGGATTTTTTAAAGCTTCCCACTAGTTTACAACTGTCTTGCTTTGCAAAGGAAATTTTGGGCTGATGTTTTCCCCTCTGAGACTAACTTGGCCTAACTTTGATTAGCTTCCAAGTTTGGATAAGACTGATCAGTTGTTACCACCTGCAGAATCAATTTTAGTGTGAAAGTTTCCCTCCAGTAAGTGAGCATTTGTGGAAGTCCACAAAACATCCATAAAGCCAGCTGTTAGTTCTCATGTAGCTTAGTTCACACATAGCAATTTTAAATGGATTTTAAACATGGACTCAGATGATAGAAAACCCGTTGTGACCACAAAGGGGATTACAGTACAGTATTGACACTGTAAGTATAATTTTGATTTCCCACCATTTCATCCCTGTAAGCTATTGTGAAATATTTCATATACCTAAATCCGGGAATCTGTTGCTAGCACTTTCCATTATTTCGTGTGACCAATTTGAAAAGTATGCTTGTAATAAGGTCCAAGAAAGAATTATTATTTTTTATAGCATTTTTAGAGCATTTATACTCTGCCTATTTAAACAAATCTGGGAAGTTCACAAGGAAAATTCCAATAGACATAAAACCTCCAAATACCACCTTTCTTGACCTGTCAAGTTAAAAACAGATTTTTAAAGCCAAAAAAACCCAAGTAATATTACTTGAACTTAATCTAATCTGGAATAAACCTTTTTCACAGCCATCTACCCTTTATGGGGGCCTGTTCTGTCCCCGTCTCACACACGTACACAAACAGATAGCCAGGGGTTAAATAAAACTGGC
Organism: Pantherophis guttatus; assembly: GCF_059756535.1. NCBI lineage: Eukaryota > Metazoa > Chordata > Lepidosauria > Squamata > Colubridae > Pantherophis > Pantherophis guttatus. The sequence continues at coordinate 237,309,489 of NC_142064.1, forward strand.
AGACAACAAATTCTTTTGATAAGAGGATTGGCAGCAACCCAGTAGCTGCTTGCCAAGAGTTTTACTCATAGAAGGAGGGGGTGTTCCCCGACAGATAAACCCAAACAAGATACACACAGTTCAAGAATTGTGAAGTCCAGTCCGTATTAAATCCAAGGCAGATAAGGTTGTTTCAAAGATACAATGTGACTCGCTAGTAATTAGTTTTGTCCGCCACAGAGTCTGAATGGCCACCTCACCCCCTTTTATCCCCTGTGGGGTGTGGTCCAGTGACTCAGTTTAATCTCTGGCACGCCTCCTTTTCTGCTGCATGCGCTTGTCTCTCCGACGCTGGCATGGATCCAGCCAAGACTTATCTCTGTCACTGTCCGACTGCGAGGAGATACCTGGCTCCTGGCCAATCTCTTCTCCTTCGGGAGACACCTGAAGCGTTGCCAGAGAGGAGGGTCCTGGAGAGGGAGGCCTGGCCAACTCTTCTCCTTCATGTTCGGAACCTTCTCCCTCCGATAAGTCGGCCTCGGGGGTCGGAGTCACAACAGGGCCATAGAGATCTTGTAAGGTATATCTAAGTTCTGTTGTGCTCCCTTTTTGTCTTCCACAGCATAGTGCGTCTTGTATATATGTTTAGTGGCTGCTCTCAGAAAAAGAAGCTAGTGTTTTTTTCTTGTTCACACTTTAAACACTTTAGTTTCTTGTAGCATGCTTCTGGGGAATCACAAAGTACATAAATAAAATGGAAGTACTACCTGCTAGTAACTGATCTGTTATAGTATTAACTGATCTGTTCTATAGAGTCCCATCAGGTTCAATTGTAAGAATCAACAGAAGGAGACCTGCTTTCGAATGTAGACATGTCAACCAAATTTTCCTTTTCTTTTAAAAAGGGTAGAGATAGTGATGTCTTCTAAGGAGGCCCTGAATAAAATGAAAATAAACAGAAGCAGTTTATGAAGCAGTTGAGCAAGCCTGAAAACAGATGTGCCACTTTATTGACTAAATACCACCCACAGCAAAGCTCTTCTTTAAAATTCATTCATTTATTTATTTATATTTTGCATTTCTAGACTGCCTATCTCCCTCAGAGAGGGACTCTGGGCGGTGCACAGTAGAGTATCAGCATATGAAACAGTATATATCAGTGTTTATCAACCTCAATCACGTTAAGTAATGTGGACTTCAGCTCCTAGAATTCCTCAGCCAGCTATGCTGGTGGGAGAATTCTGGGAGTTGAACTCCATGCAGCTTAAAGTAATGAGGTTGAAAAACACTGGCATATAAAATTAAAGTTATAATATTAAAGTTAATGTAGGATTAAAGTTTTAAAATTATTAAATTACACAAAAAATCAATCAAACAAAACATTTTTGAGAGGACAATTTAACCCTGATATAATTGATTAATAAAGGCGGAGGGAGGTATCTCACAGCTCCAACTAATTCTATAATTCGTAACCCTTTGTGCCCCCCACGCAAGGTCACAAAAGCCATGTTCTGACCCTTTTTTGGAAGGCCAGGAGAGGGGGGGCCCAACTCACCTCTGGGGGGAGGATATTCCATAATGCGAAGGCTCTCTTCCTAGACCCCATCAGCTGGAATTCTTTTGAGTATCGGGGTCTGCAACATACCTTTCCTGCCTGACCTGGTGGGACAGGCTAATGTGATGGGACAAAGCTGGTTCCATAGGCTGCCTGGCTCCATGCCATGTATGCTTTATAGGTTATGACTAATAGCTTTAATTGGACCTGGAAGCAAACTGGCACCCAGTGTAATTCGTGGAGCAAGGATGTTAAAAGTGTTTCTTAGGGCACCCAATATAGCTCGCGTGACTGCACTCTACACCTTTTGAAGCTTTCAGATACTTTTCAAGAGCGTGTTGCAATAGTCCTTTCGGGAATTTATCTGCCAAGCAACTGGCTTCTCAATCCCCTCAGTTAAGTTTGGGAAAAAATTATTACTTAACTCCAATTCAGTCTGATTTCTAATCTGAAACTTCTATAGCTACAGGCTATAAGTAACTCCCAGATTCTCTTTATAATCTAAGGGTATCTGCAGAATGGGCAGGGATAAGTATGTTGGCCCATCTGGATAGGTGTAGGATTTGTTCAAAAGATAAAGCACTTTTTGTCCTTTAGAAACGTTCAAATATGGGGTGAATATTCTTCCATCATTATTATATTCCCAGTATGGTCCTTAAAATCCTGCCAGTAATAGTAAAAAGGGTGACCATGATTTATATCTAACAGTAAAGAGTGGATCTTCAACAACATTTGACATTACTGTATCCTTTTTTCCAGGATTGTGAAGTAAGAAATATTACTCTAGTTCCCATCCTTTCTCGGTGGTCTGTATTGCAGGTAGTCCTCGACTTGCGGCCACAATTGAGCCCCAAATTTCTATCGTTAAGTGAGACATTTGTTAAGTAAGTTTTGCCCCATTTTATGAACTTTCTTGCCACAGTTGTTAAGTGAATCACTGCAGTTAGTAACATGGTTGTTAAATGAATCTGGTTTCCCCATTCACTTTGCTTGTCAGAAAGTTGCAAAAGGTGATCGCATGACTTTGGGAAACAGCAACAGTCATCAGTATAAACCAGTTGCCATTTGATTTTTGATCACATGACCATGGGGATGCCGCAAAGGTAATAACTGTGAAAAACGGTCACTTTTTTCAGTGCCGTTGTAACTTTGAATGGTCATTAAATGAACAGTTGTAAGTTGAGAACTATCTGTATTCTCTTTTGCTCCAGTTGTATCTTCCATAGAGAGTTAAATTTTGCAACGAGAATGAGAGGATTACTGAGAAAACTCCAGTCTCATTTCAGACTGGAGTGTTTTATATGTCAACACTGGGGGAAAATAAAGCTGTTTTAAAGATATTACAATTAGCAAGCCAAGCTATTCTTCACATGTTCAATGGTGCAAGCCTGTGCATTTTTATTCCCAATAAACTCCCACTGGATTCAGGGAGACTTACTTTCATGTCCAAGCTGCTAAAAAACTCTGCTGAAATTAATGAGCATTATTTGAAGAATACCATATTCCTGCTTTCCGCTTATTTTAGTAGAACTTGGTGGGGATAACTTGGTGGCACCAACTCTGGTTGCTGCCAGTAAATTAACTTCTGTTTAAAATACTGGTAACTGACCACATTTGGTGCTAAAATAGAACCTAAATAGTCCTCTACTGCACGGTTGAAATTACATCTCTTATTTTTGCATAGTTGGTTTTCTATAGCAGAATCATGCTGTCCTTTAAGGGCCAAGTTAGATGTGATCTTTAATGCATTTTTGCATTTAATGTGCATATTTAAAAATGTATATAGCAGTCCTATTTTAAATGCAAATAGGGGGCTGATAATTATTGAGATTGTTCCTCAGGGAAGAAAGCTGATAAATAACATCCTCCCAGGTGGATGCTATTTGCATTTTTAAAAACTGTAAGCTAAATACAAAGACACTTTTAATGTCACAGCTAGCTTGGCAATGTGACATTGGACGTGTCTGAACGCACCTCCAGTCTCTTTTTTTCTCCTGCTAGAAGAACATAAAGAACTGGTTTGGATTGATTCTGCACAGAACAAAAGAAAGCCCTTCCTCTATATTATGGCATTAATCCACTCACTCCATTGTATTCCACTCTGTATAATGGAGGTGAAGAAAAACATATTGGTACAACATGGGTGCGCATACTTCCCTTCTGTTAACTTTTCTGAGTTATATAGTTTTGCTTCTTTAGAAAGAGACATTTATCCTCTCTTCTTCTTCAGGTCAGGAGTATATTCAAGAACATTGGTGCTATTGATCTTTTTCTTTCAGACCCCTATTCAAAAAACTACCATGTATATTTTGGCCTACTCCCCATACCTTACTGCAGAGGTGGGGAATGATGGCTCCTTTTATGACTTGTGGACTTCAGTTCCTAGAATTCCTGAGCCAGCATGGCTGGTTCAGGAATTCTGGGAGTTGAAGTCTACAAGTCATGAAAGGGCCCATCCAGTGGTGAAATTTAATTTTTTTTACTACCGGTTCTGTGGGCGTGGCTTGATGTGGCTTGGTGGACGTGGCAGGGGAAGGATACTGCGAAATCTCCATTCCCTCCGCACTCTGGGCCAGCCAGAGGTGGTATTTGCCAGTTCTCCGAACTATTCAAAATTTCCGCTGCCGGTTCTCCAGAACCTGTCAGAACTTGCTGAATTTCACCCCTGGGACCATCATTTCCCACCCCTTGCTCTAATGGAACAAAACATGCTAAACTTTCTTCCCTCTTTTCCTTCCTTCCAAACATTTACTCTTGTTTCTTCCAATATAACTGATGTGTTGAAGCTTATGACTGTAAACTCTGAGGGCTAGCAGTGTCCTGATATATGGTGCAGCACCATGAACAAAGATCAGTACTTACATCATGGTTAACAAAAGACAGATTCACCCATTCATGAACCTAGTGAAAAATCATAGATTGTTCCGTCTGTCCCTCGTATAGAAAAAAAACTGCTGTGGGTCCAAATGTTTGGATCCTTGAATACATCTGAGGGAATACTGTATTAACGTGCAATTCGAAGTCTGGCCACTGGAAAACAAAGCAATTGTAGATGGTGGTTTTATTTCTGGCTGAACCTAAAATAGAGATTGCCAAGGGACTTGCTTGGTAGCAGTGGGCATGACAAGCAGTCGTCCCTTTTATTCATGTGTAAAAAGGGAGCTAGAAATCCTGGTGGTTGCCTGGGAGAGAAGCTTTGCAATTTACATTTGCTCTCCAAATGATAATTGCTATTGCATGGTTGGAAAGATAGGTGGCAATTACATTGTTTCACTTTTTATCTTCCTTTGTCTTTGCATACTCCTTTTTGTATAATTGTTCAGATTATTGAACCCACCAACACAAGGCAGGATAATATAGAGCAAACAGTTCTATGATAATAGCACTATGAATAGCCAAACAAGAGTAACTCAAAGGAGGAAAAGAAAAGAAAAGGATACATAGACAGTTAGATAGGCAGACAGAGAGACTTTGTATTGCGGATGATACTTTCTATACATCTATTTATTATTTGGAAATATATAAAAACTTTGCAATATATTAGCACACAATAATTCAGTGAGAATGGATTTCACTGGTCAATAGTTTCCATCCTTCCGAGGTCAGTAAAATGAGGACCCAGATTGTTGGGGTCAATATGCTGACTCTATAAACCGCTTAGAGTGGGCTGTAAAATACCGGGAAGCTGTATATAAGTGTAAGTGCTATTGCTATTGGTCTCCTTTTGGGGCTGTTATTATTCAATGACATCAGCAACCATAGAACTTGACATAGAACATCAGCAACCATAGAAATTGACAAGGGTGTTGATAGAATTATAGGCAATCCTCCACTTACCACCACAATTGAACCCCAAACTTCTGTTCTTAAACAAGTGAATTTTGTTCTGTTTTATGACCTTTGTCACAGTTGTTAAGTGAATCAGTGCACCCGTTAAGTTAGTAACACGATTGTTAAATGAAGCTGTCTTCCCCATTGATTTTGCTTGTCAGAAGGTCACAGAAGGTGATTACATGACCCTGAGATACTGCAAACGTCATAAATTCATGCGAGTTTCCAAGCATCTGAGTTTTGATCACATGGCCATGGGGATGTCATAAGTGTGAAAACTGGTCATAAATCACTTTTTCTAGTGCTGTTGTAACTTTGAATGGTCACGAAATGAATGGTTGTAAATTGAGGACTACCTCAATTTAATCTAAATTAAATAGATTGCTTCTCTGGAGCTCAATTTTGCCAGCTGCATCTTTATAGAAAAATATTTGTAAAGAAAGATCTGTTGTTAAATGTACTAAAATGAACCCAAGTTGTTGATGCTTGGTAATTTCCACATACAGTAGCTGTCTGATTGCTCATGCTTAATCCCTATCAACATCAGGGCTGAAACATCTGAACATTAAAATAAGCAAAGTGTGAAACAGAACATGTTTCAAAGGCTCTTGGATAGTCAGGTCGAAATATTGTTTGGAAAAGAAGAAGCAATTACAGATTATTCTGATTGTATGTGGGATCATGTTTTTCCATTGTTGGTTGTTGTGAGATGTGCGTTATGGCTTTTAAATTGCATTCTCTTCATGCCTAAAATCAACTTGGTTCTATTCTCAAAATGCTAATTCAATATCTAACTGAAGACAGACCATTTTTAATTATCGGAAAATAATTCATAATTCTTGTTTGGGTACTGATAATGTATTTATTATATTTTATTTATTTGTCAAATTTATTTGCCTCCAATCTTGTGGTTCAGGCAACTCTTGGGTAGCTGATGGCAATGTAATCAGAATTATAGAAAAACAATCCAACTGGAAATGTTTTTGAGTTATGCATTGTATCTGTATTTTGTATTCAGACAATTATGCAGATTTTTCAGCGTGTTCAAACTCTTTTATTATCTTGTCTATTTTCATTTTATTAATTTTTTAATATATTTAAATTATTATTTTTCCTTACCTTTCTACTTTTGATTTTTGTGTATCACCTTTAAGATCCTATATATAGGAAACTGGCATCCATGGATCATATTTCTGTAAAGGTTAATCCGAAATAAAATATATATTCTTTTTTTTTTTTTCATTCTGCTATAAACCTAACGTTCAATCTTGGAGAAGTCCTTCAGCTTAAACCTCACTGAACAGAAGGCAAAAATTACAAATCCTTGCTTTTCAAACATTTCTGCATGCCTTGTGTGAATCAGAAGAATTCATAATTTCCCAAATATATCTTCAAGTTCCAGTCACAATGTTAGGGACAGCCACATTTTCAAGACCTTTGCTATTTTATGTGCTTTCTTTTCTTTGCTCTGTATTTTAAAATAATATTATCATTAATATTTTTATTAAATATCCTAGTGATTGTTGAAATACATTTATATCCCTTTTTCCATTCATGCTGAACTGATTGTTGACATGCAGTCCTACTGAAAACTTTTGTGGCACTAGTTCTGCATAGCCTACCAGAAATGTATTCAGTGGTTAAAGACTCTGATAGTTATTCCAGCATAATGTAGCAGTCGGTCTATACCAAGCCAACCATGCTGACATTTTCTATCATCTGAGACTGAAAATATTGATCTCGAATAATTGTAAAAGACAAAATAAAAAGCGAAAGGGTAATTGACTGTCATGTCTCACATTGATCCAATACCACAATTCACAGTAGGTAAATTATTTTTAAGCTATTTTGATCTCCCCTATCTTCATTAACTGACATACATCTGAATAATACAGATCTAGTTGAGGGAACAGAGGGATAAAATCCCAGGATAATCCCATTTTCTTTAATGTGTTTATTTAGATAAGCCTTTCTGAAATATATATTGCTCTGAGTTAAAAGCTATCCTGAGCTTGTAAAACAAAACAAGCAAGCAAATTTTGTTGTGGGGACAATAACTGGAGGGAAAGTGGGAACTAGCTGGCCCATTTACCTTCTGTGGTGTCCATAATCTTAGCATGTAGTCTTGTAGCCCTGGCATTGACTCAGATGTAATTCAATACATAGTGTAGATCAGCATGTTAAGCTTGGAATTCAGAACCTGAAAAAGAAATCAATGTTTGAGAAGTTTTCCTGCCCCCTGTTTCCAAAATTCAATGCCAGAGAAATAACTTCAAAGTGGATGTGATAAGAAGAAGCAGAGTACAAGTTGCTATAAGCGCTCTACCATATTCTCAAACAGTAGAACATAGAATAACAGAGATGGAAGGCATCTTGGAAGTCTTCTAATCCAACCCCCTACTTAAACAAGAGACCTTATATCATTTCGGAGAAATATCTGTCCGATCTCTTCTTAAAAACTTCCAATGATGGAGCACCCACAAATTGTAAAGGCAAGCCATTTCCCTGGTTAATTGTTCTCACGACTGGGGCTCGAGTCTATATACAGAAAATGTATCTGCACTATGAGGATAATAAATCCTCACTAGCAAGGATTTTTCATGGAGAAAATCTATTGTTAGGAGTCAAAAACAATCTGATGGAACATAATCAATCAATTATTCAATCAATCAATCTCTGCTCTTTTGCCATCCCAGTTTGCAACCATCAGATTGGAATTTGCCAGAGAAATCTAGTATCATAGCATTTAATTTAACTTTAGAAGTTTGTGCCCTCCAACATATTAGTCTATAAGGAGATAAATATGAGTTGGAAGAAATTGAAAGATGAGATTTCCAAACATGATGAAAGAACTCTTCTTTCCTTCAAAGTCTGAATATTGCACAATATATGCCTTTTTTAAAGGATGGGAAGAACACTTTTAATATTGCCTTTTAAAAAAATACCTTCTTCCTTTCTGTCTTATCTTTAGCAAAACCTCAAACATTCTGACAGATACAAGTTGATTGGATACAGACATTTTAACTTTGTATGCACACTTTAAAATAAACAATTGGTATTTCCTCTTAATCTCTGTACATTTCTTCCAACAATAAAGTAATAGTTCGAAATACAAGGAACCTGAATCAAAATGTTATCAAACTATGTCATTTATAGCATAGCCCCACAGTGAGATAGATGGCAAATAAATTTAACAAATAAAATAAAATAAAAATTAACTAAATTAACATACATTTATCGCTTGTATTTCACTGAACTATGTTAGGAAGGGATCCAGAATTTAAAGAACAGATCAAGAAAATTAAGGCGCATCCCATATTATTACAGTCAAGGCCAGCAAAAGAGCATATAAAATCCTTACATGTAATGTAACAAGGAGGATAGAAATATTACTATATTCCCTACTGTGCACTTCAGATTAATATAGCCAAGCATTATTCAGTTCCAATATTGCAACCGTGAAACTCCTTTTTTTCTCCACCTCCTGGGAATAGAATCATGAATTGTTTAAAGGACACCCACCTGCTATTGTCTATTACTATTTGAAGGAACAATTTAAATGGCAAAAAAATAATGATCAAATATTTCTGAAGGGATGTGTATTCAGAGTTGGCAACAAATTGTCAGGATCATCAGTTGTCCATGAATTGGGCCTGCAGGCCTTTCCAAGATAAGCTTTCCTGGGGCTGTTGTGGCTCCATCCTCCGAGCCTATCTTATCGGAGGAAGAAGGCTCCGAACATGAAGGAGAGGAGCCGGCCAGGCCTCCCTCTCCAGGCCCCTCCTCTCTGGCAATGCCTCAGGTGTCTGCCGAGGGAGAGGAGATTGACCAGGAGCCAGGTGTCTCCGATGACAGCGATGAGGGTGATAAGTCATTCCTGGATCCACGCCAACGAAGGCGAGATAAATGTTTGCAGCAGATGAGGAGGCGTGCCAGGGATTAAGCTGAGTCACTGGACCACACCCCACAGGCTATATAAGAGAGTGTGGTGGCCATTTAGACTCTGTGACGGACAAAGCTAACTTCTGGCTAGTCACTTTGTACAACGCCAAATCTGCTGAAGGTTTCATGTTTGAGCTGGACTGTTTTGAAAACTGTGTGTATTCGTTGGTGTTATCTGGTGGAGGAACACTCCCTCTTCTTGTAGTAAAGCACTTGGCAGACGGTTATCGTATTGCTGCCAAGTTCCTGATAACGAACCTTGTGTGTGCCGAGTACTTCTTTAAACCCTGGCTGGCTGTTTGTGTGTGTGTGTGGACGGGGACAGAACAGGGGCTGTACTGGTTGTTGAAAGTTGTTTTCCTTGTTCCATTTTGCATGATACTGTCCTTTACTTAGGTAACTCACCCAACTGCCTAGCAAATTTAGACAGGACTGCTATACTATGAATGGTGAATTCTCCAGTCAAAATTAATTTATTATTTACAAATGTTCTTCATAAGCATTCAGGGAAAACATTTGCTTTCTGAGGCTTCTCTCCTGATTTCTATACCCTATTTCAGAGCTATAATATAGCGGTATGGTGGCCTAATGTAGAAAAATGAGAGTGAGGGGAACTGAGAGTGAACTTTCTACTGGCCTGGCTAAGTCACAGATTCAACATCCATTTTTCTTGAAGTATACAACTTGGATACAACTTGCTAAGATATAGCCATAGCTGTAGTTTTATCTTTAACACACTGAACATATTGTGAAGGGTATGATTTACAGGTAGTTCTTGTTTATCAAACACTTGTTTGGCATCTTTCAAACTTACAATGATGCTGAAGGAGAGTTAATTATGACAGGTCCTTGTAATTCTGGCCATGGTGTCTCTGCACTCATCTAATCACAAACCTTCGTGCCTGAGTCGTGCTTACAATGTTGCAATGAGCTGGAGTCAGGTAATTACAATTTCCAACATGCCCTTCCAAGCAAAGTCAATGGGGAGCAAAATCAATGGGGAGTCAAAGTCAAGTTGGAAGTCGTAATCATGTGACGTCTTTGTGTAACTCATACACATAATACTTGCTTAATGACAGTAATCAAGATTGTCATCGCTAAATAGATAGTCACGTGATGCCACGTTACAACTGCATCCTTTGGCAATGGCAATTCCGGTCCCAAATGTCATAATTAACTAAGGACTACCACTACTGAAAACAGGGTTTCATATATTGTTCCATGGACACAAATGATCTGAAATAACAGCCATATTTGTTATAATATATTGCATTTCTGTTACTTGTCAGTAGAATGTTGAGTGGATACATGGAGCCATCTTTCTCTCTTTGTGTATGTGTGTGAATGGAGCTCTACTCTTAATGTAACCCGCCAACTATCAGTATGCTATCTGTGCATTGGATTTGTCTTTTATATTTTTTGTTTCTTGTGGCAATAAATAACACTACCTTTACACATCCAATTTCTATATTTTATGGGATAATTAGAGGACAAATCTTTCCTAAAACAGGCATTTGTAAATGAACACTCCGATAGAAAGAACAGTTCTGCATTTTAATTGCTGCAATCCTCCTATCTTCTATTAAGGATATTTTAAAGGTATATTTTGATTAACATAAAATGCAGTTCAGACTATTAGATTGTTTGCTCCCATAGCTATGCACTGCAGGTTGACCTAATAATCATGGTCACAAGACAATAATCAACAGCCTAACAACAGAAGTCACTCATGTTGATGCATTGGTGAAATTAAATATTGGTAAGATACAAGCCTACCTTTACCTTGTGGCTGGCTTTGGATGAATGAGTGTGCAACTGCTTCTGATCCATTATACAACTCAGTATGCTTACTCCATCCTCCTAGAGAGATACTCTCAAAAAAGCCTTCATAAATGTCTAAGAACGGAGCCTTATGCCTAGATTTGGACTCCATTAAGAAAATGTAAGCAGAGAATGACAATTATCCATGTGATATGCTTTGCTTCTGTTTGTTACACCTATATAACAATGAGGTCAAGATCCAATCAAATTTCCAAGATGTTTATATGGCAACCGTGGTTGGACTCTTATACTTGAGAGCTAGGTAATACCTGACATCTATATATAAAAGATATGACTCTGCTGTCCATGTTTCCAAGCTAGCTCCCTGAATACTTCTAGATGATTACTGATTGGCACAGAAGCTGTGCTTGACTTGAACTAGTAGGTTCTTCTTCTTTTGGTTCTCTTTCTCTCTTTTTTTCTATTCAGCTAAAAGGCGGAGACATCTAGATTCAATTGGGGAAATCATGGATAAAGAGGATCCTTACGACTAAATGCATAGGCTCTGAATGGTTGCTCAGAGATTTTTTTCAATGGGAATTGCTGTTGTATTCCTCTATTTATATTCATTTTTCTCCAAACTTCTGTTGGATAATAATTGTACCTTTGCCATGGTGGTGGAAAAAGTGGTGCCCCTTGAAATTCTGTCGCATCTATTTAGGGATGGATGGTTAGTTATTTTTCTTGAGCAATGTATGCTACCAGATAAAAGGACTAGAAAACAGGTTGTACTAGTTGGGGGAGGGATAGTTTTTGGTATTATCTCTGAAAGATGAATCATAAGCAATTAAAAAAAAAACAATTATTCTGCAGATTAAAAGAAAGATTAAGTTCATTCCTCAAAGTTGGGAGGGTATTTTTTTAATCTAATCAGAGTATTTTTCTCATGTAGCCTTTATCCTGAATTTTCCTATAAATGACCACTGCAATTTACCACATTCCTCAGTTATGAATAATGGTCGTCTTCCTTTTACTTAGCATGATAAAAAAATTAAAACAAAATTATGATGATAGCACAATAAAGCAGGCTATAGCAAATGTGCCAGGTGGCTATCAGCAGGAGACCCTAATGGGAAGGTATTTTATGTCTTTAGCTTGTCAAATTAATTCTAACAAAGCTGAAGCCTTTGGGCATATGAAGTCTCTGTATTTGTTTGCGTGTTTTGTGTATATGTGTATAAACTATTCCAAAGCTAGAATCTCAAAGCAGATTTAGAGGACCTACCAATGACTAGAATTCAAGGTAAAAATTGCCTCAAATTATGCTTGGCTGATAGGTCATTAAGGAAGTAATACTGAATTGTACAAGGTACAATTACTGTGCTATGGAGCTGTGCAGTTAAGAGGAGCATTGCCTTGAATACACAGAGAAACAAACAGGTATCGTCTCGCCTTGTACAACATCAAGCCAATGAAGTAGCTATGCAGCTGCTGAATAAGAAGGAAAGCCAAGGTACCAGATGACCTCATTTGGATGCGCTCAATGTTGTTTACTTGTGTTCTAAGAATGTTTCAATTCTTTGGCAAACTTTCTGGTCTCTGCTTTTGACAGTACCCAGAGGAGTGAAGAGCAAGTGAGATAGGCTATACAAACAAGCCATAATAGAAAGCTAGACAAATTCCATATTTTTTCATCCTTTAAACATGTATACAAGCCCAAAACAAAATGTGAGGCAACATTCCTGTTGCTAATTAGTGCTTCCACCATTTGGTGCAGAAATGGCATTGCTATGAGGAACTCAGAAAAGTAATCAGCAACACAATTAAGCAATCTACTATAATGACAGAATACAACATTAGTGCTGAGTAATCAGAAACATGTTTATTTTGTTCCCTTGATTTTGTTTCAAAGTACCAAGTATCCAATTATTCTCTTTGGCAGGTTTAGGACTCAAATGACCTCTGGTTTTAAAACAGTTCTTTGTAACAACATTGTTTTATTGTACTGAATGAAACAAAATTAAATTTAACCATTTATTTCATTTAGGGAAAAAAAAAACCAGTTCTAGACTTCAAGCTTTGATTAAGCCCTCAGAATCAGTTTCTCCCACTTTTGAGCTATGCCTTCAAAGCAAAACTAGAACTTGAATAAAAATATGTGGGAAAAAGCTATTACAAGACAGTAGCACCTAATATGGCGACTTTCTAACTAATTCTTGAAAACTTAATATCCTGACTATGCCATAAAAATGATTCAAATTTTCTCTAAGATACTATAACGTAGTGTAGGAAGGCCAACCTCCTCAGATTAAAACATTGTTTATTCTTAATATTAAAAAGAGGCAGAATATTGTATTTCCCCAAATATAATATTTCCCCATTCGCACCCCCCCCCCCACAATTCTAAGGACAGGACATGTCCTTTAGGACATAATAGGATTAACACACCATCATTGGAATAGTAAAAGACACAAGGCTCACTACATTGTACAACTCCCTGGAGTATCTCAATCACAAAACCCCAGAACCCAGAAAGATCCAGCATACAATTATGTTACCTCGTTTGGGTAATGAAATGTCTGCAAAAAAACAGCCAAGCTCAGAGCACGCGTTGAGGGCCCCTCATTTCAATCATGAGCTACAAATATTCTCCTTTATTGGTATCAAATAACACACTTTCTTCCTCTATTTCTTTATCTATTCCACAGTGCAGAAGATGTTTGTGCATGTAGATCTCTAACTGTACATATATTCTCATTAGAGGCTTGCACCAAACTGATTTTGACTGATGTTGAAAGGTAATTAGGATTATACTAACCAAACAAAAGGCAAACCACTTCCATTTGTTGACAAAAAGGTTATAAGGACAACATTATGAACTCATAGGAATCAAGCACAACTGAGACTTTGAAGTGTTTCGTATATTCTCAGGGAAGGTTTCAAACAAGTTAAGAAGAGCAAAAAGTGCATCATACTTATGAGAGAGAGGGGGAAGAGAGGGACAGAGAGAAAGATGGTCATAGATATTGTCCTATCTGTTTATAACTATCAGCTGTCATTAGTTTTAAGGGACTAAGAAAAAAAAGAAACCAAATTAACTTTCATTTAATTTAACTGAAGAAAAGCATTCCTCGGAGACCAATTATAAATGTTATCTGCTGAATCAAACATTTTAGGGTTTCATATTGCTTCTTCAATATTGTAGTCTATTCCAAATTGCCTATAAATTTTTACAAATTTCAATCAAATTTTCTAACACCATACTCAGATGATGGTGCTTGAACATAACGTTTTCTTGTAATGTTACTCTTCCAATTCATCTTTCATAAGCCACTGGAATGCTGACAAAACAAAGTTGGACATTAGACTCTCAAAGTGTATTAAAAAAAAAATTCCCACATCACTAGACTGAGCTCTAGTCTAAATCCAGAGTACACTCAGGTCCTCATCTACATGAAAGCCCAAATACAATGATTTATAAGTAGGTATTATTAACTGATTTGTAGTTTTCTATCTTTGATTCATCTAAGTAGATTAGGTCAGCCTAAATTGGGTTATTTTGTTTTATCTTTGAAACAATACTTTGAAACAAACTGGAGAAATTCCAGACTATCAAGTGAACTAAGAGGAAAACAAAGATTTGATACCAGATTCCCTTGTTTTCTTCACTGTTTTCAACTTTTTTCCTGTCTGTGTAAATAAATATGTTGATAGGATCTTCTTCAGATTGGGGCCAAATTACCAAAACGTTCAGAACACAAAGGGAAAGGATTATTTGTATACCCCATTTATCTCTAAGGTTACAATGGGCCATAGAAACAGACCAATCTTAATGTTGCTTTTGTTGCTTTTCCTTAAACTGAATGCTGAAAGAATTACTATTAAATGTTGCTCTGAAACAATACCAAACACCATGATTTCACGCCAGCATTGTAGGCAATACAGGCTGCAAGAGTTTAGGATCAGGCTGACAAAATGCAACATGAAACTCAATTATTATTGCTATCCTGAAAGCATTGGATTGGCATTTTAACACAAATTGCACTGACAAACAAAAGCCAGAAACCCTCAGTTCATTGAATGTAAAAGGAGAACTGTTTCACCATACAAATAACTGATAAATGTGCCACATAGTAGGCATCATCAGCCATAACATTTGGAAGCTTATTTCAGTCGTTATCCTGGTATACTACAAAAAAGCCACTTGTCTTTTTATTCCTATTTTATTAAGTTAAAACCCAGCTAATTTAATTATGACCCCTACACTCTTATGTCAATTTTTGTACCATATAAGATTGGAAGTCAGAGAGCAACAAAATTATCAGAATGAGCAGATGTGTTGTTCCACAAAATCAAAGTGCATCTGAAGACTTCCAAGAACACATGACGGTCACTTCATGTTATAATATCAGTAAAGAGTATTGCATTTAGCACAAATGTAGACATTGCAAGGGCTAATATGCTTTCTAATATGTATTTTAACATTATATTATAGTAGAACTCAGTGAGAATATAGGGGGTGGAAGGTGAGGATTGAAATTACTGCTGGTAACTTGCTTTTTGTTCAGCCTAAGTGCTGTACATCTCAGCAGTCAGGAAAAGCTTCTCAGCAAGAAGATATTGTTATAGCAGAACCACAGAGAGTTGAACACAATTCTCAATTTGCAGGCAAATGGATGTATTGTGTTGGAGTTTAGCGGTAGGAGACTGCGGGAGTATGAATCACAATCCAGTGGTATTCTCTTACCTAGACTTGTAGCTAGGCATAGGGTCCTTCACCTGAGAGAAAGGAAGGCTCAGCATAATGTCTGCATTCAATTATGTTCTTAGTTGCAAACATAATGTTGTATTTTTCCAGAAGGAAGACAAGTTCTTTCTCAAATAAATTTATTTTTATTTTATTTATTTATGGTATTTGTATCCCACCTATATTATTTTTAGAAATAGCTCAAGGTGGTGAACAAATCCAATATAACTTTCTCCTCCTATTTTTCCCATAACCACCCTGTAGGGGAGGGGTGTTATATTTGTGGCCTGCAGGTTGGATGCGTCACACGCTGCCCATGCCCAGTTTAGTGAAGGGGAAATAAGTTGTGATACGTCACATTATGACACTGTGATGACGCAAGCTTGACATCCCTGCTGTAGGGTGTGTTGGGTTGAAAGATAGTGAGTGGCCCTAAATCACCCAGCTGGCTTTCATGGCTAAGGCAGTAGTTGAACTCATGGTCTCCTGCTTTCTAGCATAGCCCAACCACTAGACCAAACAATGACTATGTCATCTTTCATGTTCTGAGACTATGATAAGAAAGATACAACCTTTTTTAAAATCTTCCTTTTCTTGAATTGGCTTCCTTTGGGATAAATATGATAACTGAATAATCGGATGAAAAACGTAATAATGCTGGGAGAGCACAAAGAATACCCATGCAAAGAAGCATCAATGCACAGCTGGTGCTGCCACTACTACTACTACTATTTAATATATCTTCATTGAATATCCTACTAACAGTTTTTTTTTAAATGGTAGTCTCTGATCAAAGAATTTAAAGTGCAAGTAACATTTTCAGATCCACAGCAGGAGGAAGTAACAATCTCCAAAAAGCTAGTATTAGCAGCTTCTAGGGTTAAGGCTAGTGAGAAGACTATGGTCACTTCATTATGTTAACCTGTTCAAAACACATAATTTAATGCATCCTTCTGTACTTTATATCCTCCAGATATGTTGGTTATTAAGTATACTGGCTGTAGATAGTGAGGATTGTAAATCATAGTCTCTTGAGAGATCATGCTATGGCACTTTGTGTTAATGGGGAGTTATATCTTAGTGGCAGATGTCAGGTTTATATGTAAAAGGTCCCAGCTCATTCTCAAGCCTTTCTGAGTTAGAGCTGGGAAAACTCCATCCTGGAATTGCTGATCAGAGGTTAAGTGGACCAATGGTTTTACCCAATAAAATGTATTTTTGATGTTTTGTAATAGGTTTCGTTATTTTATTAAATGTATAGGCACCCAATCTATTGGGCAGGAGCAGTGAGTTCAGGAGGAATCCCAAGCTACACACTAAATATGGAAAGTAATGAGAGAACCCCAAACCCCCAGCTATCGTGACCTGTCAGGATTGAGTTTAAGCCTGCTTCTCCCGTCTAACCTCCAAACTCACTAGAACAAGGTTTCATTAACCTCATTTGGTTTCCTCAAGGTTGAAATGTACAACCGGATTTCATCTTCTCTAGCTGTACGTTTCAGCTTTAAAGATTTTCTCCCATCACAGATATTCTCACAGGATACATCTTTTTAAGTGGATGGATATAGCGTAGCTTTTCCCTTTTCAGCTGGAATATCAGTTTCAAAAATGGGATATAAACTATTGTTTGTTCTCCCCCCCCCCGCAAACAGGCTTTGTGAGATTTTAGTACAATTTAATACCATTTTTGTATGAGATACTATTCAATGTCAAACTGCTTGCTATAAAAGACTGAACATCACAACCTAAGCATTAGATAATATTCCTCTTCCTTTTCTCCAGGATTTTCAATCATCTTTCACAGCAAAGAATTCTTGGAAACTTTATTTATTATTGTTTCCAAACTTTCATCTGCTTGGTGTAGATAATATCTGTTGGCTTTTGGACCACTGAAAGTAGAATGGAGGCAAGGAAAGTATTTCCCCTCATTATATTAGGCTGAAATAATCTGATTCCATTAATAAAAAAGAATTGTTTATAATTATTTATTATTTAGCGTATGACATACAATGTTAGGGAAATCTACATATGCTAGACACCATACAGTCCTGATAGCCTACACTGCTAGTTCATTCTGTTTGGCTCTTGTGCGTCTATTCTTGGTGCACCGCAGGGGGTGAACTAGCTTTGCACCATTAGCTAGCAGCGCTCAGGGTGCTGGCTCTTCCAGCTTCTTCTGCTGGTCTCACCTTGCCTTACCTCATCTCACACCTCGCATCCAGCCAAATCCACTGCTGGCTTCTACGCTCTTTACATCTGAGTTAGGCTTTTCTCACCGAAGTGGTACCCATTTATCTATTCACAATATCTTTTGATGCTTTTGAACTGCTGGATGGGCAGGAGCTAGAGGTCGAACGATGGGGGCTCACTGCATCTCACGGAGGTGGGTTGGAGCCGCCAGAGTGCAGACTGTTTCTGGCCAGCAATTCCACCTTCAGTATCACCCCTCTAGTGAAGAAAAATATAGCTTAGAAGTGTTTTCTATTAAAAATTCAAGGAATTGTATCTGCTGAAATAAATTACATTAGGTATTCATATTTCAGAGTCACAATAGGGTTCCCTGCTAATACATGCTTAAATGTAAATGTATGGGGAATGTAGTATGTTGGACAATAAAAGTATAATACTAGCCCAATAGCAACCTACAGACCTGCATGACCTGTGTGAAAGACAGCACAGTTCACAAGATGAAGCAGTCAAATAAATATTAAAAAATATAAATATAAAAAAGTCATGATCATATCGGAAATAATTCTTTCTTATGATGAAGACATGAATTTAGTAATTTCTTCTTGATCATGTTCCTCAAAGACTCTTCTTGGAGACATATGGCTTATAATATTAAAAGAAGCCACCAGCAGCCTTCTCCTTTGCAAATTTGTGTCAGGTTCCAAACAAAAAGAAAAAGAACTCTGGGCCAGCTGGCACACCAATTTGCCTTTAAATGTACAAGTTCATGGTTATCACAATTGTGGTGGTAAATTGCACAGATTGTCACAGCAATGAAGATTTTTTTTCCTTCTGAGTTCCCCATCTTTCAGTCTTATTGGATAACCCAGTTCTACTCTACCATGACAAGAAGAGAAAGTTTCCTTATCAGCAAAATTGTGTAGATAGTCCTTGTGTAATGACTGCCTCATACAGTGACTATTCAGTTATGAAGGTGCTATAAATCCAACAAACTTTGCAACCAATTTTCAAATTTATGATTGTTGCAGTATCCCAATCGCATGATCACAACTTTGAGACAATTGCAATCACTAAATGAAGACACCTGTATTTATTTTCCTTGATTATGACCCTCCCTTTGTAATGAAAAACTTAAAATGCCTTTCCCTTTTGACTCTTGTAGGGTTTGCCCATGGAGTGGGGAAATTCACAATTTATTATCTCATTTTATCTAGTCTTTAGAAAAAAAGACTGAATAATTTTTTTAATAATATAGTAGTAGCAGTAGCATTTCTCCACTTTTTAGCTAACCAGATAGCTACATCATCACAACCAAAAATAAATAAATAAACATCTGATGTGGATTGCCTATTTTATATATTTCATATTAGGGTTTTTAAAATTGTACTTGGTGTAAAAAAATATAAGAAATATATTTGCACCATATAAATATTCAAATCAAATTCAGCTGTACTGATTGATAAAATCTAGACAAGAATTTTTAAAAGATGAACAATTATTTCTGTCCTCATGTTTTCCTGATCCTAAATTCTCCCCCCCCCTTTTTGTAATAAATAACTCAAGGCATGGAACATTGCTTCTTCTTCTATTTTCCCCCACCACAACAACCTGTTGTGGCCCGTTGGCTGCCAGCAGAGCTAGACGATGAAGAGGTTGAAGGAGAACCTGGGCCAGCTTCGGAGCCTTTGGAAGCCCCTGATAAGGAAACAACATCAGAGGCAGAAGCAGAGCTGGGGCCTTCCGTCCTCCCCAGGTAGAGAATCCGCTGTCTTCAGGGCCTGAGTTGAGTGAAGAGGAGCAATAGATGGTGCCCATCCCAGATGCGCATTTGCTTAGAGGAAAGGAGAGGAGAGCAAAGGAAAGCAATGAGCTGGCTCTCAGGGAAAAGCAGATTTAGACACTAGCCAGCCCCTCCCTGGCTGGGAAATAGTAGGGGTTTGGGAGTGGCCAGTTGTCACAGACAACTGTTCGTTTTCTAGTATACAGCAAACAATTCGGAGTCCTTGGCCAGAACCAGGTTTGTTGGGACTAATTACATTTGGTTTTTGTTTATCCATGTGAATAAAAGACTGTTCCTACCCTGTTTTGAAAAGGGGGTTGTTTTACTCGTGAGTAAGTGGCTTATCATTACTTGAGAAGGCTGGGTCAGAACACAACCCTGTGAAGTGGATTGAGCTGAGTGAGAATGACTGGCTCAAAGTTACCTAGCCAGAAGAAAGAAACTTCTTTAGGGGAGCAAAAAAGCTTCACGCTGAAAGCAGAAAAGATCTGAAATACCAGGAATAGTTATGAAGTATTAAACTAGTTTTCCCTTCATGCTTGAAATAATCTAAGACAATTGCTAGAAATAAAAATCTTACCTTTGCGAATTGCAGAACCAATTGTAAGACTATCTTTTCATTGTCTTTCAGTGGTCTGCTTGAAAAGAGTAACCACAAGTATAAGATCTCTGTTTAATCAGATGGCATGGAAATAAAGCATATATACATTTATATTTGCACTCTGCATGTTAAATAAAAGCTTAAACAGAATTAAAAAGGAATGTAAATACTAATGCAGTTCAAGACAAAGGGTTTACTTGAATCATGCTTTAATTTAAATCTTCATATAGGTAAGAGCTGCTCAACTGTTGTATCTGTCAGTGGATTATATTTCGATCAGTGATAACTTTTATATAGCAGCGTCATCCCAAAATAAAAATAACATTCTGTTTTTGGGATAACAGAATTAGCGTTCTGTTATCCCAATAGAGAGGCAGATTATCATAACAAATATACTCTGGTGCTCCAAGATAAATTGGTACATCTCTGCCATAATTAACGTTCTTTGTTTGGAATCCTAAATATTGAATACAAATAGACTGAAAGTTGGTATTGACAACATAGGGTAGTATCCACTTCTTCCCATGTTGGTGGGAAAATCAGAGGTTTTAATGTACAGGATGGGGAGAGGATTCCTTTTTTCCCAAATCCTAATAATCTCATCTGGAGAATAGGCATTTCCTAGAGCAGATGTTGGCATTGGGGAACACTAAGGAGCTGAAGCAGAATGGAGATCAAGAGATGTCCTCTTATGCAATGCCGAATTTCACAAATAACATTTATATGTGGTAATCTGGAAGTCACTATTAAAATTAGAACACTGCTACTAATTTGTTAGGCAGCCTTAGGTAAACCATCCGTTCTTTCTCCTGCAACTCCAACATTAACATGTGGTAATAGTAGTTTATTTGTGTGGCCAGGATGAAGATTTTCAACACTGCAAGTTGACTATATAAATTGCTTCTAGACTTTCATTAGACACTCTCAAAGTAATATAGCTCTGCTTTGTTTTGCTTTACATGAAAAACATAACTGATTTATTTTGCATAATTTGATTAAAAATCTATTAGATAAGTAGGCTAGGAGTTATTACCAATATCAATAATGGACTAAATGGGCAAATTGCTGCCTCTTTCTGTGAAAGAAACATGCATATTAGAAAGCCAACTTCAATACAAACCAGTAGTTTACAATGCTGCATTTTGAAAGACAGACAGACAGAAAGCCACCATAATACTGTTTCCCTGAAAATAAGACATCCCCTGATAATAAATCCAATCCGGCTTTTGAGTGCATGCCCTAAAATAAGCCCCCCCTGAAAATAAGCCCTCCCCGAAAATATTTAAATGCATGCACAGCCGGTCGTCACCATTTCCTCTGGCTTCCATGGGCCCCAAAATAATACCTCCCCGAAAATAAGGCCAAGCGCTTATTTCGGGATTCCAAAAAAATATAAGACAGGGTCTTATTTTCAGAGAAACATGGTACACTGCTGCTACTATTTTAAATTTGTTTGCATGGTCTAATCAGCAGCTGAAGCATTAATACACATCGATGGTGAGTATAAAAGTATTTCAGCAACAATTGAAATTCAGCAACAATCCCTTCAACTGTCCTGTTCCAAAATGATGCAATGGAATTAAGTCTGGAGCTTATTATCATATTCTTTCGAGAAAGTGAGGAGAGGGTGCTGGATTTTAAGCAACAAAGAAGTTGTGTTGGTCAAGGAATCAGGCCATTCTGTAATTGTGTAACTATTTGTCTTTAGCTCAGTCTTCTAAGGGATTTTGATTCTTAACTACAAAGACTATTGATCCAGGCCCACATTCCAAGATTCAGTAGATAATAAAGTAGTCTCCTTCTCCTCTATTTAATTCCATCCATCAATATATCTAAACTTACTCCAAAGGAATGGAATTATATGATAGTTGTTTATGAGCAGATGTTTACAGGAAATCTAAGAAGGGTGTGGGAGAATAAAATACGAAAGTATGTTTTTGCACTAAGCAAGAATTTGCTCTAGACATCAATCCTATATCAGTGATATTTAATTATTCTTATCAGTTACATTTCTCGTAACATTACCTTGGGTAAAAACTATTCATATGGGAAAGATGAGATGTGGTTTATTTTATAAGCTAAGAGACAAAAAAGTATTTTCCAGTTTAGTGTGTTGTAGACTTACATATGAATTGTTAGTTGACATTAAACACTATAGTATTCAGGAAAGAAAAGTACCACTAGAACTTTCTATGGAAAACTTATTGAAGAAACAGAACTGTTTTAGAGGAAGTGATGTAAAAAAAAAATCTGTCAGGGCTTTCAAGCAAAATGAAAATTCATATAACTCAAAAAATTACTTGTAAGTATGTGTATAATTTGTTTAGGATGATACAGAATTTTCAGACAATGGAATAACAATGGAATACATTTAATAGTGTTTGGATCAGGTATAGACTGATTTCAATGTCAGTTTCAGGCTCAGAAAACAATACAAATGTAATAAGTGAAAGAGTGGTTATTAAAAATAATAAAGGACCTGGCAAAACATGCTTTATTTGGCTGATGAAATCATATGAATAAATTCTTTATTATCTATATCCCCCTGCTCCTTGAGTAGAGTAGCCCACTGTGGTGTATGACATTCTGTTTCTGGATATTATGAAAGTTTCAAAATGGCCATTATGTTCAATGATTTTAAAATTCAGAATGTTAGTGCACAGACACATATCATTACACACAAAAGCGTCTCTTTGGATTACTGTAAAGATTTCCTTTGGGTGTTTGTAAAAGGGCTGTAGAGAGGCAATAAGAATGCATACTTCACCCCAGCCCAATCTCACACTGACAGGAAAGCTGTATAGTGAGAATGTAATAGTGTTCAATTGAGTGTGATTACAATCTGCTGCCTGGTAGATTCTCTGGTCACACACAGTTGCTAACTCAAATATGTACAAGAGCCCAGGCAGCCACTTGTACAAGGATTTTTTTAAAAGAACTATGGCACACGTTTAGGTATTGCTGCCTGGACTCTTCTCATTCTTTAGTGCCTCCTTCTATGTTTGATAATGCTATTTCATACTCTACTATATAGGATATTTCAAAATAATACTATGGGCAATTCTATGCTTAGATTTTGGTTGGCAGGCACACTAACCTATACACTTTTTTCATTCATGCTGTTTGCATCTCATTTATTTATGTTTTTAAATTTACTGGCTGCCCAACCCCAAACTGACAAGCAGGTTTCATGCAATTTAAACCAGATACAGTCTATGACCACAGAGTTATGTGATGATTTTCACATTCACCCCCCCAACCTTTTTCAATATCATCAAATTTTAATTTTCTGAGATTTAACACAGTAAGCAAAAAAAATAAAAACAAAAAAAAACAAAAAAAAACCAACCCCCCCCCCAAAAAAACATTTAATCAAAAGAAGAGAAAATAAACCCCCACTCACTTTGCATTATTTTACCAGCAAATTATGTAATGATTTAAAATTAAAAAATTGAAATCAGCTAACATTGAAACAAATTGATCAGTAAGCATTGGACATATATTGGTATTTTGGAAACGTACTCATCTACTGGTCTTTAAAAAAAAGAATGTATCAATAGACAATAAGTAAAACATTAAAAATATGTTAAATAGCAAAAGAGAAAGATAAAATTAGAGGGAAAAGGGACAGGGAGAAAGAAAAATTGGGAAGCACAGGAAAAAAAGCTATAGAAAAAAGTAACTTCCTACTTCCTTCAACACAGATACAAACATAAAATATGAGCCTTTGGAATCAATAGGTTTTTAAAGTCATTAAAAAATACCTTAGAGCGCATTTTTAAAACGGCTTTCCAAATATGACATTATGAATATGAAATTCATAATGTCATATTTCTATTATTTCTGATGTAGCTTTTGCCAAAATTTTTTGCCATTGGAATTATTTGGATGTTCTTCTGACATCCAAACAAGCCATTTTTTAATTTATGTGACATGATATAGGCAGAGAATAGATGTCTTACCTCATTATTTCCTTTCTTCAAAATCTATTTGAAACATGATCGCATTATCCATCTTTTAAAAACAGAAGAAAATACTTCATTATAATTATTTTTTCTCTTCCTTGAGCCAGACGCGCCTCCAAAGAGAATTAGAGGTACACAATGGACGCCACTAACAGGAAGATAGAAGCAAATGTATCTATGTATTGTTGTGTGACACTGGGAGAAAGAAAGAGGCAATGTAAAGGTATGGACTGTGTCAAAGAAGGAAGCACAAATAGAATGTTTATTTCTCATTTTTTTGCAGTTTTTTTCATCTCAAAAGAAAAGGGAAGGGCTTCTATAAATCTGGCAGTGATTGGTTTTTCCAATATTATTGGAGAAAATAAACAGAATAGCTTCATCTTTTTATTAAATGATATACGGTATAGATCCAGATAAGGTTTTCTGATATCTTGTTACAGACAAAATGCAAGAAGAGCAACTTCATATGAAGAGTGACATTAAAGAGCTGGGAGGAGAGAGAGAGAGTGGTGAGATTAAGATGCAAGCTATCAATATTTTTTTCCAAGAGAAACTTCCATTGAAGTCAATGTATTTTATTTATGGCATATAATAATTCTGTTATATGGTTTTGCATATATTAGAATTATCCAGCCTTGCAAATGAGAATAGCAGGGAAAGCACAGGCAAACTTTTAGCTTCACATGTTATTTACATCTGAAATACTCTAGAGCAGACTATTCTGGATAAGCCCATAATTTATTAATGCCTATCTAACATCTGTAGAAATCTGATGTAATTTAACTAAACTATCATGCTTCACATGCTGAATAATACCTGGTCTGAAATTCTTTACAATAGCAAGCAATTTCCCCCCCACTTTTCTTCACTAAGCCACAAAACTGCAAGTTAATCAACACATTTTCAGTATAAATTTAACATAATTTTAGTACAGTAACTGCATATACCCAGCAGGTTAAAATTCTAAAAAGGTATCCAGGTTCAAAATAGAAGATATTCTGCCCAGGTAATCAATGAATTAAGTAACTGGCTTGCAGTAAGTGACAGATCAATTAATTGTATTTTTAAATGAACCATTATTATATCCACACATTCAAGATTGCTTGCTTCAATTACAGAACAAAAATAAAATTACAATGTCAAAAAGAATATTTGACAAATTGCTAGAAGCGTTACATACCTTGCTCAGAAAAAAGCACTAGCTATGAACTAATTAAAATCCTTCCCTTCTTAAACTCTATTTTCAGTCCTACAAAGCTCTACATTCAGAAGCACATTGGCAAAATAAAAATAACTGCCTTTCTCTAATAAACAATAGCATTATTTTACTATGTGTATATATGATGGATAAACAACTTCAAAATTAATTTCATAGTTTTCCTCATGACAAAGGCTTGTTGATGGATTTTAAGGATCCTCACAAAACATCTAAAATCTGAAAGACTCCAGGAAACATGGCTCATAGGATACAGGGGGTGGGGCAGAGCAATGGATGGAAAAACATTCTGACTTTAAAACTGCAACACCTATAATTATAGAGGCGTCATCACCTCCATTTTTTTAAACTAACAAGCTGTAGTCATAACCTGTGTACACCCTTACCAAAATCTGCCAAGCATTCAATCACACCTGGGATTTAAGGTTTGAAAGGGGAAGGAGTTTCTTTCTGTTTGTCTTTGCACTTGTAAAACAACTACAGCAGTAAACAATTCAAGAGCAATTAACAATTGCATAGGAGTAAGGAATAAATCCCACTGCTGTTATTGTCAGAGGAATTAATCACATTTTATAGAGCTGGCAGACTGGCTTAAATCAGCACAGCAAAAACAAGACAGCCCATCTTTTTAATCATAAACACATGTTTATTCAAGTGCTTTGGCTTTTCACAGAATGCCTGCCTGTTCTTTTTTTTCCCCCAAAAAAGGTTGAGCAATCCTAACATCTCTTACCTATCGTAATTATTTTTAAACCTTTTGCTTTTATTCTTCATGACTTTTCTTCAAGTAGGAATAAAAGGCTGGGAAAAAGGCAAAGAGAAAATTAAAACAGGTTGACAAACATCTCCACCTCTATCCTAGGTCTCATGTATTTACAACTAATTCATTTTATTTCAGGTAGATGAGCTACAACATGAAGCTTATTGTTATATTGGTCTTCTTTTCTGACAGTTTAGACAATTTTGTCCATTCATATTATGGTACAGCTTTCTAAATATGATTACAGATTATTCTTTTTTAAAATAAAATTTTTCAAAAATTTTAACACAAAATAAAAAATTAAAAGATTTAGAATTAAAAAATCAAAAAAATGAAAAAAGCAAAGACAAAAATGCAGAAATGAAAGAAAAAAATATAAAGTGACTTCTGATTTTCTTTTACAGCAGTTGTAAGTACAAATATAAAATAGCAACAGCATTATTTTTTCTAAAATCTATTATTTTTATTTGAATCATCAAAACCACATGACATTATTTTATTTTGTTTCCTGCAGAAAAATCAGTAAGAGGTTTCGAATCACCCTTAAATTTAGACAATGTTCTATCTCTAATTAAAGTAGTCTATTTGGCCATTCCAGCAATTTCCATCATCTTCACTACCCATTTTTCCATTATGGATAAAGTTGAATCTTTCACCTTTGTGCCTAGTCTTGCTAGTCATCATATATAGAAACACAATTCCATATTTTTCCCAGCTGCTTAGCCATCAATCCCAAAGAAAAGTCTTTGGTTTTCATTGCATTTTCAAAATCTGTAGTATTATATGTAATTTGAGTGCAAATTTTTCTAGCTTTTCACACATCCATCGAGATTAGATTATTCTTTAAGTACATCTATTATTTTAGATGTACTTAAAGAATAATTTTAGATGTACTTACTTTTTATCTTTTGCCATACAAATATTTATCTTAATGATTTTCCTCTTCTTTATTTAAAATATAATGAATTACAGGAGGCGTAAGTACTTTGCTCTTATTCTTTAAAAAGTGTACCAGGAGTCTTTCTTAAGAATTCAAATCTGTAGTATTTACTTTTATCACCAAAAGGTGGCGTCATATTCCCATATCCTTTCTTCCACACAAAAATCCTTCCCGTTTTAATTTGCCAAAAGAAACTTCCATTTGATTACTGATCAAGAAATTAAAATGTGCTCTATATGAGTGCAACGTGACAGTGTTGAAAATGAACAATATGTTAAGCTGCAGTTAAGATCCCCATTAATATCTACCAAATGGACATGCAAACCTTCATCATTTTTGTTGAACAGATACTGGAATGTAACACCTCATATTGCAACATTAAAAAGACTTATTATTTTATGGTATTTCTTATTCCAAAATACAAATATTCTACTATCAAATTTGCACTACTAAACTGATTTATCAGTAAATGCATTTGAATTCATGTGGACTTATTTTTCAATGTATATATCTATAGTAATTTAAGAAAATATGAAGCAATAAATGAAATTTAAAAAAAAATAAATTAAAAATGAAACCGGGAGCCTGATAGAAACTTTTAGCATCCTTATATCCATTGATTTTCCTTATACAAGGCAAAAATACTATGACAATATTTTCCCCAAAAAACTTTTGCTTTCAACAATAAAACTGAACCTCATAACTGAAATGACTAAAGTAATATTTAAATTCTACAATATCCTTTCAGACTGAATATGAACTGTTTGTTTTAACTGTAATCCATTGGACATGTATATCAATTCCTTTTACAACACTCATCATAGTATTAAAACTAATCTGAGCATTTTGGAATGAAAATGCAAAGTATTTATTTTTCAGTTCATACAATAAATTCTTTAACCTATGAAATTTACAGCGGTGTAATAGTAAATCTATATTTGATTATATTAATCAAAGGAGAAAAATGATTTAAACAGCATAATCTGGTGCATAGAATCGCTGCATTTTAGTGTTAGAAAGACTCTCATGTGACACATATGCATCTTGCAACTAATAAAGCATTCTGATAGCTATTAATTAGATCTGGAAATGTCATCAAATTTTAGGAGGTAACCTTTGTTGTTGCAAGACAAATGTAAAATTGTAGTGTGCTTTACAACGCAAATCTAAATTCAATGTTTTATATATAGTGTATTAATCAATGTAAGAAATCAACATGCCTATTTATCTCATTTGACATCATACAAAAGAAACATGGAACTTAGTAGTAATATTAATAGAATGAAAAATGTCTATTACATTCAGGAAAGCCAGTATGTACTTGTTTCATTATTCCATCCTTTCAATAATTAGTTAGGCCAGTACACAATTGGATCAAAGGCCTAATTTAGAGACATACCGGTACATGGATCCACTAACATTTTTCCAGTTTAAGAATTAATGCTGAATATTTTATATGGAGGATGTTTGTATTTAATTCAATTCCATTTTAAATTGCTTTTATCAAATTTTAGTAATAATTTGTTTCTGGAACTCTGCACTTTGATATGTCCCAAGGGTTAATCAATAAATATTGAGATATGGAGGACGTTTGGGTCCTATATAGTTCCCAGTGCCTATAAGAGTTGCTTTTGGCAAGACAGACAGCATATAAATTAAATAAACAAGCAAGCAAGCAAACAAATATTTTCTAGAGAATGAGGTATTTTCCAAGATCAGTACAGGTGGTTTCTGTCATTACATGGAATCCAAAAATACATGACAATTTACAAAAAATTAAGATTGGAGTAGAATACAATTCAGACCACAATTTATTTTAACCCAAATACTAAATGTGTTTTATTTTTATCATTTCCCCAAAAGATAAACAGATACCTAGTTTAATTTGAAATATGCTTTAAGTTATTTTAAAATTGTATTTTTCCCAAGTAGACTATTATACTAATATTGCTAGTAATATATTTAGACAGGGATCATTTGCAAAGCCATGTATTTATAACTGGTTATGGTCTAATATGCACATTTACTAAGTTCAAAGTTATCTATCTTCTATTCTTTGTTCAACGTTCATTCAAAATTAAGCATTTGTGAAAATGCTTAAACGCTGTAAATTCCCAGTGGAAATTTTAAAACCAGGCAAAAATAAATAAAATAGGTTTAAAATGTAAGACAAGTAATTTTGGTAACTGGGATCCCTTTGATAGGCAAAGGGGCATATAATTAAGTCACATATGCAAAACCAAGGACCAGGCAAAAATAATTGTGTATGAAAGGTTTATATGTGCAAGGTTAAGGTGTAGGCCTTTTAAAAACTTGCATATAATGGAGCCAGTATTTCACTCTAATACTTACCTGTCATGGGTTAAAATGTGCATAAATATTTATAAAACTCCTTATAAGATAGGTGTAAGAATAGATTATTGAGGCTATGAAAGTGTTTTATTAGGGATCCATTCAGAGCCCATACTTATTAATAGTATAAAATGAGCGAATAAGTCTTTAGATTATGCATGTCAAGTATGGTGCATTGTTTAGTGGTTAAACCACAGGTCTGAGAAACGGAAGCAGCTTTGAATATTACTTGCAGCTTTACCACTGACTCATTGTGTGAACTTGACACAGGTAACATAACCTTTTCTGTTCCCTGATTTACTTATCTATAAATATAATGGACTATGATTCTGTATTACAGGACTAGCTTGGATACTTTCAGAAACGGCTTTGAAGAGCTGATTACTCATATATATTAGAAAAAATATTGAAATTGTGTTTTTTCAGCCTGTAAAAGATTGCCAATAGGCTAAGTTAGGAGAATAAAGGCCTCAGTGGTACAATTAATACAATGCAATGTATTACATTAGGAAATGCATTGAATTCAAGAGTGTTTGCAAAATGCCTATCTTGTCTTTTCCTCGAAGGCACTCTTTATCCAGCTCATCTAAGCAAGGGACAAATGTGGAGAAATGGTTACCCCTTCCGCCTTTTAGGGCTTCTTCTCATGAAGAGTTAAACTTTAGCAAATTTGTGAAGAGAATTTGATGTTTGAAGAAGGAAAAAAAGAAAAAAAGTTTCTTCCCTTTATCTCCTGCTGATGAAAACCAATCTTACCAGAAAGAAAACAAACTTTTTTCTGGAGTATTCTTGTACTCCAAACTTTTATTTCAGAATGGATACAGAAGCAGGTAACTTAGGCTAAAGCCACACTGGACATGCTAACCTGTGGTCAACTTTATAGGAAGAAAGCAGGGAAGGCATATCGATACCCACCCACCACTCTCAAAAACCAAAACCAGGAGGAAGTTTTGTTGTTCTGTTCTCCGGGAGCCTTTTTTTTTTTTTTTATAAAGCAAGCCCGTGGGTTGAATGCCGAAATTCCTTGCAATCGAAGAGACTTTCTTCACCTCTAGAACAAACACGCAACAAGGGCCAGCGGGCAGGCGAGCCTTTAAAAAGAGATGGTGGACGTGTCTTGTTTCTTTGCACACATGCGTTTGTCCTTCTAATGAACTTTCACCTCCCGAACTCTCCTCTTTTCATTGGGTAAAGTGCAAGGGGCAAGTGTGGGGGAGAAAGGGGAGAGAGAGAGAGAGCGCGCGCCGCCCGACACACACACACACAGAGAAAGCAGAGGGGAGAAGAGGAAATTGGCTCGCGCAGCATTTGCACTTTTGAATTCCTTCCCTTTCACTCTCCCCCCCCCCCGTCTGTTTTGTTTGTTTGCTTTTGGGGGTGGGGGTGGAGAAGAGGAGGACCTCGGATTCCTTTTTTTCTGGAGATCTAGAAAGGATCCAACAAAAGCGAGCCTAAGATTACCTAATTGAAATCGACTCAACCTCTTCCAATCTCAGCCCTACCCCCCCCCACTCGACCCCTTGTGTTTGCTCTTTCCCCCCTCCCCCCAAAAAACCTCCCCTCCCCGTCTAGTTTTCTTGGCTTTTCTACCCTCGCTCCCTTTCCTCCCCATCTCTTGCGACTCTCCTCCGGCAGCTCTCCTCCTCCCCGCCGGCTCCAACACCTCTTTGCCGCGCTCCGTCCCCTCTGCCTCCCCCTCCTCCCCTGATTCCCCCCCCCTTTTTTTTTGCAAACGCGATGTATCTCCCTCTCCCCCCCCCTTCTTCTTTTTGCACTGAGCCTTGTTTACCCAGCAGGTGGATGTGACGTCAGGGACTCATAACAGCAAAAAATAACAAAATCTCCCTCCGCGGGGTGTTATTTTTCCTCACCCTTCTTCCCCAAAAGCGTGTTTTTTCCGCGCAAAAAAAGCTCCACGCTCCCGCAGCGGCGACGCTCGAGGCGCTTGGAGCACCGCCGCGAGCAGCCCGGACGGCGGCGGCGGGGGATCCCAAGTGGGCGAAGAGGATCGCCTGCCTTACTTCCCTCCCTCCCTCTCTCCTCCTCCTCCTGCTCCCTCCCTCCTTCCCTGCTGCTGCTGCTGCTGCCGGATTGCCTTGCCTTGCCTGATTGCTGCTGCTGCTGCTGCTCTCCCCTTTTGGAAAGCTAGTTCCCGACTCGAGCGGAGGGCTCTATTGTTATTTATTGTGTGCCTGTGTTGCACGCTGTGCCTCCTGCATGGGGCTGGCTGGCAGGCTAGAAAGGGAGAGAGGGAGGGAGGGTGGGACGGAGTGAGTAAAGGGAGGGACAGACAGACAGACAGAGTCACTCACTCACCCGCCCGCAGTGGGGGGAGCCCCTTAACTGGCACCGCCAGGCCGTTTCCAGCGGGTGAGTTTGCCATTTCGCATTTTCTCATCCACTTTTAAGTCTCCTGTTTGTTTGTTTCTAACCCCCTTCACGTCTCCTCTACAACAACCCCCCCTTCCCCGGCTCGGACCCCCCCCTCCCACCCCTCTTACCTTTCCACACGTGCCTTGGCATCCCCCTCTTCTTCTCTCTTCCCCCCCCCCTTCTCCCCGCGCCCTAGCTTTTTCATAAAGCCCTTTAAAAGACGCAATGGGGAAAAAGCTGCGGCTCTTTCACCTCTCGGGCTCTTCCTCTTTCTTTATGTCCCATCTGTGCACCTCATTCATCTCTTTCCCTCCTTCCTATTCTTTCTTCCACGCGCTGGACGATGCACACATGACCCTAGCAAGTTGGAAGCCGCTTTTGCTCTCTGCTCCCCACCCCACCCCCGTCTCTGTGTGTGCGTGCGCGCGTGTGTAAAAAAAAAAAAAAAAAGACCCTCAAGCGGGGAAAAAGGGAGGGTGGGAGCGATCGGACCCGGGCAGGGTTTGCTGGCGGGTGCGGGTGCGCTTCCTTTGGTAACTTGGGGCACTTGATGGCGAGGAAGACGGGGAAGAACTTTTAGTCGACTTGCAACAAACTTTTGCCCCGTATGCTTTTTGCCTTCTCTTGCTTTCGTGCAGCGAACTTCAATGAAATAGGCCTTTGGGACTCACACCTCACCCGCTCACTTTTAACTTGAACTCGCCGGTTTTCGCTTGGCCGCCCGCCCGCGCGCGCGCGCGCGCACGCACTCAAACATACACACACACGCACACGGGTCACAGTTCCGTGCTTCTTCTCTTGGTCGAGCGTGCGCGGTTGCTGCCAGGCTTCCTTTCCTACCTCTCTCCATCCCGAGGGTTTGTATGAGTGTGCAAACCACAGAAAACAATTTGCCAGTTCGTGCACTCCAGAGCGCTCACTTAATCGCGCCTATTAGACTTGCATTTCACAACAATCAGACCGATTGAACTGCTAATGCCCCGCGCCAACCGTAGCATATTTCATGACAAAGACACCTTCGGACTAGAACTATAGAAGTTAGGAACACTCCGATTACTGACACAAGTGACCAAGCCGACAACAGTACTAACCTCTCTCGTTTCTAAAGACCCACACCGGCCAAAGCACTTCTGCGATGGGTAATCCACGCTCGCAATAGGACTGGAGGCGCGCGGAAATTAGTAACTTTTAACGCACAAGAGATACCTTTTAAATCCAACGGAAGGAAAGCAAGAACAGACGCCACAAATTTACACGTTCACGCGCACGCATGCACACGCTCCCGCTCGCACGGGCAATGTAAGGAATGCGTGCAGGTATGTCGAAGGGTCGTCGAAGATTTCTTCCCCCCCTCCACCCCACCCGCCACCCCCACTCCGCCCCGTGCCTTGTGCTCGGTGTCGGGCATAAGGAGAACTTCCCGCGCAACGAGTCGCGCGCCTTTTCTCTTCTTGTTCAAGGAGCGGTCGCCGCACATTGCAGGAAGACACGCTCGAGGGAGCCCCAGACGTGCTATTTATTTCCCAAGCGCTCGGCAACACCCGTCCACAACGGACGGACGCACGCATCCTTCACACAAGCAGCATCACTGACTTAGTCTCCCTCGTTTCTCTCTCTGTCTGTCTGTCTCTCTCACCCCCCCCCCACCCCTGTCAATCAAAGTCCCACACTACAGTACCATAATCTCGCCCTTGCTGTCCTTTTAGCTCCTTTGCCTGCGCTAAAGTCCCTCGGTCTCTTGTACCTGGTACTGGTTTACTGCCGCCGGACGTGCCGGGTGTTTCGCCGCCTCCGGTGGCTGTGGGGAGCCGAACGTCTTCTCAGCCGGGGGAGAGTTTAGGAAAAGTTAGCACGGGGCGCTGCAACTCCGGCTGCGCGAGCAGCCAGGTACCCGGGCCCTTTTTGCTTTTCCTAACTCCCTTCAGGGGCTACCTCGGTGCCCCTCCACCTGTTATTGGGTCTTGCGATGACGGCAGAGCTAGAGTGATTTTGAAGCGTAACAGTCCCTACCCCAGCACGATATTTCCTTTTTTTTTCTCCCCTTCCCTCCTGTGCTTGGAAATGAGAGCACGTCTTTCCGCCTCACCCTCCGGGCAGCGGCTGCTTCCCCCGCCTTGAGTGCCTCGGTTGTAGCCGTCTTTTGACCTGCAGTTTCCCCACATCCAAGCATCTTGCCATGATTTGCTTTTGGGGCATCCCTTCTGCAAAACAAAAACAAAAAACCCAGCAGATTTCCAGCTGAGTTTGGAGGAGCGTTGAAACACGAGAGTGAAAGGGAGACTCTGTGTCTGTCACAATTTTAAATACCATTACTAGAGCAGAGTTCTTGATTTCCTTTCTTGCAAGTGCTTTCCAAGACACCCCCCCCCCCTCAATCCCTTAGACACAAGCACATATTTTCCCCTCCCTCTTCCAGGTCTTAGCTTCCCCGTTTCTTAACCAAAATCTATTTTGTGGAGACTTACTGAAAGTACCCTTGGTTTCTTCTCGACTATAGAACACAAAGTTTTTGCCTGCCGGAGATCAAAGGAGCAACAAGAGCCCCCTGAGTTAGGAGTTGGGTGCTGACAGTGGCAATCACACCATTACAGAGCTTTTTTCTATAGGTAAGTATAAGAGAACCAGTGGAGGCTTTAAGCAAAACACCGGCTATAGGAGAACAATTGTGAATCATTCAGAAAGAACAAAAAAACCCCTCCAATTTGCCAGATGTGTGGGCTCAGATTTTTTTTTTGCTTCAAACCATGGAAATGAGAGAAAGAAAAAAGGGTTGCATACAGAATCCCAGAATCCAGTCCTTATTTTTAAACTTAAAATTAGAGTTCAGGAGTTTAGCAAACAATATAAATGCTGTCATAAAAGATGATGACAATTGTCTCCTTCCCCATTTCATCCCATCCTGCTTGATAACTATTAATTATTTCCAAGTCATTGTGTTCTGATACTGCTGCTAGCCTGATTCCTAAGTGTATTGATTTTGCAGTGTCTACATCTGACATGGTTTAATTTTTTACCCCATTTTTTAAAATAGAATGCAGCAAGACAAAAAGTGCAGGAATAACTATGGAAGACAGTGGGCCAGTTTATGTTGGTTTCAGTTGGGGTAGGAATGTTGAAGTTACATGCCCAATATGATCTCTGGAATGTCTGTTGATTCTGTTTAAAAAAGTGAAACATTCCCGCTTCTTTGGCAGATAAATTGAGTTTTTAGAAGCATATGGTTGCTTTCAAATGCCTTGTTGTTTGAGAATGAGAACCCTTAGAAGTTTCAGGTTTCATTTCTGATCAATGTTATGAATGCATAATGGGATAAAATTTACATATGGTGTGTAGGTTTGATACATGGAATGTTCATAGGTTGAATTATATTATTTAAAGATGCATACAATTTATTTCCTATTTACTAGGTAGTTTTAACATTTACTTTTTTAAAATCTAATTTTTATGAAGTCACAAAAGTCTCGTGGGAATTTTTGTACTATTATAGATAATTATAAGGAATACTGCTGATGCTATTTGTTTAATGTAATTGCTTCTACTTTTAATTGTACAACGCCAAAGAGGAAAGGAAACCTTTTAAATACTTTATGATATTTTTTTTAATGAAGAAGAAACAAGGATTTTCCAAGCTTAAAAAGGAAATAGCCATTGAGTTGTGTTAAACTCAAAGTGAGTCTGGGGGAAGAATTGCAATTAAGAGGATTGTAAAGAAATTTGGACTGTTTCAAATGATGTGTAATTCAATTTAATGTTTTTAGTACTATGCAGGATGAAAGAATGAGAGAACCTTGTCACTTTTGTTCAAAATGTGTCAGCTACAATTTCATTGCAAAAAGGTATTTCAGCTGTAACTTCTTACATTGGCAGCATTCTTTCCTTTCAGTCTTTTTAGTCATTGTATGAGAGAGGGATGGAGGGGGGAGTCACTTTTTTTTTTAAAGTAAACAGCTTCCAACAAGTGAACCTTGACAACCCAGATTAGGGAAGGCAGCAGAGATCAAACAAAGCTGCTGCCGGTGCTGTCGTTAAAAGCAGCTTCACTGAAAGATTCGGACTATTCGATCAGGCAGCAAGATTTCTGTGTTCAGTTATGCAGAAATGGACATTACAAACACTTGGTTATTAAATCTAAAGATAACTTGGAGGAAAGCTTATCTGTATTGTATTGGTTTTATATTTTTAACCTAATTTTTATTTGAAGGACTAGTTAATTTAAAGAAAGGCTACCCCTGATTGGACCGAATTACTTATTTATGCTCCACTGATGTGCAACTGTCTTTTTATCTCCAACACCTTGAAGTGCAAAGATGAATGCTTTTGCTCTCCAGAATATATAAAAATGGTCAGAAAATAAAAGTTTAGCTCTTTGGTTATAGACTCTCTGCATTGTCAGGGAAGACAGACATTTTGCTGCATTCTAATATAGACTGGAATAGTTTCATTTTGCAATAGTTTTGTATTTTGTAGTTTTAGAAAGTTGAAGAAATAATTTTTGAAATTCCAGAACATACTAGTTTCACTGATCACTATTTAGAATTCTTTAAAAATTAAAAGTTGCATTACAGTTTTCCCCAAATATTGCAAGTATTAATTATAGTATTTTATTGATTTTGAATGTTTAAAAATAGCTTTAGATACAATTGCCATGCAGTCTTACACTATTTACTGAGAAATAAAATACATTATGTTCTGAGAGCTTATTACTTAATTTATATTAAACTTGTGGTGCAAGCTCATTTATTCAGTGGGATTCCCTTTTGAGAAGACTTAATAGAATTACATTACAGCCTGTGTTTACTTTTTTTTGAAATATTTTAATATTTCTGTAGTTGGTTGTTTTAATGATGTTATTTTCATTTATTAAATTCAGAGTAGTTTTCTTGTATTGATCATTATTACAAAAGGCATTTCAAAAATTACAAAACTCAATTTTCAAGTATAGGTAAATTAGAAATACAAATGATAGAAGGCTATTAATGAATGAGTAATCAGCATTGCTTAAGTGGTTTTTTTCATTAGCATTTCTGATTAGAAAATAAACACATATTCCTCTTAAAAGTACATGCTTTCTAATCCTCCTAACTTATTACACTGTGAGGGTTTTTTAAAATTATCAGTGTATTTATTATCTGATAAAGTGCATGTACAGAAACATACATATGGCTCTTCTGTCATTTGTGATAATATGTAACATGCCTGTCTTTAAAAAGCTATAAATTTAATCTTCCTACTTTCAGCATTCCTACTAACCAGTATAAAAATAATTTATTTCTGCTCTGCTAAGAAAATTAAGCCCATTCCTTTCCAGGACCTTATTTGTAAAGTGCTTTTGTAATGTAAGTGCAGTACAGTTTATAGGTGAAAGACTTCCATTTAATTGGTTATATGTGATCTTTTACACATTGATAATAATGCAATAGTAAAACTCAACATTGTGTTTGTCTTATATTTGGAAAAGAGTTGAACTTTTCCAAATTGAACATAGGCACTGATGTTCTTGTGTTCTGCTAGTCTTTTTCTTTAACTGAAAGTTAATGGGTATAATTAATGGCAATTCCCATTGATTTCTTTGGAAGGTAAATTATACCTGCTGAATATTCTTTTATATGAATACATCAGCTATTAGATACAATTTAATTCATATGCAAACCCATGAAAACATAACTCAGCAAAGGATTTCAGCAACTGTGTTTTTTATATATAGGACTTCAATGAAAACTTTCTCCAGTGTCCAATGATGTATAGAATGCAATTGTGTTTTTCTTTCAAAATGTTGTAAACTTTACATAATGATAGTCTGACAGTATAATAGTATACATTTGTTTATGCTTCTATACTAAAATAAGCTTCTTAAACTCCAAAAGGGAGTGACAATAAGTGCTCCTGCTGTCTTCTGCTGTCACGATGATCTTAAATTATAATTTAATTAACTGCACTGAATTTTAAATTTTTTTGACATGGCTCAATAAGATTTCATATATACATTTGCATACAGGCTTATATAAGTTTACAAAGCAACAATATAGCAGGATACAACTTTACCTGTTTTTGAATGGAACACTATTTTATTGTTTTGTAGTTTACCTTGAAATCAAAGGAAACTGCAGCATGTCCCTTGCCTCTTTTTCTAAATGTCACTGTACTGTTGTAGCTTCTGGCTTTTTAAAGTAGTATTGTAAGAACATCAGATTTCTATGTGTGTGTATAAGTCAAAGAGAATGAGCAACTAAAAGTTCTACATAGAATCTATGGTAGTTAAGTTCAGAATTTATTATGTAAATAAGTAGTTTTTAGTTATCTGAACCTAATTATCTAAACATTCTGATATTCCTTGGGATGTTGGAAGGAGGTCCAGAGAAGGTCTGTATTGTATCAGAGAGTGTAACTTCTACTTTTTTATCCTTTCAATTTACCTCAGATCATTTTTAGTAAATTGAACAATTTCAGGTAAAAAGATGCTTAAAGACAACTCAAAGGAAAAAGACACAAGTTCACTCTTAACTTTTCCTTATAGCTGTAACACTATTTTATGTTATTGGGCCACTGTGGATTCAATTCCATTTCTGGATTCAATTTCATTTCAATTCCAATTCCATTCAATGATATTGAAGGTCTATAGCATTGTAATTTATAGTTGCTCTGTTACAAATATTAAGGAATATGTGCTCATTCTGAATATGTATCTGTTTTAGTATATCACTGTTTAAATCTGATTAGTATCCATATGTCAAGCTGTGGCGCATGACCACCAAGTTTTTTCTAACTGCTATCAATCATACACAGTTCTAGTTGGGTTCCATTTTTCCATATCTGGGACAAAACCTTGACACCAAGATCCTTTATTTAGATTCAGGTTGTGAAGTAGCCCAGGATATACTCAGCATCAGATTAGACTGACACTTAGTGGGTTTTGTTGCAGTTACATTGTTTTCTTCATCAATTTTTAGTTTCCGTTATCTTACAGAACATGCAGTAACATAATTAAAATATGTAGAAATTTGACTAGTCAAACGGTAGAATTCAGCATGTGTATTTTTAAAGTAGAAGGTACTCATATTTTTTTAAAAAAAATTAAGTATGCAATCAGTATTGAACATATTGAAGCCCTAATGCTTTGCCCATGATTATCAGTTTAGATAGGCTGCTTGCTAGGATTGGTAGTGAAGATAATAATTTGATGTGTATGGTTTATAATGTATAGAAAAAAAGTCAGTGAGGATTGATGTCTTCTTCAAGCTACATATTGCTATAAACTATAATTTCTTAAATGGAATAATAATAGAATTAATGATTCAGGGACAATAGCAAGAAGAATTCAATAGGTATGTGCAAAATAAAATATTGAGGATTTCAAATTAAGAAAACAAATAAAATTAAGCTTAATTCTTCTCAGTTTTATTTGATTAGTCACAAAAAAGATATTTAAAATAATGCTTCAGGATTTGAATATAGACTTCTACATCCTAGAAGGTAATTATGAAAGTTGTACTTCTAAGACATCTGGAGGATAACTAGGTTGGGAGAAGATACTCAGTAATTGGGTAATTATTATCCATGCGGTCCAAGAACAACATGGCAATTATATGAAATCCAGAAGTTGTGAATGCTTCAACACGAAGTTTTTAAGATGAGATTGGACAACCATTTGTCTGAAATGGTATAGGACTTCCTGCCTGAGCGGGGGATTGGACTAAAAGATCTGCAAGGTCCCTTCTAACTCTGTATTTTAAAATACAGATTTTGGCTATGCCTTTTTAATTTATAAATTAAAATTTAATTTATTTCATAGATAAATTATTATGCAATGTATATATGCAATGTTTATATGAAGAATATTTGTATATGAGTACACCAAATAACTTGCTTACTGATAAAATATTTACCTAATAAATTTCAAAAGTGAAAATAATTTTCAGGATTTAATAAGGTCTTTAGTAGCAGGAATATCTTCCCTAAAAAACACTTTAAAATCTCTATCATTGTAAGTAATTTTTTCCATTACCAGTCTTTCTATAATGTTTAAAAATATCTCAATTTAGTGCCTTGAAATTATAATTAAGTTGTAGTAATTTAAGATTATTGGAAAAGTGCAAAGGGCAGCAGACGCTCTTTAGAAGTCTCATTTCAATGTTTAATACTACTCAGTCATGAGGTTAAAAGAGTTTCCTGAGTGTAAGTACTTAAAGGAACTGAATCATAAACAATATTTATATTTTATATTCTGACAACTAATAATCTATTTAAATTGCATTAAAGTATGTATGTTAAATTTAATTAAAGACACAAAGAGGATTGAATCCTATAAATACCTTGACGGATCTTGTAAAATAGAATTCATATCAGGAAATATTTACATTTTGTCATTTATATTGAAATATGTACCTAAATGTTCTAACTATAGATTTTATTCAAAACAACAACTCAGCAGAATATTTTCAAACAAAATACTAGCAATGCAAAGGCCAATTTCAAATGTATATTTTACTTTTAAGAACTTATTCTGAAATATTGGTTGTCATTATTATGATTATATTAGGTTTTATTTTCTCAGTATAACAATGTTACATCATTTGTTTTATGAAATATTTTATGTTGGTGCCCTAATATTATGTTGCACTAGGTGACAAAAGTTAGATGTAGTTCTAGCGTTCGCTACACTGAAAGGCACAAACAGAAATTTTGATCACAGTCTCATCACAATCATAAAGCCTTATTTTTATATGAATAAGAGTTAAGTCCATCAGGATTTTTACCCAAGCACTTTCTGGAATAGAAGATTTAAAGATCATGCAGTGAACTCTCAGAGTAAATTAAAAATCCTTTAAGGTTGTACATGATGGTAGGAAGGACATACAAATGGCTAGCAATTAGAATATAGACTATTGCGAGATAGGCACATTTGTCTATTTAACTCAAATTGTTAGATAAACACGGTATTGTTATTAAGATGAAGCAATTTCAGATACAGGTCTTAACTCTATACTGTTCTACTAGTGTTTAGCTACCAAGGTACTGATATATGGTATCTGTTTATAGTTTTTGTTCATTTGTTTATTTACTTACCAAATTTATATGCCAGTCATCTTGTGATGTGGGATTTTGTTAAATGTGAACCAACTTTTATTAAAAAAGCCATTGAGAGTTGAGTGACCTGAAATTTAATAAACTAATGATAATGATAATAATACTGATAAAGTCTTGGCTTATAACACTGTATTTAACTGTGGTTGAAAAGAAGGAAGTATGAACAATTGATGTGACAATATTAGCAGATAGTAGAACAGAAGACAAAGAATTAGAGAAAATCACAAAGTATCAAGATCTGAAAATTAAAATTGAAATATTATTGCCTAAACTGGCCATTGTGGTCCAGTGTTTATCGGCACACTGGGTGCCATAACAAAAAATCTTGGATAGCACTTGGAAATTATGCGCATTGAAAAAATTTCATGTATTAATTACAAAAGACTACATTGCTTGGATCCATACATATCCTATACTAATACATTACAATATCCTAGGTTTGGGGGAAGAATTCAATGCATATGACGGCCAACACCAGCTAAAAAATTGCAGCTGTGATTTCACATTTTTAGGGATATAATAATAATAAAACTGATAATTATTGAATGAATAATTGAGGAAGTAGATTGCCTTTAGTGTCTGGAAAGGAAGGCACAGTGCATCTTTCTATGTTGCATTTTCTTAACATTACATTAAGAAATTGGCATGACAACATCCAAACACCACGGTCTACTACAATTTTATTTTATTGAAATATTGTCGTACAGTTTATTACAAAGTACTATACTAGACAGTATATAGAATCACTCAAACTTGAAAGGGTCACAGATGCAGTGTCTCGGAAGCATTGAGTGTTTATTGAACAAGTGGTATGAATATCTTAAAAATTAAGGTAGTTGTTTCCTGCTAACATTTTGCTAAGGTCAGACATGACAATAGCATTTAATTATGGCTTTAGACTGATTTTGATGACAATATTATTACATGAGAAAACTGTTTCTAGACCTTAGGACTTCACACTGCATCCTTTGTGTAGAAAGATTGCATGTATGAATAATTTGCTATACATAAACACTTTAGGGCATTGTTGAGAGAAATAAATAATAATGTTTTTACTAGACAAGACTGGACTGTGCCTCTTTAATTTTTTCCTAAAGGGCAAAAAAAGAGCATGACAAGTTTTGGGTGATGTTTTCTTTTTGCCACTTCTTAAATGTGACTAATAGAAGGGAAAAAAACTTACATAATCATTTCAACTTACTGAGTAAAGTGGTATCAGATTTGAATAAAGGTAGATTTAAAGCTAAATTTATTAGTTTATGATGAGGTTAGTTGGTTGAAATGGTTTCTGAACAGCTTATAACTGTCCATAAGTAGTTTGACTGAATAAAATTTTATTTTGAAAAATGTTTTTATAGATTTACAAAATGATTTTGGTTTTTTAAAAGAAAATTTGTAAACACCTTCCTCCTATTATCTTGGATTTTTTTTTGGTATACTTTCCATTCATTCTTGGATTTTGATATATTTTCCATTCATTCTTAGCATATTGTTGCCAGCACTTACAATCAAATATCTTTACTTGAGACTTGCTAGCACACTTTCCTTCCAAGGTTTAGCTGTCTCTTGTATTTTGTAAAATGAGCCTATTCATTTAATTGATAGATTAAGCATATTAACACCTCAGTAAATGAAAGTCATCCTACTTTCCAAGGCATCTTAGGGAAGCCTCTTTGGTTTTATGTGACTGGACGCACACTATTAGATAGCAAGGCCAATGATGATCGTGTGTTTTAAGAGAGAATAAATGGAGAGAATACAGCTATAAGTAGAATGTCATGTCTCTATTAAAAAGGGTAATAAATGAAGATGAAATTGTATGAAGGGCCAGTTAAATGTCCAGACCTTCAGCAAGAGAAATTAAGAAAATCTGTGTTTCTGAGGGCAGGAAGAACATGCTAGGATTATGATATTTTAAAAATTCTTTATATAGACAGTTTTGTAATTTGCTTCTGCTTGCTTTTGCTTGCTGTAACATTATTACAACATCACTACCCCAACTCATCACCATCACCATCCCAACTCAGTCCACTGCAGATTTGAAGGCTGCTTCATTGGAGTATTATAAACCATAATATATCATGTTGGTCCAGTGAGGGTTGGTAAATAGATGTGCTTCAACTTTTTGGTCGAGGCTGCAGAGAATAATTGGGCTTCCAAGCCAAAAGAAGGATTACAACCTGGATTTCCCTGCTCTTAATCTAGCCTCTTAACTACTACGCTAGTAATGCATGTATAAGCTCTATCTTGATCTCTTTCTCCCTCCACTCAATCCCTGCATCAGCATTTGAATATTTGAAGTTGGACCATGTATTTTTATTTTATTTAGCATATGGCATCTACAGAGGTCATGCTATCAGTGATATACAACACTAATAAAACACATACATACAAGCACAAGTTTAACTAAAGTATCAGCAAATATATATTATGTATATATAAATATGTGGTCAGTATAGTATACCAGATAAAATATTAAATTAAGGTAAAAGTATGATAAAATCACCATAATATGGTGTCATAGAGTCACACTAGGATATAACTCAATATCTAAGGAAGCTAACCAGCTAATTGCTTCTGGTATGGCTGCGATGAGAACATCCCAGGTGCCTTGAAATTTCCTGAGGAGACATTCTCAAACTG
Organism: Pantherophis guttatus; assembly: GCF_059756535.1. Lineage (NCBI taxonomy): Eukaryota > Metazoa > Chordata > Lepidosauria > Squamata > Colubridae > Pantherophis > Pantherophis guttatus. The sequence continues at coordinate 237,353,208 of NC_142064.1, forward strand.
TATCTGCTATTGTTTGTTCCGATGTACCGTAGTGCATTGCAGACTCTTGGTCATCTCCCATTTAAAGAGTTTTGCCTTAGTTCTGGCATGGTCTGTCCTGATTTTATTCAGGTGGTGCCATATTTTTCAGGGCAACTACATTCCTGGAATTAGTTTTGTTCAGTGGTGAAATCAGAACCAGTTTGCTACCGGTTCGTGTGCACCAAATGCGTGCTGCATGCGCAGTATGCAACAAACACGCTGTGCTTGCACGCGCATGCGCAGTACGTGCCAAAAGGACGCTTGGGAAGATAAGTAGAACAGTGGGGGGGGGAGTCAGCTGTGCCGTGGGGTTTAGCTTTAGCAAAGCTAAACCCCGTGGCACAACTGATCGTCAGAAACACCGGTTTGGAGGAACTGGTAGCTTTTTTTAACTACCGGTTTGCCCGAACTGGTAGCTAATTACTGATTTGCCTGAACCGTGTAGCTTTTATCACTACCAGTTCGCCCGAATTGGAGCGAACTGGTAGCATTTCACCCCTGGTTTTGTTGGATCTGCTGGCTCAGGAATTCTGTGAGATGACGTCCACAAATCATAAATGGGCCATAGTTCCCCACCTCTGATCTAGTTCATAAGACTCTGGTATGTTATCCCAATTCGCTATACAGTTGCTTAGATGGAAGATGCATACTTCAGTTTTATTCAGCTTTGGGCAAGCCTCCATTTGTCATAATACTGGCTTAGTGGATAGGACCATGTATGATAGGGTGACATAGATGATCTAGGTAGATACATTCTAATATGAATGTTCCTCATTTAACAACCACTTGCTCCACAGCTGTTCAAATTTATGACAATGCTGAACAAGTAGTAGTTCTGACCAGAGTTCATATTGAAGCTGTCACAATTTGCAACCTTCCCTGCCAACTTTTCATAAGCAAAGTCAGTGGGAAAGCCACCAAGAATCAGAAGTCATGGTCACATGAGGTTGTTGCTTTATGACCAGCGCAGTCCGTGTTTATTGATGGCAACTATGACTGCCAGGACTGTTGTGACTAAACAGCGTGATCACTTTTTTTTTTTTTTTACTTATGACTGCGATGCTTTATGATAGAGTTTCCAATCCCAATTAGCATTGTTAAATGAGGACTACCTGTAATGATACCTCACATATCATTATAAGATATAACTTGTGTTACTGCAGGGTAACTATTATTGTGCTGAAGGTAATGAATTTATTTGACTGCTCATTCTGACATCAACAATTGGTTGTTATAAAATGAGTTTGTATACTTTTTAATAGATGTTTATTTTCATTTGTTTTCTTACTATGCCATTCATAAACTTACGTTGCTGTTTGAATTATTTGTTTTACTGTGTTTATTCTTTGCAACAATAATGTGATCTTCCTAGTTATTGTATATTTATTGGATCAAGAAAAATGTAAAAATAATTTTTCAAAGTATTCTAATAGAAGTTGGCTACCCAGTGGAAGAAAGATGGTCTGATAGTGCTGTTACTTTGAAAGTGGTGGGTTGACTGTGGGTGTGGGAACCTTTGTACAACTTCTTATAGAGGTGGTTGGGTGTAAATCTGCTGAGGACAAACTGTATCTTGCTTCAAGGATTATATTTTGCATTGTTAAAGAGGAAAGCAGGCATGAGTTGTTTTTTAAAAAGCTTTGTAACTTGCTGCCGTGAGGTATAGGTTTTCATGTGTATGGCCAAACCATTTATCTGAAGATGGTGACTTTGTATTGGGCAGAAAGATCTTTCTGGGAAATTCTCCTTAGTTTAATAAACAGAGAAAGCGTATGCCAGATATATTAAATTAGTAATAGAAATAAAATATAACTAGAGCTCCTTTTCTTTACAGTTACCAGCTGAATGCTTTTAGCAAACAAATAGAAACTGTAAGCCAAAATATCTAAGCAAAATTAATTTAACTGTAATATATGTGAAGAAACAGTAAGTCAAAAGTACTGTATTTTTCGGAGTATAAGACACACCTTTCCTCCCACCTAAAAGGGGGTGAAAATTTAGGTGCGTTTTATACACCGAATGTAGCCCCGCCCACCCACTGGCCCCCACCCTTTGGCCTCTGCCTCGCAGCAGTTACCTCCTTGCAAGCAAACAGCAAGAAAAAATAGCTCCTTTCAGCTTCAGCACAGGCTGATTAGCACAAGTTGATTGGATCGGCCTCCTGACTCTCAGCTGATTTGCTCTCAGCTGTTTTGCGCAAGGCTCTGCTGCTTGCTGCAAAGAGGTAAATTGCTGGAGCAGATTTTTTTTCCTTGTGCTATGCTGAAAACGAAACTGAAAGTAAAGCAGGCTGTTTGCTGTTTGCTGCAACGAGGCAAAATTGCTCAGAGGCAGCGGGAGATTTTTTTTTCTTCTTTTCCTCACCAAAAAAGGTAGGTGCGTCTTATACTCCGGTGTGTCTTATACAACGAAAAATACGGTATATAGTAGTAATCTCCAGCTAAAGAATAATAGAATGTAAGGGTAGAAAGGCATCTTGGATATCATTGACTCCAATCCTTTGCCTCTCCTCCCTATCTCCTTCTGTCTCCTCAGGCCTCTTTCTCTATTTTCCCCTTAGGCCTCTTCTCTCTCTTTTGCTAGGCCTCGTCCTATCCTTACCTTCCAGCTTTTCCCAGCCAAGCCTCCTCTTCCGCCTCTCTCCCTCTCTCTCCCACTTTTTCCTTTCTGGACAAAATCCTCCTCCTTTTATCCCTTCTCCCCTCCCCACTACATAGGTATCAGTAATTGGAGTCAGAACTTTTGGATGAAAAATCATACTTTACCACTCAAATGATACAGCTGTATTAGGCTTCTGGTACATTTGATGTCATATATCTAAATACATTATTTAAAAATGGGTAGAATTGTGAACTGAAACTTTTTGTCATGTTCCTGCCTTAGTGAGCATTTTTTAGAAAAAAGATCTGAGCTTGGAACTTGCAGTGAAAGAACAGGCGGGTAAACAGGAATAGGAAACATTTGTGAGGGAGTTACTGATTGTAGAGCTGATCTGTTGACTTTTTGAAAAGTGCTTGACATTAGAAACATGGCTACCTATGATAATGGAGGAGTCTTATAGCAGGAAAGGATACACAGAAACCTTCTAAACATGATAGTTGAGAGACATGGCACCTCTGGTCCTAAGTGTTTATGTTACCTGTAATCTGTAAATCTGTAAATACAGAGAAGAACTAGAAATTCTAATGCGGGAAAGCAGATATGACTAGTGTCATGTTTGGAGTGCAGAACTGAAAGGATATTACTTATTAAGAAAAGATAGACTCAATCAAAAAGGAAAAGGAGTGGCTTTGTACATAAAGAAGTCTTGTCCTTGAAAAGGGAAGTCATGTTTAAAGCATTTGGATAAGATTAAAAGGAGTAAGAATATAAATCATTCTATTCTAAAATAATAAGGCAACTTGTCAAAGAACTATAATGTTACATAGAAATTAACTGTCTTAATGCTTGCTTTAAAACTAATTTGATAAGTAGTGGAAGATCCAGTAGGTTTCTGATCTTGCTACTGGTTTCATTTTTTCAGAAGATGTGGAAAAACTCATTGGTATTGACTATTTGGATCTGGATGGTGAGAAACAGACTCAGGCTCAACCCATCCAAGACCGAGTGGCTGTGGTTTCCGACATCCCGATATAGTCAGTTGGTGCCATCACTGACTATTGGGGGCGAGTCGTTGGCCCCCACGGAGAGGGCTCGCAACTTGGGGGTCCTCCTGGACTCACAGCTGTCTTTAGAAGAGCACTTGATGGCTGTGGCCGGGAGGGCATTTTATCAGGTTTGCCTGATTCGCCAGTTGCGTCCCTTTCTGGATTGGGACTCGTTAAATACGGTCACTCATGCCCTCGTCACTTCCCGCCTGGACTACTGCAATGCTCTCTACATGGGGCTCCCCTTGAGGAGCACCCAGAGGCTCCAGCTGGTCCAGAATGCAGCCGCGCAGGTGGTTATGGGAGCAACGTGGCACTCCCATGTGACCCCGCCTCCTGCGTGAGCTGCACTGGCTCCCGGTGGTCTTCCGGGTGCGCTTCAAGGTTTTGGTTACCACTTTTAGAGTGCTCCATGGCTTAGGACCGGGGTATCTACGAGACCGCCTTCTGTCACCAGTAGCCTCTCACCGACCAGTACGCTCCCATAGAGAGGGGCTCCTCAGGATGCCTTCGGCCAAACAGTGTTGACTGGCGACCCCCAGGGGGAGAGCCTTCTCTGTGGGGGCACCCGCCATCTGGAACGAGCTCCCCCCGGAGATACGGAGGATCCCGGATCTGCGCACTTTCCGCCATGCCATTAAAACATTTCTATTCCAGCAGGCCGGCCTGGCCTAACCTCTCTTTTAAATTGTTTTTAAATTTTTTAAAAAAATTTAAATTTTAAATTTGTCTTATGAATTTGGGGTGTTTTAAATTTGTTTTCCGGGCCAATTATTTAATTGTATTTTAATGGTTTTTTAACATTTGTACTATATGTATTTTATTTGGCTGTTCACTGCCCTGAGTCCTTCGGGAGTAGGGCGGTATAGAAATTTAATCAATCAATCAATCAATCAATCAATAATAAATAAATTTTGAAGAAAATAGTAGAATTGATTGATGAATTGGCTTTTGAATTGGATGAATTGGATTGAAATAATTGGCTTTTATGGGAAAATGACAATAACATGCTGGAGTTCAAGATAATTAGGGGAAAAAACAGAGATGCATCAGCTATCTTGGGACTTTTAATGTCTTAAAATCTAAAGAATCAACAGGTAAGAGGATAATGAGAAATCCTAAATATGACAGCTTCAAATGAAAAAAGAAAAATGAGAATTTTTAAAGGCCTGTATGGATGAATAACAAGAAACAAAAAGATGTATAGGAAATGGAAGCAATGGCTGATAATTATAAACTGGTAGATTGAGCATCTAAAACTAAAATCTTAATGACTCAGTTTCGGAGCTGAGTGAAAAGAACAGGATTTTTTTGATATTCCCAGATGAACAAAATTTAGAGAATTGGCTGGATACCTTAAAGCAGGGGTGTCAAACTCAAGGCCAGATCCAGCCTGTGGGGAGCTTAGATCCAGCCCACAGGGCTGTCCTGGAAAGAGCGAAGGATCGGCCCGTGGTGCCTCTGCCAGCAAAAAAAATGTATAAGTTCAAACACAACCCTTATGCGGCCCTCAATGAAATCGAGTTTGACACCCCTGCGTTAAAGGATGCAATCACAATTCAAAATGATCTGGGCAGGTTTGAAGATTGGGCCAAGTTCAAATGCATGAAGTTTATCCATGACAAATAAAATTCCCTGTACCTGTATAGGACAAATCAAATGCATAAATAAATATAGGGTTGTAACACCTAGCTTCATGGCAGCCTACCTCTAGCAGTGAGGAAGCAGGAGACCAGTATGACCAGGTAAAGTGGAAGAATTTTATTTTCAATTCTGTAGCTCTGGAATATGGTATATAATCTTATGATCTGCTTTAGGACCAACAGTGTAGCAATATGAGAGATTTCTTGCCTTGCTTGTTTGCAGGTCCAAATATATATGAGTGTGTGAACTTTGTTTATTAAGTATTAACACTGTAGAAGGCAGGGTGGAGTTGATTACTTCTGTCTAGCTTATTACCATTAGTGAGGTTTGTTTTCTTTGTAAGCAATTTTTAAGGCTTATATTAGGACATGAGTGCTTCAGTAGCATAATCTAGACATATGGATTATGTCTGATAACCAGATTAATTGAACTACTTTCCTGAAGGTTCTAGATGCTATAGTGGTACTAGGGACTGAACTTAAATATCATGTAATAGTGACCTGAGGCCTTTTGTTTTCTTGAAGTGGCATTAATAGAAATAAGCACTGGAAGAGCTGTGTGTGGAGATAAGAAAAGATTTATGGTAAATTTAACAATAGCTTAATAATATCAAAGCTAATGATAATGAAAAAAACCAATTTCAGAGGTGTTTGGGCATAAAATAGTCTTGTGATGGATTTGTTTGTACTTAGAAATGAAATAAACTAGGTCTGCTTGTGTTTTGACTATCCATTGGCACTTCTAAAAGTTATATGCCAGTCAGATTGAAAACAATGACAAAACCTCAGTTTGTGACTTCAAATTGTTACAAAATTCTGTACAGTGTGGCGAAATATGCAGAAAACACTACTTAGTTTTAAATGGAAAGAGGTATACAAAAAGCATAGATAAGGAGAAATATCTACAAAATATGTAAAGATTTTCTAAGAAAAAGTAAGAAAAGTGAGCTAGAAATAGAAATTAAATAAAGGACTTCAAAAATTAAAAAAAGATATTAATATTAGTATAAACATTATAAGATTAAGCTAGTAATTAGCTAAACTGTAAGCATTACCATAAACAATACTAGACTAAGATCCCTTTTAGTCATACTTCGAGTAAATTCACTGAAATTTGTGAAACCAGTTAGCAATTGCAGTGTTTCTACTATAAGCATGACTTTGTTTGAATTCAATCCATTAAAATAAATCTGATCAGAAATTAAATTTTGTCTTGAGTGGTATGAATTCTTTCAGACAGAACACATGATTTAGCTGCAAGAATGAGGTTTTTACTACTATTGAATTAGGGTGGAATCGATCACATTTAGCTTAGTTAAAGCCTTTTTTAGACGGTAGAATGAAAAATATTTTTAAAATGTATTTTATGGCTCATCTAATTTTCCTATGTTATAAAGACATTTTAGGGGCAATGCTGTATTTTGCTATCAGGCTTACTTTCCCTTGCACTACTTACAAACTCATAGAGAAAGCTAGGTGAAAGGAAATATATTTCTGAACAGTAGAATCCTTTAATCTTATATTAGGTCTTTGAATCCTACCCAGTCCTTGCTTCTCTCTAAATTCAAATTGCAGACCTACCTGTTAAATGACCTCTGATGTTATTTTCAAAGTCATGAATCTCAAGGCCCTCAAGATCTCCAGATATATTAACCATTCATTAAATCATCCAGAATAATTATGGAACAATTGTATTCCTTTGTTCACTCGGTGTTGCAATGAGGCATATTAATATACAATTACATATTATGGGAGGTGAATGTATGAGGGAGCAGGTTTGCTCCTGATGTTTTGGGATATATTTCCAGGATGTGCTGTATTTCATATTTGCATGAATAGGCATACTTACTTATTAGTAGAATCAATGAGATGTGTATATGTGGAAGATACATATTGAAAGCAGGTCCAATAAGCATGCTAGCATTTTGAGTTATAATAGTAAACCTCTGCCATATGTTTCCTTATTATTTAAGAACATTGAACTGAACTCATATTGATAAAGAAATGCAAATTAAGGTTGCCGAGACATATCAAGTATGGGTATTGTAGTATGCAGGCTGTAGTAGATGAGAATTCCCAGTTACAATCTACAAAATTCAAGGGTATCACACTTAGGGAAATATTCCTTCAGAATAAATTCTATTAAAAGGAGGGAGTCTTCAAAACATGAAGAGAGGCTGTATTTTCTATTAGATTAAACAGAAATTTAGTCCATAACAAATCTGTTCAAAATATGATGATCTTATTATTTTTTAAATATCAAATGCTTATTCTTTTCACACTTTTTTATGTTGCACAAATTATTTTGAATGAAATTTGCAGAATTTATACTCAGACATCTTCTAGATAAATTGCATAAGAAAATGGTAAAATTATTATAATTTAACTGGAATTTTAGTTGCTATGAAATTAACTTCCTTATGGACTTTAGTGATATACAATGAGTGTATTGGAATAATAATTACAGGTTTTCTAAATTTGTGGTTCTTTCTAAGAACTAAGTTAAATGTTTGAAAATTTTAAAAGGTAATACATTTTTGCTATTAAAAACTGCCTCATTTTATACAACACACTATACAAAAATAGGTATTAGCTGTAATACATTTCATTTTATTGTAACTATTAGAATCAGTATTTTATATATTGCTATTTCTTCTCCCAAATCCTGATTTATATAACTTGATTAAATTGTGTACATAAGTAAAAAAAAAAAGTGCATACCAGTTCATGTTTTAGGATTCTTAGGAATGTTCTTTGTTATCCATTCAGTCTGAGGTAGAAACGTGGAATAGTTAATCTGAACTAAATGGGGGAGAAAAAGGTAGAGGTACATTTCAGATGCTGTTATCAAAGTTGCTGCATAAGCTGAAGTTTATGCACTGTGATAATGCTAATGACCGATAGACTCAATGATGCATGACTAGAGGAAATCAGTAGTGTAATCGCAGGAATTTATCAGGCTTTTTGTCATTAAGTATTATTGATAAATAATGCACTTCATTTTATGTAGATAGGACATTTAATTCTGATTGTACAGATCCTCCATTTAATAAGGGTCATGGCTGAATAAAATGCTAATGTTTGAGAAGTTAAAAAAGATAAAAATGCATTTATTTTAGCATTATCCTTAACAGTTTTCTAATTATAAATCAGGAAATATTTTTCTTGATCAGCTGCTGAATTTTGTAGTGTTTTTTGCTGTTGTATCTGTTTTTTCTCCATAACTAAATTTTCATATTTTTTCTCTAAAGTTTTCAATTCTAAATATATTTTGTAATATAATTCAAGAAACGTGAGAAAGGAAGACTGGTATATGCATCTTAGAATTTATTAACTAGCACAACCAGTTTTAGGATGAATTTCCAACTTGTTGCACCATTACTTGTACACTTATGAGGAAGAAATGATATACAAGATTATGAAATTATTCATACTGTTCTTTATTTATTATATCACTCATTAATTGCTGCCAAATTAGGTACTAATTAATATATAAAATCAGAACAATGAATACTAAAACTTCTAACGAAACATCTGATTAGATGAGTTAAATTACCAATTAAATTAAATAAGTTGCAGCTTCTTTTCCCTTTCTGTCTTGGCTCATAATACAGGTAGTTCTTGACTTACAACAGTTTGCTTA